>NC_141303.1:1055000-1512500 GCF_037954325.1 Fistularia commersonii
TGCTCGGATTCCCACGTGGGGCCTTTCTGTGTCGAGTCCTCCCGGCTTCTGGGGTTCTCCGGGTTCTCCAGGCTCCGGTACCATCCAAAAAACATGCAGTAGGAGACCCTACGTTGGCTTGACGTGCATTGTTTTTATGTTACTGTATCATGGAAATAAGTGCGTGAGTAGTGTTTCCATACGCGGCCTTTTGATAGAACGGCGACCGGTTCCCGACCCCCGTGACCCCGACCGCAGGAGAAACAGTCTAGATTATAACTGAACGAATTCAATCCAAAGTTGATTTTCCCTCCGACCTGCTCAGTGTCCCGTCGACATCCGTGTGGCCTCGGTTCAAGTTAAACATCAGCGAGCGATAATTACGAATACAGCAACATGTTGTTTTGCTTTTTGGATTTGATATGGTTTCAGGTGTCAGAACACTCCGGCTCCTGACGTTTGGGTTTCGCTACAACGGCCTCGCGGGCCTCAAACCCTTTAAATCCAAATTTTAAACAGCCTGATGTATATTTTACATTTTCCTATCCACCCTTGCCCCCATGAAAATAAATTGCATGTGTACAAATGCCCAGGTTTAGAGACAGAAATGAACACACTTGGTTAATCTTCTCCAATACGTCGCACCTTAATCCGTCAGAGGTGCTTAAAACTACGCGATGACTGAATAGATTACGATCGAAAGAAAACAACACTCGCCATATCAAAGACTTAAAATGGAAATCATGTGTTTTAAATACGTGTGTTGGGAAAACATGACACGCTCCACCATTCACCTTGAAAAAAAAATGCAATCTATAGACACTATGGATCATACAGACATTCATAAAGCTACACTTTCAAATGCATATTGAATGACCTCATAAAAAACACTTGTATAGATCTTTCTATAAACCAATATGCTGTTCACTTATAACTCTTGTCCACCACTCTCTTAATGAAGGAAATGCATGGATTTTCCAATAAACTGTAGAATAATTAATAGAATAGTCAATTCCGACAAAAAGTAACTGCTGCATAGGTGATGAATATTAGTCTCGCAGTGGCCGGTCCCTGACACCGGCAAAATTAGCTTTGAATTCCTACGGGATTTCTTCAAATCAAAATGTAGATTTATTCGCTCCTGACAAACTTTCTCCTTAAAACCACCTGTGGTCCTTATAGCGAGACGCCTCGTCGTTTTGACCTCCAGCTTTTTGCTAATGAGAACGTCTTTCCTAAATCCGTGTCATTCGGTGATGCGAATGGCCTCGGTTTGGGATTACACTCGAAACTGGACTCGACTGTTTCAACACACGCGCGGCGGAAACTGAAACAAAACCGCTGAAAGACCAGGGGCTTGAACCCGCTTGATGTGAAGCAACAACCCTGACCGGTCAATTTGGCAGTGACCACCAAAGATAATACAGATCCCGAATCAGACAAAGACCCATTCAGACGGATTATCCATATATAGTATCTTACGGTGAGTGTCCAGGGGCGCCGGCCAAATCAGGTGATTAGGACAACAAGTAGACCTCGCTTGTCTCATTTTACGGACACTTTTCCTGCCAAAAGAGGTGCAAAATGACTATTTAATCAAGCAGAAATCAAATTAAAAAAATGATCAATTCATTAGAAAACGTCTGAAGAATAATGGGTATATCAGCGCAAAAAAAAAAAAAGGATTTCAATAAACTAGGCCAAATCATTCACCTGGAATCAGCAGAAGACAAGTCTTATGTAAGATTCCAAAAAATATATCTAAAAATTTTAATTGAATTTTTATTTTAAACTTCAAGAAAATATACAGGAAATTAGAAAAATGATCAGACTTTTTAATTTTTTCAGATTGAGGGAATTCATTTGAGGGTCAGATCAGCGATGGCGTGTCTCTTAGCTTTGTTTTTCCATGTCACTTTCTGAAGGTGGAGGAAGGTCTACCCCCCTGAGGGACCTCCTACGGCACGCACTGCGCGTGAATGTCAAACCATCCCCACGTACAGGAAACAACCTTTATTCCGTTAAAGGTGATAATGAGCACTTTCTGCATGCACCTGCTGGCCGCTCACATCTAGAAACAACGTCTCACTATCACGTGGAAGGCCGCGGTCTGCTCTGGACGACAGCCGGGCGTCGCGACCACGGAGCTGAAATCAGTTTCCATCAGCCGCGTGTGTGAAGCTCAATGCGGTCGAACCCCGGGTCGGACCCTTGTGGTTACACCGCCTACAAAACGCAAACCTAAAGTTCTAACTGTCACCAGATGGAAGCAACTGTTTTCCTCTCAAGTTTGTTTGATGTGACTGAATTAGGAGGCCAGGCAATACGCGGGGAATATATTCCAATTCAAACGCTCTTGATAGGGTCGGGTGAAACAAATATATAGAAATCAGAGTTTAAATACATATAAATGTGTGTGTGCTGCTTCCTCTTTAGCCTTAAAGTGAGTGCTGTGTGTTGGCTGACGTTACCACAGGGAGGCAGCCTCATTCTACGTCTCTCAGCCCGGTCGACGGTTAGCGCTAGAGAGAAGCCATTCTTTTCCCTCTCTAGGACCCGAATGGTCACTTATTGATTATTGGTAATTCGGGCTTCTTTTAAATTTGAGGGGAGAACGACCCAAAAACAACATGATTTTAATTGGAGGCCACAGATTCCATTTACTGTGAATGGGAGTTGCACCTGATGTTGAATGTTGAATGATGTTGGATGAAAATGTTGGTTCAAGATTCACAGGCTTTTAAGCTGCCATCCAGACAAGTTATTTCACATATAAGAAATGAATGGATTATATACTCTGACCTTGAAAAAGCCACCGCTGCACTCTACTTTGCTTTTGTTTACAGAAATGGAGACCAAAGTCTGGTGTAGGAACCACCGAATAATTACCAGAAGTTAAACAAAGCATCGAAATGATTGAAAGCAATATATGTGAGTGTTCCAACAGAACAGCATTTGAATTTTAAACAGATATAAATGTGTTTTTACATTGGTGTTGGGGGTTTTTCAAATGTTTTGGGGAGGTTCTCTGCTCACAGTATCAGCAGGACAAGCACAATAATGGCTCCATTCCTGCTTGTTCTCTCCGCTTTTGTTTTGTCTTTGTTTTTTGTATTTACAGCACGACGGGAACAATACGACACAATGTATTATTGGTCAATAACGACACCACAATGTGTTGTGACGCTTAACGTGAACTTTGACCCCTGAACCAAGGAGGGCGCTATAGGTTGCTCGCTGACCCGTCACTGACCCCGAGGTCCACCGGTCAGAATACAATGCTAAAAGTCTGAAAGCTAACGCTCTTTGTATTAGACTGAAGTATACAGCGGAGAAAAAAAAAAATATGAAAAATAAATGGTTTGCGAACCATTCTGAAGAATCAATTAAAAACTCTTGCGGCTGTAAGCCACAACCTTTGTACACTCCTGGTTTCCAGAGAACAAAACCTCTTTGACATTGTTCGTTACACAAGTATGTGTGAGTCACATGACCGTTGAGCAGATGAGAGAATCCAGAAATATCCTCAACCAGGAGGTTTCATTTGAATGTCATTAATGTGGCAAAAATGGGACAATAACGGGCAACATGTGATAGTTTCCCCCTCCGTGAAAAACATCATGAGAGCCAGCTTTCACGGCCGGATTTGCTCGCACATCCCAGGGATTTAGACCCGGTTTTTGGTCCCGCCTCGATCTGACGTGAAGGTTCACCACGACTGGACCTCAATCACACACCGCGCAGCCATACAAGGTGCAAATGTCGCCGAGCAATGTAAACCACTTTGCATTGCATTGCACATCCCCGAAATGTGGTTTACATTTTTTTTGCACTGTTTATGTCTCATTACAATACTATGCTAATTATTTATTGTTTTTGCAAACATCTGGCTTCACTGTAGACTGCAAAATAAGAATTTCATTGTAAAGGAAACACATTTCCATACTGTATATATGTGAATAAACACTTTGAATCTTGAATGACAACATCTGGATAAAGGTGTCGGTATATAATTGAATAGAACAGAATAATTGCAATATTGCAAATTAAAGTACTTTGTCGACAAAAAAGATGAGGAGATATTTTTGTCTCAGATTGTTGTCTTTTCTGAAAAACTTGCAATAATAACTTTAGAATAGTTTAACAAGGCGATGAATTACACCATGTATATCATTTAAAAAAGGGACAGTGTGTAGTGACAGTGTGTTGCCATGTGAGATGATAAAAACTATTTTGAAGACATGATCTGTATTGGGGAAATGATCGATGAGGATTGACGAGCGATTAAAGATGGCTAGTCAAGTAAGACGGATCCATCGCAGGATTACCGGTACCTGATGAATCCTCCCTCAGACGGTCATGAGGTTATGGACGTTACCTCCCCCACTTCCACCCCGCAGCCATCTGGAGTCAAGACTTTGGCGTTTTGAAACGCAGATGTCTGTGAAATAGAAGTAAAAATTGAACTCACAGACTCAAACACGTGCTTTTGAGTAGAGTTGTCAAAAGAAAGATGCGGTTATTGCCCTGGGACGGCTAAAGTGCACGAGCTATCTCGGCGCTTGCTGTAAATAAGACGTTTATGTGAAGTCTTAGCGCTAAGTTTTATCTTCTCGCAGCCACGGATTGAAAGTAAACACACCTCATAGCTTTATACTCTGCGTTTCATTACCTGTGTGTACTCCTTTTCAGAAGACTTAACCTATAATTATTTGACTTCTGCTGTCTTCAAAACGCTATTTGCTCTCATCAACCAAATCAGGAACTGCTTGCAGCTTCACGAATGTCAATAATAAACATTGTACATGTGGAGTTGTTTTCTTTTAAAGGTTGAATCATGGTGGTAGTTTGCCGTGGAAAAAAACAAAACAAACCTATAAATAGATTCAGTGCCAGCGTCCCGCTGCTGTTACATCATATGAGAAGGGCCTCCTCATAAAGTATTTTAATTTGCCTGTTCAGTAACCGCGGTAATTCAGACGTGCACGCCCCCGCGCGTCCGTGTCGACGGACGGATCCGGGCCGCGCCATTGGCTCCCGAGCGTGAGTGACGTCCTGCAATGCAATAAAAAGGCTGGAAGGTCTCACCGGCTCCACCGCGCTGGCAAATGCTGACCTTTCACTTCCTGACACAGCAGTTGTATTTATCACAGCCACGTGCCCCTGTTGACCTCACACACACACACTCACACACAGACACACACATACACACACACAGTTCTGTCTTTGTGCTGGTTTTCACTGTGAACACGACCGCCACCCCGAACAGGAGCTTTGGAATAGAAGCCAAACACGGCCACGACGTGCGCGCCGCACCTGGGTTGTCACTAGAAACAAATGGAAACACAAGTCGTTTTCAAACCGGCAGACAAAATCAATAATGCTCTTCAGGTCATGTTGTTTGCGACTGCATGTTTGGTGGAACACACACCGCCGGGACTCGTAATAATGGTATTGATATCTTAATCGTTACGGTTCCCTCCGTTTTGAGACCGGGGTTTCTTGATTTTGCAGGTTCAATCCTGGTTCACCAGCCGGCGACGAGCTCAGGCGTCGCTTCTCCGAACGAGCGCAAACACGGAAAATGCTTTGTGTTTTCATTCATTTTCGCGCTTGTTGGTTAAATTCTGGTCATTACGGTGATTCGGTTGCAATGTCACGACTCAATCGGGAATCTGAATCCAGTCGGAGTTAAGTATTCGAGTGCTACGACACTGACTCCGATAAGAGGCAAAGAATTTGTTTCCAGGGGTGTGTGTGAATATTTTTATTCACACAGGCAACTATCTGGTTAAAACTTAACCCGGCACACACTGGAGTTTTATACAGCCGTACAAAGAACCTACTAGACGAAGGAAAAACAGCGAGACTCCCACGTGAACATCAACTTTTCCTTTTATTTCAAAATATTCTCCCAACAGAATTAAACTCAAGAGAAGCCCAGAGGGTCCAAAGCCAATAGAGGCGTCTAGAACAGAAGCACCACTCATTATTGCTATGTCACTCTGCTGCAGGACAAGGCGTTCAGGAGGGACAAAAAAATAAAACGGGGGGAAAAAAGAGGGGCTGGGGTCGGGTGGGGGCGAACAAACAAGAGGACCCACCTACAATTTCACTCCAACAAACACATACAAAAGGAGGTTAGGGAAACACATTCTAAAAAAAAAAAAAAAATTAAATAAACTAAGATTTTTTTAAAGTGCTGCAGATGTTCTCCATGGCGAGCTCTGCTTTCAATCCTCGCCTCACAGAAATCAGTGGGAGTGATTGGTGGAGAATCCTTTCTGACAACCCGGGCAGAGTTATATTTGACCACCAGTGGCGAGTAGGATGGAGAACATTTGCAGCGATCTAACAAAAACCGTAGCGGATTTCAGTCGGTCTTTCGCTTGAATACGGGCTTCTAGCAATACGGAGTGGAGGAGCAAAAATCATACCGCAGGAGGGTGAACGTATGGGATGGGGCTGCTGGTTTTCCATCTCTACTATCACAAGTCTAAAAAAAACTTCAGCATGGTACAAAAATTGTCAGTAAAAAAAGATGCGTTGCTGCCATGGAGTCAGAAGGGGACACGTCGGCGTCTTTATGCTTTTTCCTCGGTCGCCTCCTCGGCAGCCTCAGTTTCCTGGAGAGGAGGGGGGCAAACGGGGCCAAAGTTACCCGACAATCGCGCCACAGGCAGATTCCACTGCAAACCAAACACTGCAGATAATGGTGGGTCGAGAGACACTGATGTTAGTCAAAGCGGCCCGAAGAAACTTAGAGGCTGCGTCTTCTTTCGTTCTGGTGGAGATAGCTAAGCTAACTAGGCTACCGTCATCGATCAGCTGGAAATGTCGATATCGTCGAAATGAAATGACAGAAATCCTGGGAGTTATAACCATATTGTTCTTTTTTAACCAGTGGGAAATACCAAAGCTTGTTTTGGTGATCCTTTTTGGAGGCCTGCTAGTTAACCATCTGTTTGCACCTAAATGCTACCAGCTAGCGGCTAAGTGGGAGGCCACTGGCCAGGGGAACGTCAGAATATTGTCAAGGTTTTCTTGTTCACCTATATTGTTTTGGAATTTTGGCACTGTATCTATATATATATATATATATATATATATATACATACACAAAATAATTGAATTAAAATTCAAAAATGAAAGACCAGAATGCTAGATTTCACCCAGCTAAGTAGCTAAACATGTTTTTGTACCACGATTCTTTCACTCGATGTCTTTGAGTCCTGGGAGAAGGAGGTCGTATGGAAATGCGACCGTAAATCGGGATCGAGCCTTCATTTTTTTAACATCCAGCGGTTTGAAAATACTTACCAACGGAGCAGCTGCGGAAGTACACGGGAGGGGCTTTCGATCAAATGAAATGTAAGTTATACTGTCGAAAATACGGATGTCAATTTCAAAGTATTTTCTGTGGAACCACAAATTTTCCGTGCAAAATCCCAAATATTTGTCCCAATTCTACAAGCTACTTTGGGAATTAAGCTGATACTAGCTAGAGGGTCCAAAGCTTGACAATTTAGAGCCACATCCTCCTTGATTAGACTTTTTCTGACATGTACTGAACATTTTGGATTAGCAAAACAAACAAAAACATATTTGGAAAAAACGCATGGTATGTCAATGTATAAAAAATGTAGCTTTGTTGAAAGAGCAACATTTTAAATGTTGGATTTGCAAATCATAAATATATATTTGGAAAAAATATTGAATGTAAATATATAAAATTTTGCGTTGTTAAAAAAAGCCCAATTTTAGATTTGCAATCCAAAAATGAATATTTGAAAAGAAATATTAGTATGTAAATATATCAAATTCAATTTTGATGAAAAAAGCATCATTTTGAATTTGCAGGGACAATTTTGGATTTTCCAATAAAAAAATTATATATTCGATAATAATATGGCATATAATTATATAACATTTAACTATGTTGACAAATCACAATTTAACAAATTGGACAAATGAAAGCGTACATGCCTTATTAGATTCCTATTTGTTTTCACTGCTTTCCCCTGGAATAGAAATGTATTTCCCTCATTTTATTTTATCTTAGCTGTTCTTGCCCAATACATAAGTGAACGATTTGAAACTCCATTAATAACAGAACAGTCTGACTGGTAGAAGAAAGAAATAAACCTGTGACTTCTTATTTTCTGGCGCTCGAAGTGATCTAATCCCTCCACCTCACAGCTGGGAGACCCGGCTGTTTACAAGCCAATCACTCTTCACCGCCAAAACTCTGCGAGCTCAAACCTTCCGGCTGATGTGCGTGAGAAAACCGGTCCTTGGCCCACTTCATTACAAGCAGCGAGGAAAACACCGCCGTCCTCCACAACATCTCGCCGCACTGTCTCTCACCCTCACATACGCAGACCAAACACCGCAAAACACTACATAAGTCACTCGATTCCAAAACGACAGCTACATAGGGTGGTGTTAGTGTCCTCGCTGACTCACACACACACCGCCAGTGAGTTAGACACACACACACACACACACACACACACGGGCATACCCTCCACTCTGACTGTCTCGCTCTGCCCTCTCACTGACATCAAGGAGGGAGCTGAGCCTCTGATGGAAGAAACTCTGACAGATGGACGAGACACATAGATCTGTGTGTGCATGTGTGTGTGTTTGTGTGTGTGTGTGTGTGTGTGAGGCATCAGGTTATGGAGTATTGTAGGTAATGTTCATGTATGTCCATTTTGACACAAAAATAAAAAAGGTTAGTCATTTCTGGCTGTGGATAAAACAACATTTCTTCCTTTCTGAAGCAGCACCATCTGCCTTTCCCTGCTCGTACCTCACTGGTCTTGGAGTCTCCATTCTGGGCAGGGCCGTCTTCCTTCTTCCCCTTGGGGGCACCTTTCTTTGCCTTCACGCCCTTATCATCCACCACCTTCTGCGGGGAATAAAAGAGTTTTCTTTGTAAGCGACAAAATGATCTCCTCTTTTTCATGCTGGCCTAGTTTTTTTTTCCCCAGGAGAAAGGAGGTGAATCATATTCACACACATCTAAAGAATAAAATGATTTTCTTTTTTTTGGATTTGTTGCCACACACTGATGTTTAGCACAGCCTAAAGCAGGTAAACCCTCCGCCGTAGATGACTTAAGAGCTTCTTGGTTGATTAAAAAAAAAAAAAAAATTATATATATAATAAATGTTGCTTTTTTTTTTTTTTTCCAATTTCCAATATTTCTTCAAATTGCAGTACATGCTGTAATTAGCCACAATAATTCATTAGGCACAGCAGGCCTCTGTTAGCTTGTTAGCTTGGTTAGCTTGGCAAGTTGCTGTGAGTGGGACAGCTAGTCAAAGTATCTCTGTCGGTTCTGGAACAAAACACAGCTGCCATTCAGATGTTTATAAATGAGGATGTCTAAGCACAGGCAACGCTACTGTTTAGCATCACTAGCTGCCTCACAGCTAAGCTAAACCAGAGCTGTGTGTAAGCTGGGCAAGCTGCACTAAAAAAAAACAAAGCAGATTGGCAGACATCCTTCTTTGACAGTTCCACAGCTGCTCCGCTAAACATAGTTTTGCATAAAATGTGACAAAATGTTGCCGGCTCAAGGTCGATCTGAAGTTGCCACACAGCTAATGGACCGGCAGCGCCACAAGGCAACAAATGTCCCGTCTCCGATTCGACGCCGCTGAGCTCGACACCTGCAGACAGGCTCGCACTCGGACCAGCTAAAAACGTCAGCCGACCCCAGGGACGAAAATAGAAAGGGAATAAAAATGTGAAACCCTTTCTCAAGCCACTTCTTCGAAAACAGCGAGTCATTGTTTGTGCAGTAAATAGATTTTGGAGTGAAAGTAATGAGCCGATGTCAGCGTCGCTGTGCAGCGTGGAGGCGTTTGAGGACTTCCCTGTGGGTGGGTGCTTTTCCTGTCGAGTGTCCTTGATAATACACACAAATGGTTGGTGAAGGGCAACAAGTAGTCTGTGTTCCAGTCTGTGTGTGTGTGTGTGTGTGTGTGTGTTTTACCTTAACAACAGCCTTCTTGGGCTTAGCCTCAGGCTTGGGTGGTGCAGATTTCTGCAAAATCAAAACGAGTGGGTTAGGACTGGGACAAAAGAGAAGATTTCAGCTGAACAAGTTTGGGTGGTTTCTTCGAAAAGGAAAAGCCCTTTCACCGCCGACCTTTAATTTGGTTAAAAATATCTTTTCAGACACCGCTGGTTGATTTACAAGTAATGCCAAGTTTTATCTGATTCAATGCTGATTTTCCGGTCAACGTCATCATCTGAGATGTGTATCATTGTGTATCACTCGGCCTCTGGTTGCAAACAGCCCTTCCTTTCTTCACTTGACGGAGCCATTAAGACACTGACTCTTTATCCACGAATGAGGAAAATACCCGGGTTTGCCGCATCGCTATAAATATTAACTCTTGACAGCTATTGTGACGTGTCCAGGGAAGAAGTGGAAAACCGATAATGTCATCATCATCATTCCACATCACGTTTAAATTAAGGGTCTGTGTTTACGTCCCTCTGACCTAAAACCGCTGTGCAACATCTGTATCAGATGGAAGAAGGTCCTCTGCGGTGTTTTTCCCTGCCGCTGGAAGTGAACCCCCGCCCCTTCGCCGTCACAAGCCAACACGACTGTGACAAAACAAAATCGTGATTGTTTCTCAGAACATCACGGGCATTTCTGGAGAAATCTGTGCCGCTCTGCGCGCAGATAAATGAAATTCATTGAGCGAGCGATCACTGGACCGGGAGGCGGGAGGCCTCCGCGGAGGAGCGCGGGAGTTTTTTGAGTATCGGATACGGGAAAGATTCGCGGTGATTCGATATTCTGTCAACAGCTTGTCGGAGTTCGTTCACCGTTTGACAAGTTGACTTTAAAATGACCTTTTGCCCGATTATTTTTGAGCATTTAATTCTTACTTTTCAATGACCTTGTTCGGCAGCTCAATGTGGGTTTACTTTATCGCTTTTTATTGATTTTATCATATTTTCTAACTCCCTTGAAGGAAATTATTTTCCATAATTATAATAAATATGGTTATTTATATAATACAGAGAATTTAATTTACTTTTATAATTAGTTGCAAAATCTCTGGCTATTTTATTTCTGTTGCTATTTCCCACTAATTTGTGGGAAATCTTCTAATAATTTCTTGCAAGTTTTTTAATTTTTGAGTAGTTTCAAACTCATTTTTTAGATCGTTCCTTTCACATTTTACGTTAATATGGAAGAAATTGTATGTGTATACTGGGTTACTTTGAAGGGCCAATCTATGAATGGAATTTTACTGATTAGTCTTAAAATCAAGAATAAAAATTCTTCAGTGAAAAAACATTTGTGTCCCATTGAAAAGTCACGTGATATTCACGACATATCAATATACTGCCCCGGTGAATCCAGACAAAATGGTTCAGCGAGGGGGGGAAATTGGAAATTAAGAGACATGCAAACTTGGATAACATGCACACAACTGAGAGTAAAACACACACCGATAGGCACCGCATCACAAGTTCACATGCAGATCTACAAAAACGCAACATGCAGAGTACGACACAAATAAAGACACCCGGCTGACGCTGCGCGGTCACATTATCCAAAGTGTGTAGCCGATGGGCTTTTGTAATATTTCAGGGACTTTTCAGCGCAACAATGCGCTACACTCACCCCTGAGCTACATTTGAAAATGTGAGATCACGCAGCCCGACAGGTGTCGCGAGAGCACGGAAGAAGACGACGCAGACAAAAGACACACGGAACGAGCCAGACATGATCCCGGGACGCCAGTCGCCTGGATCCGCTCCATCAACCAGCTGAGGACTTTACCCTCGGCTGGGTAATACAACACTTGGCTTCCCGCTGACGCTAACTGGGCTGGATGTGGGGAAGGGTGGGGGGACGCAGGGAGAGGACAGGGACAGAGGTGAAGACAGGCAAGGGGAGACGCGAACTTACCGCTGACAGTCTCTTTGACCTTCTGGTGGGCTACAGGAGCGAGGGAAGATCAACGAAAGAGAGCGAGAGAGAGAGAGAGAGAGAGAGAGAGAGCGACAGAGACAGATATCAGTTGTACCTTTACAGTCTGATCTTCAGCTGGGCTGCTTCATGTTTCCTGATCATTAACTTATTAGGAGTCTGTTCTGTCATTCAGCACACAAAACATTTAAAATATACACCTTGACGGCACTTCAACACACAGCACACACACACACACACACACACACACACACACACACACACACACACACCATTTACCTCGTGTTTTGTGACTTTAGAGGCCTCCTTGCCTTCAGGACCCTCTGGAGACTGTGGGAAAGAAATGCAACGGGAGATGAAGAAAGTGTTCATGGAGCGAGCAGCCAATGTGCAGCAGATGCATTCAGCGAGGTTTATTTTGTGTTCTTATGAAAAACACCAACCAGAACTGCGTCTTTGGGTCACTTTGACATAAATGTGATGCGTGCATGTGAAATTCAAGTTGAAACTGTTTTGGGACAGGATAAAATGTTATTTATTGAGATTTCTGTTTTGGATTGGGAAAATCTTGGCTCAAATACAGAGCACGCACACACACACACACACACACACACACACACACACACACACACACACACACACACACACACACACACACACACACACACACACACACACACAATGGTACCACTTAAAACGCCTATAAATATTTATATACAGTATAAAGTATCAGGGGGTATCTGTGCTTTCAGGTGTCTGATTGTTTGTGTTCACTCAGTATTTGAGGGGGGATTTAGTTTTTGATTTCAAGTCCTTTTTTAGACGATTCACGTTTTTTCTTTTAAAATTTTGGACGATTGCAGGGCCATTGCCTTGATGATGTGAAGGTAACGTTCATCAACTTTTTTTTAAGGTGAACGTCAGTTTAGCTTTTTCCACCACTGATTTCCGTCAGGCTATAAAGTTAAACATCACAATATTCAGTTTAAAAAACTCAACAATAGAAATTTAAATTTACATGATAGTACCTGGTGTATGAGAACGTTATACCTGGTTTACTACAACTTGATCTTCTCCTTTTGACCGTTCCCTTCAGGAATCACCCACCTTCTCTCACACCTGGCCTAATGTCCTCTTTCACTATATCCATAGCGCTATATTGTCCTTTTTTTAAAACTCACAATGAAAATGTCATAATAGACTATTTATCATCACTTACATCATCAGCCAACAGATTTTTATTTCTCTAGGATGTGTGGAATGGAGCGATAGCGGAGTGTGGAAGAGGTTTTGCAGGTGGTTGGGTCTGCTTTGCATCTCTGCCCTTTGGACGATGGAGATGCTGGGATATGACCTATGATGACACTGTGTGTGTGTGTGTGTGTGTGTGTGTGTGTGTGTGTGTGTGTGTGTGTGTGTGTGTGTTGGCGGGGTGTCTTGCTCACATCCTACAAAATAATTGGATTAGAGACACTCATTAACGCAAAAAGCGAAGATTGTGCTAAAACCAACAGTCAGCGGGGTGGATGTGGGGGGTCCCCCATCCTTGGGCTTTGTCAGCAGACCCTCCTGCACGCTGTCATTTCGGCCACGCAGGTTAGAAACCCGCATCATTAGCATGCGGGGGCCCCCCCGCAGCCCCCCCCCCCCCCCCATTCTCTCGCCTCAGACAATAGCGGCGCTCGGACGCTGGAAAATCCAGGTTCCCCCTTTTGAGCGGCCATACAAAGCGCTGAAAGCCTGGCAGTTTAAACGGTCACGGCCTTCAACAACAACAACAAAAAAAAAAACCACGAAAACAAAAGAAAACATCGCGACAATCGGCCGTGATCCCTCTCTCTGCCTCTTTCTTTCTTTCTTTCACTCCTTTTCGCTCCATCTTTGTTCAGTCGTTTTTTTGGCACCTACCATCCGCGGACCCCCGCCCCCTTCCACTCCCCCGCCCACATGGATCACACGTTATTTACAATTACCGGTAATAGCTGTCACCTAATCCCGCCCCGAGGAGCCTTCCTCACGGCAGGACTCCTCGGAGGCTCCATCCACCCACCATAATTCCCCTCCATCCTTCTTTCTTTCCATCCATCCATCCATCCTTCCATCCGGTGGTACCGTCTGACATGTCACCCGCTCGGACGGACCGAACCACTCGCAGGCCGAGGGGGGGAGCGGGGGGAGACATTGACATGCTAATGCTAATAATTAGCGGTACACGGGAGGGAGGATAAAAACCGAAATAATAAAGAATAAAAATCCCTGGCGGAGGATGGCGGCTATGTGAAGTCGAGGATGGCGGAGCCACCTGAGAGGGAAAGAGGCGATAGAGGAGGGGGGAGGCGACGCTTCCCCGAACTTTGCCATCACCCGGTTCGCCCCGAGCCGCTAAATAGACGCGCGATGCTAACCTCCGCTTCCCCCTTTGTTTTGCTATTCCTCCTCCTCCTCCTCCTCCTTCCCCTCCTCCTCCTCCTCCTCTTCCTCAAAAAATGAGCGAGCGGAGGGGGAAAGTACAGCGAAGTGAGCCGCCGCTTTCGGCGCGCTGATACTCACCTTTCTCTTTGGCATGGTGCGCAGGGAGTCGACGGGCAGCAGCGCCGGGGAAGTAACGTCAGGCTTAAAGGGGCTGCAAGGGGAGAGAATTTGAACTAGCTCGAAATACAGGATCGATATCTAAGCACCTTCGATAATATGTTGATTATATGCACTCCCCATAACTCCGTAGCCCGCGCCGCTATTGGTCAGTCGGTGTGCAATCCTCTCCTGCGCGGCTCTCTGATTGGCCGGCCCGGTTTCTATGTAAATGAGAGCGCGGTGCTCATTGGTCCGCGGTGATGAGAGACGCTCCGCGATTGGCTGCGGAGGGAGAGCGCAGGCGAGCCAATGGAAGGGGAGGGTTCGAACTCTCGGCGGATCTGGGAAATGTAGTATTTTGGAGAAAAGTGTTGCAAATATAGCACAAAGAAGCACAGACAGGGAGAAACAATGGCACAATGACGAGCTCCCAGAAAATCTGGCAGGCTTTGTGTTTTCTTGTGGATTTTTTTCAGCACCCCCACCTCCCTTCCTTTTATGAAGAACTGGATAAATCACACACAATATTCTTTCACAGCATCACATGTGACAATACAGATGTGACAATGAGGAGCAAAGTGGAACATCGTTCCAGTAAAACCCCTCCAGGGTCTTTATGCACAGAGAACACACATGATGGGTCATATTGTACCAACGTTTATTTGTTTATCATCGACCAAAATCGTTGCAACTATCCATCGGGCCCTAGCACAGGTCTTTTATGTAAAACCCCAACGTGACATTTTGAGATTTGATGCTAATTTCTCCCTATAGTTCTAATCATTAGGATTATAATTTTTTCCCCCCACCCGAAGGGTCTCGATCCATTTCTCAGCAATCGTCAGGTCATTTCTAGGTGACATTCGGGTGACTTTCTTTTCTGTTTATTTGTTGCTTGTTGACACGCGTGGCATCAAATTGTGACTTTCTTTTCCTAATTAATTTCAATGTAGTGTCATATTTTACCACATTTGTTTTGCTAATATTCAAGTGAGTTTCTCGGACATTGAAATTCACTGTGGGACGATTAAAGGCTCTCTTTTCAATTTAACCACTGGGGTCACTTCGCTGCAGTTACCTATGAATTTAAAATCCCCGTTACTTAAAGAGGTAATATCATGAACATGCAAGTCTATTTTCTGCCACTAATTTGATGTTTGTTCATACCTGATTTTATTTTACATTATAGTTCATTTCATTAAAACATCACTGGGTAACATCTGACTTTGGGTAATTTCTTGCACTATAAAATTATTTCTTGCTATTCATTCTCGCTGTCCTATCTCCTCGCTTTTTCTGGTTATTTCTAATAGTTATGACATAGTATTGTAAATGAATAACTCCTTTATTACTGAATTCTGACTTTTTAATACTTTTTGATTTTATGAGGTATTTCCTTGCTTTGTTCATGTCCAAATAATGATTCACAGCAGTGCAGAGGGAAAACACATAATATTGGACTTAATAAACCCGTTGGATTTCAGGGTCTAAATTCTGGAATCACTATCTGTCCGTCCTTAAAGAAATAAGCGCTTTTGCCACTTTTGCATCTAAAAGCGCTGCTCCTCCCCCTCGCTCTCACAAACTTGTGTTCATCAAACTGTAGTTCAAACACTGTTAATAACCACAGAAAAAAAAAATCACTACTTTTCTGTCAACCGTGCACCCACTGAGCATCTAGAACCACTTCCACAAAACACCGGCCTTCGCCCTGCGCTGCTCGTTTGCACACTTTCTTTCTCTAAGGCAACGTGAGGTCGGGGATCGCCGAGTCAGCAGACCAAACCCACCGAGCAGACCAGAAAACACACCAGCAGAGGTGAAATAGACCTTTTTTTTTTCCCACCCGCCCCCCTCCAAAAAACACACAGATATTTCCATCGTGGGTGAGATGAGATTTACAGACAATACAGATTCTAGGAACGAAATCAGCCCGTTTAAAGACGAAAAGAAACGGCGATATTTCATGGTCTGTCAACACTGCAGTTAAGCTCGGGTTTGGTTAAGGCGGCAAAACATGGCGGTTTGTGTTCGAGTCCAACAAAGTTGACGCGTCGTGTATTTCTCGCCGGAAATCCTCGACGTTAATTGCCTTTTGCAGAACATGGTAAAGGTTTTATTGAGGGGATTGAACGGGCAGGTTTCGGTGACTCAAAGCAAGTAAATGATAAGACCGAGGATCAATTGAAGCCTTTGCTGAGACTGAGCGGTAACGGATCACCCCGATTGGTAAAAACATCCGCTTGCGAGCCAAAGCTCCTACAATCAGCGGAGAAAGAAATAGCAAAGAAATACATGACAAGAGCTTTTTATCAGAGAATAACTCAGAATAACTCAGTAACTCACACTTGTCCACTTCAAGGTGATATTTTATGGAGTTCATCAGAAGAAGTGCTCTTTTGATTTTACATTTTTACTGTACTTCAAGAAGCAAAACAAACATTTTATATAATTTTGTATATATATATATATATATGTATATATATACATATATATGTGTGTGTGTGTGTGTGTGTATTTGAGACAACACTGGTGCTGAGAGCCACTATCTCCCAGTTAGCCCAATTAACCCAATTTGTGTAGCCACAACACTGTTTAAGTGTTTGAATTTGAATATACTTATACATACACACACACATATATAATATTATTATTATACATTGCATATCATATTATATATTACTTTGATGCAATTGATAATTATGTCAATGTGGTAATCATTTAACTATAACTAAATATCATAAGCTGGAAATGTTACACAAGTGGAAAAAAAAATATGAGTTATTGAAGTGTGGCTTTAAATGTAATCAAATGTGTGACTACTTGGAATTTAAATTCAAGATTCAAAGCGTGAATTGTCAGGTGTGAAGTCTGGAAATGTGTTGCCCTGTACAGTGAACTTCTTACTTTGCCGTCTGCATTGCATCCATGTAAGGATTGCTAAGTAAACAATAATAAACGTACTGTTATAACAAGTGCAGGGAAACAGCATTGGCAGGATGTGCAGGTACTTAAATTGATTACTACTCAAATGCCAAGATTGATATGATAAACTATCCGAATTATTAATCCTTCATTCATTCATTGTGCTCGAGAACGTAGAGAGGCGGGTTCACCCCGGATCGGTGGCCAGTCAACGCCAGCGCATTGTAATGTCATTTTCTTAAATAATCACCAGTCATAATTTCAAATTTGTCAGAAAACATAAAAAACCTGAGCCATGAGTTGAATAAGGAGTTGATTTGGGAAAATACAAAGAAGACGGTGACCATATGGACATACAACTCTCATACAAACATCGTACAGAGACGTAGGATTATTCAATTTCTCATCAACACTAATGACGATTATTAAGCCACACCTCAAAAAAAATAAATAAACATATAATGTGAACATGAGATAAGTTACTGTTGTTGCAATTAAAAAAACATGAAGATTTGGAGCTCTTTTGGGGGCATTTTAATGAGGTGGAGTTTGACTGCTTCTCCATGTACCCTGTATTCCTGCGTGCATGTCATAAACACGAGGGCCGGCCGTGACAGGAAATAAATAACACTGTAAATCACTCACGTAGCACTAAGTCGGTGCAGGAGTGGAAAATCACGTCACACAGAAATATAGATAAATGATCATATTGTAGGTTTTCCCCCTGCATCAGCAGATTTACCTTCCCCTGATTTCTTTATTTTACAGATTCACTGTTAATTCCCGAGGCAAACTTTCCAGCTGATTTCACAGTTTGCATTTTTAGAAGTTTAGGTTGCGTTGCTGGTAACCGGAAGGTATTTACCTATCTATTCCTGTTCATTTGAAGTAATTGCTATGTCACTAATGTACAATTTGTTTTTAGTAAATCAAGTCGGAATAAAATAATTCAATAAATTCTCGCCCGAAATAGATCCATTTGTGTGTTTTGTGTGCATTTATATTCCATTTCATAACATGCGTCTGCCTTGGCATTGAAGTCAAGACATACTTATGATCCAAAAAGTGAATAGAAGCTAATTTTGGGATTAAATTACAACTGAGGGAAAAAAAAGGAAAAATTCACATTTTCTTTTTTTTTTTTTTTTTTGCAAGTGAGATAACATGTACGTATTTCACGCCATGCAAATGTAATGCATAGATAGATGGATAGATAGATTGAGAAAGATAGCAAGAAATAAGGGAAGGAGCACAAAGCACCGCTGCAGGTTGTCCTGCTTCCTGCAGCCTCACCATCAGGCTCACATTGCTGGGATGCCATGTTTTTTTTTTTTTTTTGTTTTTTTTTGCTTTTCACAATGTGCCTTCTGGGGCAGAACTTGACTGACACCCTGTGGAGATTTTGAAAAATCACACGCCGTCGAGTCCGTGCGTCTGCTCCCCTGCGTGCACCTCACTTCCATTAAAATACAAATAATGCCCGAGGGGGAAAACGTCAAGCTAGATATTTTGCAGCGCGTTAACAAACCGCTTCCGCTTCACCTTTCAAAATAAAAGCACGATCACGCCTCCGACGATGCAATTCAAAGATTAAAACCGGTGCAATCTTGACTCTTCTTTAAATAACATCGATTAAATTAGATTTCTATTTATAATTCGGGTTACCCTCCCTCCCCGCGCGCACACACACACACACACACACACACACACACACACACACACACACACACACACACACTTCCTCCGACCTCCCACATTACGTCATTAGACCGGCGCACTTGTCGGTGTCGGCGGCTGCAGCCCCCCGGCGGAGGAAGGATGCGCTCGGAGGAGACGGCGGCCGGCCCTTTGTCACCGTGCGATCTGCGTCGCATCTCGGGATAAATAATAATAAAAAAAAAAGACATTTGAAATAATCATAAAAAAACAAACAAACAAGCGGCCGGGGAGAGGCGGGACTTCCTTCTTTGGCCGCGCTGTTTATCGGGGAGCTGCAAGGCCGACCTGCGGGATCTGATAAGGCGGTGAGGAGGCGCCGCTCGTTTATTTGCATTGCATTCGTGGGAGAATCGTGCGTGGAAAGGCTTTCTTTCTACGGGTGGATAGGTGTTTTTTTTTTCCGTGCTGCGTGCTTGTGCAGCGGCGGCGGCTGCAGACGCTTCCCGGCGTGTTTTCGGTTCCGCCTGTCAGCCGCCGCGGTCGGACGCCCTGCGTGGATTCACGTCTCGGTTCCCACAGTGGACCGGGCTGCAGACGTGCCGTGGGTTTATGCCGGGCTGACCAGACACTCAGGTCTGAATGACAAAGAATTGAAAATATAGATTATATGTGACCTGAATTTTTCCATTTCCTTCCGCCTTCCAAACTTCAGGTTGGTTGTTTGTTCTCTTTTATTCTTCCGTTTTTTTTTCTTTTGTTTTGTTGGTGTTCAGGTTAATGTTAAGGCTGCATTGAATTTAATGGGCTTTTATTTTATGCATGTACCCCTAATCCCCAACCCTCCTTTTTAAATATATTTCTGTGGATTCTCTGATTTTTATTGATTTAAATTTTAGAAAATAATTCTAGGGGAATTCTTTTCAGTCTCTTGTACATTTTTACTAAATATATATTTTTCAATTTTATTTTTCAACTTTGCTGATAATTGACATGGTGGTGCAGCGGTTGGTGCTTCGCAGCAAGAAGGTCCCTGGTTGGATTCGGATAGGTTACTTTTTTTTTTTCGCCAAACTAAGAAAATGCAAAATAGCACCTCAATAGGAAGCATGTGCGGTCAGAATATCGGAGCTTCAGACTTGTTGTCCTGAAAACTGCTGTCGGTGCGTTTGCAACAACCTTATAGAGCTCCGTAAGATAGTCGAGCAAATCTCAATATCAGGAGAAATGACCTCTTACCGGCTGCCGGTCGTCACGGACGGGTCTTGAGCAAAACTCGCGTTGAGCCGAGACTGTTGGACCAGAAGGAGAAGGTAAATCCGTCATTAGCATCCTTCAAAGATCATGTTAAGAACGGTCCTCATATTTTCTGGTCACGGGTGTGGTTGACGTGGTTACGACGACGACGTCAGCCTGTTGCAAATATCACACGGAGGCGCGATCGGCTAACATCTTGGACGATTCGCGAGTCAGAATTCTCAAAACCTCGTTTGGACTCCGGGTTCGAACACCCCTCCGAAGCCCAGTTCGGCTGTGAATGAGCGCGTCGCTAATAATTCTCAGATCGCACGAATCGGGTAAAACGGCTCCTCGCTTGAACGCTGTGGACTATTTTTGTTTTAAACCTTACCGTGTGTTTGCTCTCAGGGGAAATGGAGCTCGGCACGATGAGGCGCCGTCCTCTGGTCCTCCAGCTGCTGCTGCTGCTTCTGCCGCCGCTGCTCCCTCCGGCGGCTTCCAACCGCCTGACCCGGCGCGAGGACCGACCCAAGCTGCTGCTGTTGTCCTTCGACGGCTTCCGCTGGGACTACGTCGACCGGGTCCCGACGCCCAACTTCCACAGCATCATGTCGGAAGGGGTGACGGTGGAGCAGGTGCAGAGCGTCTACATCACCAAAACCTTCCCCAACCACTACAGCTTGGTGACGGGCTTGTACGCCGAGTCCCACGGCGTCGTGGCCAACGAGATGTACGACCCGGTTCTCAACCGGTCCTTCTCCATGGAGACGGACAGTGTTTACGAGTCGCGGTGGTGGGAGGAGGCGGTGCCTCTCTGGGTGACCCTGCAGAAAGCCGGCGGTCGAAGCGGGGCGGCGATGTGGCCCGGATCCGACGTGAGGATCCACGGCGCGCTCCCCGATCGATACCTCCCCTACAACGCCTCCGTTTCCTTCGAGACCCGGGTGGAAAGGATTATCGAGTGGTTTTCGGCGCCCGATGGGGAGGCGGTGGATTTCGGGGTTCTGTACTGGGAGGAGCCGGACGAGAGCGGCCACAGCGTGGGGCCTCAGAGTACCCTCATGGACGCCGTCATCGCCGGGATCGACGAGAAACTGGGCTTCCTCCGGAACGAGCTGAAGAAAGCCGGGCTCTACGAGAAGGTGAACCTGGTCGTGACCAGCGACCACGGCATGACGCAGCTCTTCGGCGACAAGATCATCGAGCTGGACGAGTACGTGAGCAGAGACCTCTACGCCTGGGTGGACAAGAGTCCGGTGGTGGGGATCCTGCCCAGCGAAGGTATCAATCAAGAAAATGACTTACGAATCAGTTGATCGCTGAAAGAAAAGGTCTCATAGGATAAGATAAACTTTATTGATCCCCATAAGGGAAATACTTTTGCCACAGCAGCGTAGCAGTTATAGTATTAGAAGACAATTGGAAGATAGCGAGAGACGTTCGCAAATAAATAGACAGAAGGAAGAACAACAACATCGAGGATAAGAATGGACAACAGAAAGGGGGGAAAAAAAACAGCGAGAGTGAAAATAGACAACAGCAAAAATAGGAATATAGAGTGACGAGCAAAAACAAAAATAAACAAAAATAAGCAGCGTGCCAATGGGTTGAGACGTACAAGGATAAAAATAGACAATGTAGTCAGGAAATGACGTGTCATGAAAAATAACTCGAAAGATTTTCTTTGCGGACCCAAACGTAATGTACCAAATGTTGTAGCCTATCAGAGCCATCGCCGGGGGAGAGGCGGGGCTTAACGCCTGTCAATCACAAAGCCTCATATAGACATATAATTGTTGAGCGTCTGGTTCGAGCGTCTGCGGGAATCCGACCAGGAAAGCCTCACAAAACTGCGTTGGGACGATGGGTAACACTGGAATTTGATCCGGCGTCACGGCGACGGAGACAAACATGGCTTGTCCGTGTCCAGCGGCCTCTGACATGTGATTTTTTCACCGAACCCAAGCCCTTATCTCGTTTGTCGATTCAAATAAAACCCCGTGTGCTGGAAAACAATGCGTGGTTTGTCTGGGAGGTCGTGGATTTGACCCGCGGTGCCTTCCGGGCTCGCTGGATAAACAGTGTCTGCGCATTCATTTAAAGATTCACTTGTCGATTTAAGGAACATATGGCCAAAATAGTGCAGGGGTAATACAGAAACCAGAAGTTTAGTATAAAAAAATAACTAGAATAAAAAAAGATGCTTATTCTAGAGTGTCATGCATTATCAAAATAGAATTTAACGCAATGTCCTTATGACATTATGGATTATAAATGACACACTTGAACCGAAACAATACCTGCACAAGGACATGAATTCAAACTGAATTTGCAGTCGTTAATAATTGCTTCTAATATGCATTATTTTAAATAGAATATCTCATTAACGGCTCTCCCACTGAAGGCTGTTTTATCCTTTACCATGCAGTCAAGTGCATTTGCAGGTTGCTAATTAATAACAAAATATGGAAATCTGTCCTCTTTCCCCACGACAGAGACTAATTGGAAATAAAATGTCAAGATACCGCGCTCCCGCAAGATCACTTCTCCTCCCTTTTTGCAGGAAAGCTGGACGAGGTTTACGAAAAGCTGGCCGACGCCAACCCGTACATGGCGGTGTACAAGAGGGCCGACGTCCCCGAGCGCCTCCACTACCGACACAACGCCAGGATCGCGCCCATCCTGGTGGAGGCCAAGGAGGGCTGGACCATCGTGCAGAACCGGACGACGCTGCTCATGCGTAGGTTTGCACAAAATTCAGGTCTGCTCGTATCGAGCCGGCGTTTTTTTTGGGCGGAGGTTGTTTTAAGCGCAGCTTTCTCCCCGTCGCTATTAATAACTTCACAAGAGAGGTTTGTTTTCTCCGTATTCCAACGGCAATTATCAAACAAGGCATATTAGAAACAGCGGTAGTCAGATGTTGCGTCGCTGCAGCCGTTGTTCTTCTGATGACGATTATTCAATAATATTCGACGCGTGCTAATTCACCAGATTACTGCTGGTCGATCATTTGAAAACCGAACGTATAGCATTAAAATAAAGATGACTTGTATGTATCTTTGTCGAGCGAGTGAACGGGCACATTTCGTCAGCGTCTCTGCTCTGATCGAGGGTTTTTAAGCTGCAAAAAAGTCGCCTTTCCAGGGATATATCAAGTTTGACGATGTTACCGAGCTCACCTTGGTGACTCTGGCGGTTGCGCTCTGCTTCCAGCCTTCTGCAGGCGTGAACCGCTGAAGATGTAATTTAGGGAGAAAATAATATCAGTGGAGGTTCTCGGCCATCCAGGTCACGGTCGGTTCTTGTCAAAATCTTATCGTAGCGACTGGACTTGATTTTCTCCTCTTGGAGATTTGAGGATTGTGATGACGTTCACATCGGAGAGACAAAACCACCACTTCAGGACACGACGCCGCGGTCCGACTTGCAGACGGCAACGTCTGGCCGGAGAAGAGATTTAAAATGAATGACGGCGGTATAAAACCTTATATTTTTGGCCTTTATGCTATGTGTAAACAAAATACGATGATGGTGACATGAAGTACTTATTGTACTTTCCCCTGCTTGGGAAATTGTTTAGCAGCAGCAGCAGCAGCAGGACATACAAGGACAAGACAAGCTAAAAATACAAGTAAAAATTTAATTCTGAAGTGCAAAAGTATGCAATATATTATAAGAAAGTGTTGCATTTTTTTTTTTTAAAAACAATGAACAGTGGCAGAGAAAATGAAATCACATTTCTGCATGCAGCAAAACATTTTGTACTCTGGAAAAAAAAGAGGTTTGGTTGAAGGTTACTTTTAAGCAAAATACTAAATGTCTATTTGAGTCCTACTTGTGTTAATGAAAAAAAAAAGAACTTAAATGTTCCACCGCCGGCAAACTAAAAATGCCGTCTTTTTTCTGCTTCATTTACTGCAGCCGCTTATTCAGAGCGACAAAAATATGTAAACTGGGGTTCCTCCGGAGACATATATTTTTTAATATCTTATTTAGATGTTACCAGATTTTCCATAATCTTCAAATTTAACAGTTTAAAAATGAACACACTAAGATAAAATAGAGCTACAACCCCTTGGACCTAGTTGCTACCCATTGCATAACAAGCCATCGCTATGGCGACCGGCCCTCGACCCCGGCGGTCAAACTGGGAAACTTCCCTTTCGAACTGAACGGGCGAAACGTCTTCAAGGGAAGAAAATGAAGTCCAGTCGCTGCGATAGGAAGACGAGAAGAGAAACAAAGACACACTGAGCCGGCAAGTGGGGTTTGTATTGTTTCAATGAACCCCGAAACGGCTGCAACCTTGGAAGGATCCCAGTTTCGCCTCTTGTGAGGACGACGGTGTCACATTCGTTCGAGTCGTTCCGACGCCCGGCGACGAACATCTGTTTCACGAGAGCGAGGTGAACATTAGCAACCTTCTCTCCGATCACGTGTAATACAGCGACGGTGAATTCTCCAGAAAGTGAACAATGAGACAGAATTACATTAAAATCACACCTGCGTGGCTTTTATAACATTAAAAATGTCTTAAGTTTGAAGATCGGACTCTTAAATTAAATGACTCGGATTGAAATGTAACTATTATTTCAAGCCGCGACCGGTCAAATATTAACCGAAATATTTGAGGCCGATTCTTTGGCGGTGAGTCAGACGGCGGCGGCGTTAAAAGCAGCAGCGGTAGCTTCGCCAGGAAACATAAACGGTAGGAAGCGATGACGACACGGACCGGACGACGGTCATTAACGCTCTTCCACGACTTGTCCTCGCAGTTGGAAACCACGGTTACGACAACACCTTGCGTAGCATGCAGCCCGTCTTCGTGGCCCGCGGACCCGCCTTCCGCCAGAATTACCTGAAGACCTTCATGCGCAGCGTCGACCTTTACCCTCTCATGTGCCACATCCTGTCCGTCCGGCCGCTGCCCAACAACGGCTCCCTCCCGGATGTTCAGGACCTTCTGTCCGCGGCGCCGACGACTCCGGCGCCCAGCGCCCCCCCCGGGGTCCGCCCGGGACGCTCCTACTCCCCCGTGGTGGGGTCTCTCCTGGGCTTGGGGTTGGTGCTGGGCTTCCTGGCGGTCTTCATCAAACAAGTGACGCTCAAACAACTGCCGTCGCTGAAACACAGAAGCAGGGAGATGTCGCAGCCTTTGCTGCAAGAGGACTTGCACCTGTAAGCGGAGGGAGGAGAAGGAACGGAGAAGGTCGGGAGGCAGCGCTCCCGCCAGGAGGACCGTTCTGTCCGGAAGCGGCCCAGGACCGCTCGGCTTACGAGCCGGGTGTCCTGGGGGTCGGCTTCTGGTTCAGACCAGATCCGGAAAATAAAACCTTTACATGGGCTTTAGTGGCTTTGCTTTGACCGATTGTGATTTTTTTTTTTTTGTGTCCGTTCATCGTAACGTCGTCTCGTTTTCATCGCTAACTTAGAAATCGCTTCGACTCACAACCGAGAGCGGAGCGTTTGGAGTTTGGCCTGAGGTTGTCGTTCAAACCAGAATGTTAGAACGGTGAAAACAAGAACAGCGTAAAGCCGGTGCTCGATACTGCTTTCCATACCACAGAAAAAGAAAAAATTCAAATACTACCGATCGTAATCACCATGGCAACCCTGAAAGGGTGGATGATTAGTTACCGCGTGAATAAATGATACTAATGAACACCGACTCGGAGGAGGTCGGAGAGGATCGGGAAGGAGTCCATCAGAGGGACGGGGACATGCTAGATGATCTGGAGATCGAGTCAGACTGTGATGGTTTGGACATGGACAGGAGGGACGGTGACCATGTGGGTAGAAGGACGCTGAGGTTGGAGATTTGTGGATGGAGCGTTAGCGGGTTGGGTTAGCGTGAGACGGAGGCAGATGAAGGGAAGAGAGGATCTCACGGCGAACGCTAATGGTCTTCCGAGCTACAGGTAGTTAGCCCGCGGCTACGCTAGCTGTTTGGTCAGAAGCCTTCACGAGCGTTCTGTTGCTAATGCGGTCCCTGTAGCATGTAGCGAGCGCATCGCTAGCCGCCGGCAGCAAGAATTCTTGACGTTGTTAGTGTGACGCTTCACGAGGTCCTTCAGAAGAGGCTGCTTCTGTCTATCGCTGCAATAGCTAGCTTAGCTGAGCGGGCTAGCACCGCGTGCCGTCGAGGTTAAATCCTACACTTTGCGCTTGAGAACGTGGACTTTGGTAAGAGATGTCGGGGACATTGAAGGCCTGTTGCTCCATCATCAATATTACCAAACCATCTCAAGTGACTTTTAGAATCCAGAAACACAACTGTTTATTTTCCTCGAATCTTTAAAATGAGCCGACCGCCTTCCATCCTTCAAATGTGAATGTTTCCGACCAGCGTTTTTTCCCCGGTCGCTGCCGATTAACATCCTTCCACTGGCCAATTCTATCCAATGGTATTGCTGCTTTTATTTATTCCAGCACTGATGTTGCTTCTCTTGTAAAAAATATACCCAAAGCAAAACTTAGTTTTGTATTTGACGGGGGGAGGGGGGGGTTGTTTCTTGAAAAGAGACCTGAATGTATGACAGTGAGATGGTTGGAAATCAGTGGTATGGACAAAAGTATTGATCCGCCCGCTTTGGACAACCTGAGCGTGAACTCCAGCCGGTCGACCGAAGACAAACTCGTCTGTACATAATCACCCAGCCATGTCTGAAGAGAACAAAAAAAAAAAAAAGGAGCGTCGGGACTCCGAGGCGGCGCCAGAGGCAATAATCGTTGAAATGAGGGTGCAACTTTTATGACAATCTTTGAACGTCGGCATTAACGGTGTTAAACTCATTCACACGGGATAAACAGAAGTAAAGGGAAACACAGGACGGGGGAAAAGTTGGTCTCGTCGAGCGACAAGATTCGGGCGCGGGACGGCGTTTCGGATGAAAAGCCCTTTGTCCGAAGCCTTTCCGACAGCGACGGCTTTCGGATCGACGGCAGATTTGTGTCGGTGAAGGAAGAACAGCAGTGTTCGACCAGAGCCGCTGCATCGGGAAGAGGTTCTGGGATGAACCTAGAATGGGCGAGCGTCGGGCTTTCCGTGATGGTACAGAAGACAATTAGGGGCTCAAAGAAAAGATAATAATAAAAATAATATAAAAAAAAAAAAAAATTTGGAAAGAAAACAGGATGAGCCTGAATTGTTGTCCGACAGTGAGATGTTTGAAGAAGAAAAAAAAAACCAACCTAACTTTTGAATGTTTCCAGGGAGGCAGATATGAAAGTCACTCACCGCACCAGATCCCCTCTCACACACACACACACACACACACACACACACAGACAGACACACACACCACGCTCCCGCCATTTAACCATTTGCCTTTGAGCTCAGCAGAGCGGCGTTTTTCGGGCGCCGCCGTTGTTTTGGTGAGTCCCTCCTTATTTGTGCAGTGTGTGTGTCGGGGGGAAGCTCTCTCTGTGCGCCGCCCTCTCCGTGCATCATTTGTCAGTGAAACGTGAAGTGCAATTGCTATCCGGTCAGTATTTAAGGGGTTTTTCGTTGTTCGCTCGGCGGGAGAAGAGCATTTCGGGCACGACTTGGGACGACCGTTGGCCCCTGATTTGCACTACCGGGGAGAAACAGAACCAAGGGGCAGCGGTCTGGTATAATTTGCACTCCTCTCGATAAAAACAGCTCGATCAGCGCGATCGAAGAAAACTATAATCCTGATCTGTTCATTGAATAAGCTATTCTGACGCTTTTTGTTTTTAATTCTGAATATTTTAAGCTATAGAATTTGGTTGAATCTCCTACACTTTGAAACGCATCAATGGAAATCTTCATTCCACAAAAAAAAAAACAAACAAACAAACAAAAAAAACCAGACAGACATCACTGTGATATATAGTTTTTACAAAGTTGAAATTCAAAAGCGTTTGTACGGAAATTGTTCATTTTCCAGATCGTGGTTCTTGTTTTGTGAGAGAAAAAGCCGTCGTCCGATCGTTTCCTCCCCCGGATCGGGAATTTTTAAATAAAAAGGTGTGTGATAGATCAGCTGTATCCATGTAGATCGTTACTTTTGTTTGTTTTTTTCCCGATATAATTTAAAATGATCTTTGCCATGCTAATGGAATTAAAGAGTCTTCAGAAATTAAAGGGTATGATGTGAAACTGTGTGTTTTCTGTGTGTGTGTGTGGCTTTTCTCTGTATGTTAAACAATCCCAAAAAACATTTGCGAGCAGCAGTAAAGCAGGTGAAACCCTTCTCACGTTCTGATCTCCATTCAATGGAAATAATGAAGTGCAGACAATAGAAATGAAACAACTAAATCATAGCTGCATGAACCTCATGCCAAAAAGACTTTGTGATTTAGTTAATGGTTTCAACTCGCGTTGTGCTTTCAAAACGCCTCACACTGGAACTGCAACTCAAGTTAGATGAATAAACGCTGCGGTTCAGGGATACAGCAGAACCTCGGCTTACCTATTTCATTCCTTAACGGACTCCGTTCGCAAACCGAATCAATGTTTTCTGTTGACATCATCGCCTTGCGACCCCATTGGTCCATTCTGCGCTCATTTGAAACTTTACGGGCTTATTTGTGACTAAAATACAGAAAGGAATTAAAGATAACCTTAATCACTGCTGTGTTTCTGCAGTTTCCTCTTCTTGCCAGCACTTGTACTCGGCACTTCCCTCACGAAATCAGCCTAAACACAAGTTACCCTTACTAATGCCAATGCTAATGCTAACGCCAGCAAGCCGTCCTCACTAATGCAAATGCTAACGCCATCTCCAGCAAGCCGTCCTCACTAATGCTAATGCTAACGCTATCTCCAGCAAGCCGTCCTCACTAATGCTAATGCTAACGCTATCTCCAGCAAGCTGTCCTAACTAATGCTAACACTAACACTATCTCCAGCAAGCTGTCCTCACTAATGCTAACGCAAACTCCAGCAAGCCGTCCTCACTAACGCTAATGCTATCTCCAGCAAGCTGTCCTCACAAATGCTGACACTAACGCTATCTCCAGCAAGCTGTCCTCACTAATGCTAATGCTAGCGCTATCTCCAGCAAGCCGTCCTCACTAACGCTAACGCTATCTCCAGTAAGCTGTCCTCACAAATGCTAACGCTAACGCTATCTCCAGTAAGCCGTCTTTCATTCATCGAATAATAATTTTCCCATGCTAACGTAGCCCCCCCACCCACCTTTGGCCACATCAGCCGCCTTTAGCGCATCGCAGTTCTTCAGGATGTTCCAGATGGATGACTCAACCAAGCACCCATGTTTAGCTATTGTTTCCTTCTTCAGATCAACGGTCATTCTGAATTTCTTCTGAACACGACTCGCACCTTAAACCTTTTCTGGAGCCATAATAAGGTCTAGCTTACTGACACCGAAAAAGCTTTCTAAGCGTAGAACACAAGGATGCACGATGTAAACAGCGTGAGGTAGCACGCGCGACAGCCGCTACGCTACCGCGCAGAAGCCCGTGGGCTAGTTCGGATGCGTGTTCATACACCCGGGCTTGTTGATCCAAAACCGTTTGTGGGCCAATTCTGGATTCTGATTAAAACGTGAAACCCGAGAGACTCATTCTTAAGAGCGTGTGCCCTTGAAAGTGGCGTTTCCATGGATTACCCGTTAACCTGCCCGGTCGAAGGTCTGCGCTGACTTATCACTGGACTTTGTCTCCCGGCGAGGCGGAGGCGGAGGCGGGCCGGAGGTTCACCGCCTCCCCCTCACTCCCACCGCGGCTCCCCTCCTCGGCGCTCAGGATCAGCTACCGCTTCAGCCGCGAGCATGGAGAACATACCTGGCTCCGCCGACGAGGGCACGGCGGCGACGGCGGCGGAAAAGTGCCGCGACGAAGCCGAGACACCGGGCGGAGACGGCGGGTGTGAGGCGGCGGTCGGCGAGGTGCAGGTCCACGCCTGCGAGGAGGGAGAGAGCGGCTCGTACGACGTCACCGACGGCGACGAACGCAGCCGGTCGTCCTCCTCGTCCAGCGACGGCAAACAGGTGAAAGGCGAGGAGCCGGAGGAGGTGAAGGCTGAGGAGGTGAAGGCTGAGGAGGTGAAGGCTGAGGAGGTGAAGGCTGAGGAGGTGAAGGCTGAGGAGCCGCCGAGCTGCGCGGTGGGATCGGAGGTCGAGGAGGCGGCGGGATGCACGGCGGAGGTCTTGTTGGAGGTGAAAGCCGAGGATGCTCATGTGGAGGAGAACGGCGACGGGTCCCGGCGCTCCTCCGCTTCCTCCGCCGCGCCAGAAGACCCCGGTCCAGAGCCGAGCATCCTGCAGGAGGACAACGTGGAGGACGGGATGCCGATGGCCTACACTCACCCCGACACCCAGCTCCAGGCCGAGCAGCCGCCGGACTACGGCCTGAAGACCCTGGAGAGCGTCACCCTGGAGGAGGACGCCGCGGCGCCGCGGGATCCCGACCAGCCGGAGATCGCTCTGTTCGTCAAGGTGAGACACGCACGTCGGAGGTCAGAGGTCAAACATCAGGATGAAATATGCACGATAGAGTCGAAGAAGATGTAACATGTATAGGAGAAGATAGCGAGCTGAGCGCTCAAAACATCAGCTTTTATCTATTCACTCCTCATTTGGAGTAAATAAACTATAAAGTAAGTTGGGCCAATATCTTTAAAACGGGGATCATCACTCAGGTTCCAGGCAGGGGTAGGAAGTGCATTTTTGAGGTAAAACAGGACGTCGGAGGTGCAAAGGCGTTCCGATGTAATGATTAACCGTCAGGCTTGGAGCGGCGGAGCAAACCAAGCAAATCAGCCGTGTGTGTTTTTCGCCGGCTATCTGACGAGGGTTTCCTGTTAGGACACGCGGGGTCACCTTGCTGATTGGGAAACTCGGAATGACAATCACGGGGCCGCCCTCCGTTTATCTTTACGCCCTTCAACCGCTGAGTAGCGGCTTCCACGCCTGCGGAGCAGGTCTACAAACCAGCGAGGAAAAAAAAGTCTTGTTCGCGTGTCAAAATTCTGTAAAAAAATCTGAAAAAAAGGTCCGGTTGGATCACGAGCAGCCCGACGGGAGATTTATGGAGGGAGTTAAAGAGGACAGCGGTGGATGGAGGCAGATGATTGGCTGTGGAGGCGCCTGAAGGGAGAATGGCGACAGAGCGTTCGTTACATATAAAAACATTTTCCAAGCAGAGAGAGAGGTTTTGGAGGGTTTAGAGCAGGGCTGTCAAACGTCCGGCCCGCGGGCCGGTACCGGCCCGCCGGGGAGTCCAACCTGGCCCGTGGAACAAACCTACAATTTGATCCATAAAAATCACGGAGTGTTTTTTTAAAATGAAAATGCAGTTCCTGTATTGTTTGCTAGCGGCGTTTTGGTCAGTGTTAGCAACACGGCACAACACGATGTGGCTCACAACGTCCAGCAGATGGCGGCGATGTGATTTACGGGTCTGAAAATAGCAGTTTTACTTATTATTAGAAATGTAGCCGCTTTTCCGTCGAACCCAACACCCTCGTTGCCAGAAAAGAGAAAACGGTTTTCCACTCCTTATTTGTCAGTGGAGGTTCGTAAGAAACTTGTATGATCGGTGTGGACGCAACGAGTGAGAAGACAGAAGCGAAGCGTAGTGTCGTTGAAACTTTTCTTTGTGAATCTCAGGTTGTTCAGCATGTATTTTTTTAAAAGGAACAGCTCATTAGATATAAAGATTTTTATCATTTACCTGTTCTCTTTTATACCAAAACAAAGTACTTCGTGTTCCTTCTAGGAAATCACGCTCTGATTTTACTGGTCCGACCCCCTTGACATCAAATTCGGACCAAAATGAGTTTGACACCCCTGGCTTGGAGAAAACTCCAGAATTCCAAGAGTTGGAGGCTTCTCCGCAAACGTGGCTATTTATAATAAATATTTTTTTTTTTCCTCCACATCTGGCAGGGTGAGCTCCCTATAAAAACAATAAATAAGCGCCGAAATCAGGCATACGAGCACAAAGGCAAGAAAATGACGAGAGGCGGACGGGTTGGAAGACGACCAAGACACCCAAGTAGAGACACCTGATAGAAACGCTACCCGGTCGTTTTGCGGACTTGGAGGGACGCGGCGTGTCTCTCAGCGCTCCAGGGTCGTGCTGCTTCGCTCGGAAAAAGGCTCGGCCGTCTCCGGTTTCTTCTTCTCATTTGTACGTGGCCCTGCCAAAGCCAGCAGCAGTTTGCTGCCGTCTCCTGTTTGTGTTGTATTATCATAAGAACAAAATACAGCGTAATGAATGTTACAGAGGAGTCGGGGGGGTTCGGAGGGGCGACACTCCGTCCCGGCGGCGGCGGCGGCGGCGGCGTCCACGACTTCGCTCGATGATGAATTAAAGAGCCAGAAGGTCCCTGGTTGGATTCCCACGGGAGGCCTTTCTGTGTGGGGTCTCCATGTTCTCCACGAGTCTGCGTGGGGTTCCTCAGGTTCCTCACAGTCCAAACACATGCAGGAGGTTCACTGGAGACCCTGCAGACCTGGGATTGAGGCTCTCGGATCAAATGAGAGTGAATTTTTGAACGTCTCTATGTTTCCAGTGAATGGCAGGACTTCTATAAGATGTGCGAATGGTTGTAGATCTCCATGACATGAATGAGTGAGAAGTTGTGTGTCAATACGAGGTTGTAGTTCTTTGTGAAACGGACGAGAGGGTGAACAGGGTGACGTCTCATGACGTGGATGGAGATCTCGATGCCATGTGTGGAGGGCTGTATGTCGAACGACAAAAATGAGAAGATGTGTAGTTGCACGTCGATACAAAGTGCGAACGAGAGGGTGATTGTTCTACAGTGTGACGTCTCGACAGGATGTGTGAATGACAGAATGAATAATTGGATGCCATTTGAATGGGTGAATGTTTTGTCTTAATTTTCTGTGAATGAGAGTAAACAGTGAACGCTTGTATGTTTATATGACAGGAATGAGTGAATAATTGTATGTCAATACAAGGTGTGAATGAGAAGGTGAGTAGTTGTATCTCTCAGACGTTGCATCGTCCGTTGACGTTCCAGGGTGAACCAACGGGAGGCCGGACCTCGTCCGGTGACCCCGAGCCCGGGAAGAGCCGTGTCGATAATGAAGGTGTGAATAAATAACAGTTGGTTTCGGGGGTTCGCCTCATGTCAGCGGCGGAATCCCGAGCACATTTACGGCCATTTGAAGGATAACGCGCGCGGATACGCTATCAGCAGAGGTCGTTATATCACACTTAAGATAAGGTCGGAGCGGAGTGCGCGATAAAAGTCGACGCCGCCTCGACCCGTCGGCCACGTCCCGACCAGGCCTCGGCGAATTTCGGCTCAAACGCGCAAAGAGCGGCGATCGTCAGGTGATCGTCCGATAAAAACGACCCCGTAATAAATAGAAAATCTCGGCCTCACCAACCCTGAATTAGCGTGGGTTTATTTTTTTTCCACTTACTCCAAGGAAAAGGACATCAGTGGAGATAAAGTTTCTTTTGGCCTGTTACTGGTAAAACAATCTGCCCGTAGAACACATAAAGAATCGAGTCTCTCCCCTCAAAAATGTGTTGTTCTTCCTGTTGCTAGTTGATTTTCAAACATTCGCATGTAAGACGATATTTGGGCTGACGACGGCTGCTCCCTGAAAGCATTAGGGGGAGATTTGTGACGTCACAAATATTCGGATCCCGGTCCGGGTCCAAGCGTGATGTGGAAACTTAAAGCCTGAAGGACACGAGAAATTAAAAAGATACGCAGAGTCAGATATTCTATAATAGTAATAACAGATAATGAGGAAAAACCGGCAGGACCTGAGTCCGTTATTGTTTTATTTCATTTAAAAGTGATGATTTCTTCCAGATTTTTATTGCTCTTGCTAATTTTCAGCTCATTTCTGTCTTTTCTTTTCCCTCCAAGACTGCATGGATAGCTGAAGGTTCTTACATGTGAATTATTTTAAAATTCTAAATGCGATTTCTAATGCGTAGCGTTTCTTTAACCAAGTCCCATAATATTTGTAGTTTGCTCCTTCTGCAGCTCATTTTACTCATTTCCTCCGAATGTTGATGTCATTCGATGCTACTCGAGTAATTTCTTGGCGATTGTCGCCATTGATTTCACATTTTTACATTAAAAACGTAGTTTTTTAGGAAGTTGAGGAGGAAAATGATGGTATTTTTCAAGCGCTACTTCATGTACAACATGAGAGCGAAGCACGTCTTTAAGATGCCATTTTTTAAGCGAATCCCCGCACAATCACCTCTGTAACTTTGCCGTACGATAACGTGGAAACCTCGGTTTAAGATAAGAAACAACGCGAAGGATAAGGCCGGGGAAATGCCTTCGGAAAGCTGACGCCGCGGGCCAAAGGCGACCTTGTCCAAGGTGCGGTAATCTCAGGCAGGGGGCAAATATGTGAGGTGATAAAAACAATACGGCTGGACAACTTTAAATAAATTTAAGGAGGACAATACACGGGTATTATAAGAGCATTAAACACAGCAGGTGAAAAGGTGAAATGTTAAAAAGCGGCATGAGAAAGAGTAAATTAGGTGTTGCCACAAAAAGTCATCAAACAGCGCTTCAGAATATTCACAGTTCACACACTTTCTGCACTTATTGCTTTCTGTGTTTATTTATATGACTAACTAAGCCGCCTGTGTCTCCTCCATGTTATTAACACCTTGTCATGGTATCTGGCGTCATCACGGTGAGCAAAGTCAGGATTTCACCGCGCGTTTCCTTACTGTTGCTGCGACAATAAACACTCAGAAGTCTTAATGCATGGGAAAACAAACCATGGAAAGATTGCGGCACATTTCAAACACGCTCGCCAACAAAACTGCGACGGTGAGGTTGCGACTGTTTGACGCGGGAGTGAATGATTAGCTCGGCGGGTCCATGAATCGACGGGCCTTTTGTCTCAAATGACACGCAACCGTTGTTTTGGGGTCGCAATTGAAGATTTTATTGCATTTAAAAAAACGTCAACCCCATCCTATTTGGACCAGGTTCCGTCTTCTCGGATGAACGTGAGAATGCGGGAAGGATTCCTATCTTTCACAATTTATCTATTTTGGAGAAAATAACTTTGCACACATCTGCACCGAAGCGTCGGCAGAATGATTTTCTTTCAGTCGAATGCAATGTTATCCTGCAAAACTTCCTGCGGTGAAAACGACCTTTGAAGCTGCAGCCTGTTAATTTGTAATGAAGGGTCTCTGCGGACGTTTGAAACTCCGAAATACCTGAAGTACACCGAGTGCCATCGAGGACGCGAACGCCGACCTTCTCAACTGTGCACGTTGAGCGTGCCGACGTTCTTCCTCGGATGAAATTTTCACCGTATTGCACTTTACGGTGATAATAAACCTTTTGTTTTCTTGTATTTTTACCTCTATGTTGACTACAGTAAATCACAACACGTCCATCAGAGCTTTTAAGAGCTGCAAGAAAAAGAAGAAGGTGTTTTTGCACATTAAGAAGGCTAACTGGCGTTCTAAATATTGGCTGAAATAGGCGGCGTCATGATTTGCAGCAGTGAAGAATGCAGCGACTATGAAAACCGATGCAGATGTTTCTATGCGTGAGGTTTGCAACGTGTTGCGAGTGGAAAGAGAGAAAACTAAAGCACGGCTCATTTTTATTCATCCAATTTACTTCTCCAGCTTTTCTTCCCGTGAATAATTCCAATACAATCACACGCAACTTTTCCAAAAATGTAAAAGTTAACAAGTACTGAGCATCGTAAACACGGCTAATGAACTGACTCTTTGTCTGCGAGCCTCAGTAATTGGTTTGCGCTGCACGCCGGCGTGGCTGCCAGGAGAGGGGGCTGCTCTATAAATAGAGGTTTTATAAAAAGTTGCTCCAGTTGGCCTTCCTCTCTCTCGCTCTCGCCTTTTTTCAGATTCCAAATGAACTGGAGAAGAAACGTTCAGTCCCTTCTACATAGCGATCGGTATTTTTTCTTGAATTTATTGAACATTTGACCTGATTTTTTAAGAGTTTTCGTCAATAACACGGGTCGCTTTCATCGCTGAAGCGAGTGAACATCATTAATTATGAACATCTGTGCCGACGGGACCGGGAACGCTGACGGCAACAGAGGTCAAAAAAAACAAAACTATCAGCACATTTAATTAATCAGAGATTAATCAAAGTCTTTAACTCGTTCATATTCATATCAGCCTTCATGCCATCCTCACACTGTACAGAACAGTGTGCTATGTTTATAACTATACATTTCTATCCTGTTCATTTTCTCATTGCAAAATTTGACTGTGCCTGCACAATGACAATTAAAATTCTTGATTCTTTAGAACAGCCGTGGATCTCATGCCATAAATACCTCGGCCAGGCCATTCGTCTGATAATGAAAGTAACGTCTTCTGTTAAAGTTATACAGTAAACCCTTGTTTTTCGCGGGGGTTACGTTCCAAAAAGAACCCATGATGGGCAAAATCCGTGAGTTTTTTTTACAATTATTATATACATCGCTGCTGTCGTCCTTATGTTTTTTTCTTCCTTCTTTATGGAACGAACGGAAGATTCATTCATTCCGTAATGCCGACCTACAGCCGCATAGCTTTTACCTTCCCTTAGCATGTCCAGAAGTTTAACTTTATCTGCCATAGATAGCATCTTCCGCTGCCTTTTGGGCCCTTTTGTCGCTCCAGAGCGTTTTGTCAACATTATGGGTTTTAGAGAAAGAGAATTTGCACGTATGTGATGTAAATGTGTCAAGCTGTTTTACGTACGTGTACATATTAAACTGCGACGTTATTGACGCACAGGTAGAGAAGAAGCGGAGTGACTTTTTAGCCAATCAGAATGCAGAACACAATGCACCATGCTAATCCGTGAAGTAGCGAAACCGTGAAAAGCAAACGGCGTTATAGCGAGGGATCTCTGTAAACGACAAAACCTGACTTAAAAACAAGCTGAATAATCATGGTGCCATGGATGTAGCCACAACCTGCTAGCATGAACTTTTACGAATGAAATATTGACGGGTTAAGTTTCCAATCTATTCTGAGAGATAAATCCCATGGAGAAGAAGAGGGCTGGCTTCTTAGCATCACTGAGGGCAAACAACAGCAACAATCAAAATGAAGTGAGAGGAAAAAGGTGGTGATGGAGGAGAGGCTGGCGGCAGTGAGGATAGATAGATAGATAGAGAGAGAGGGAGAGAGAGAGAGAGAGGGGGATAGAGGATAGAGGGAATGGATGGGGCTCCACCCCCTGCTGCAGACGCCTGTATAGACACCTGTTTTAGGCTTGGTGTCAGTGAGAGCTCTCGCTGCCGGCCATCTGTGTTCAAATCAAAACCCAGGGATCCCACTTGCCACCTGGAACGACATTCGGCATCACCTGCCGGACACGAAACAACCGCCGGCAGGACTCCAGGGGCGGGAGCGTAAAGCGGAGAGTTGGTTTCAGGCCGAGGCGTCGGCGGCGATCACCGAAAGGGAAACTCCGGATGTGTTTTTTGCTCGAACTTGTTTTGGAGGATGTAGACCTCTCCGACTAAGCAAGGGGATTAGATAAGAGAGAAACCAGGTGAACCGGTCGCCATGTCCACAAACGGTCAAGACAGAGACCCCGATATCGAACTTTTTGTCAAGGTAAGACCTGAGAGAGAGAATTGTCGCGGTTCGTCGCAACAGCTGATCCACCAGTGTGGCATCAGCACCGGTGTGTTGTGGAAAGTTGGTGTCACCCAATAGCGGAGGTAGGGTTACAGCTTACCGCTGTGCTCGGTCTTGACCCGGGATTGTTGTGACAGCGATACCGAACCCCCGTCCGGTACCCTCATTTCAGGGGCTACCGTTCTGATTCGAGTCAGGATTCGAGTAGGATTGTTTCGCTCCGTGGAACCAGATAAATGTGTTTAGAGTCGGGAGAATCTACCCGAGGCAGGTGGGAGGACTCGTGGATGCACCGGCTTCATGAGCAAAGTGGCCCCTGAGGAGACCGGATAGTAAAAGGCAACCGCTTTACATCGCTATTCAAAACCAAACGTGAGGTATTTGGGTGATTTGTCTCCGATGTTGCAGTTCTGTTGGTCCAAAGGACTCTGCAAACCCCCTAGTGGCCGCGATCGGAAGCGCACGAAAGGATCGGGGTTTCGCTGACGCCGAATCTGATGAAGCCTTTGCAGAGAATACCTCTGCGTTTTCCATTAAAATGGAACATTTTTGTAAGTTTACAAAAGGCATTTTTTGGCTCTTCTCGACAGCAAACCAGAAAATGTATCATCTTTGGTTTGAGCCGTCTTTAAAACAAACAGCACAGAAAATTCTTTCAGAGAAAGAGAGGACAGACGTATTACTCTATTTAATATAAAACCAATAATTTAGTGTATTAACGTGCTGTCTAACCTGGCAGGAGTCAAGAGTTACACCATGGGAATGGCATTTCAGAAAAAGGATAAAAGCGTCTTCCGATGCCACGTTCAAAAGCGGTTTCCTTGATCTCGAGACGTTCCTCCTTGAAGCGTTAAACAAATCCACGTTTCTTTGGAGTCCAAGTCTGCATCTGAGGACACACATTTTACTTATTACGCAACAAATGGCGCCGCTCGTCACCAAACATCACGTCGCTAATGAATTTTCAGAACGCGCGCAAACCTACCCAAGCGATTGGAGGACAATCGTGAGCGTCCACACTTCTTCAGGCCCCGCTGATTCAACAGCAAAGCGTTATTAAAAATGCAAAACAAACAAAAGATCGGGTCTCGGGAGGCCCGATCAATCTTTCCACACGACTCGAGGAAAAGTCCCGCACCATTTGATTCCTCCGACGTTTGGTCGCAGGACAGAATGCGCTGCTCTTTTTCCTTATTTGTTTTTAATGAAATCCCACTCCTTGTTGTCTTTGTGGAATCCGTGTTTGGGAGCGCGGAGCCAGTCCGGAGCACGTTTCCGTGCAACCTTGATATTAGCTTTTAGTTCCACGCCAGCTGAGATCTGGCCTTGACGGGCAGAGCTCAGCTCCGCGCCCGCTTTCATATCCGCGCGCTCGAAGCGCCCGCAAAGACATCGAAACTATTTTAGTGTTTTGAGTTTTCGCAGACGATACAATAGGCCGAATTCTTCCGTATCAACAAGCGCCGACTATCATTTACTCCAATTACCGCGTCTCTCTCGGTACAACGTACATTAATAGCAGTTAATCAAAATATAGCGGGACGATAACGTCCACCAAAACACAAGCGACGGAAAAGTTACGAGCCTTTTCCATGAAGTAAACAACCGAAAACCATCTCAGCGGTTGCTATGGAGTCAAAACGCTCGCTACGTTAAGAACGACGATGCCATGATGATGGATGTTTATCTGTATCGTCTCTCGCTGTGAACGGAATAATTACAACAACGTCGAGGCTTTACGTCCAACACAAGGAGGGGTAGAAAGCATTGCTACCGCCTTTCAAATTGACAGACGGTCACTCGGTACGTTTTGGCAAAAATGCATTTTTTTTTTTTTCAATTAAACAGCCTTTTACATGTCATTTTTAATGAAGCGACACCACCGAAAACCGAGTTTTATGTAACTGCGAGACCCCCAATTCACTTGTCCGCACCCCCGTAGATGTGTGCGATGGGTGGGACGAGGTATCTTTGCCTCCGGCGGCGTCCCTCGCCGGATCACTCGGCAGCTCCACACACTCATGTGCCTGCAGGCCCGGTTGTGTGTGACAGCTTTTGTGCTCATGTTCTAGATGTTGATCATCAGCGGCTGTGTATTGTGTTACCGCAGCGCCGCTGAGCCCGGCCCTAACAATGCACAGACAGAAGCATCACATGCACTCCGGCAGCATGACAGCGCCGAGTATCAATGGCTGGCATACATACAGTTGGCTCAGCTACTTTTAGACTGACATCTCTGTTTTCTGGTGTTTGCTAGCAGCGGCGCTCAGCTGAGAACATGTACCGTGCCGCAAAATACTAAATGTTCCAGCAATCATTTTCTTCGGCGGAGGAAAGCTGGAACTACTTACAAGTCAATCATGCATTATCCATCTCGAGGCACTAAAGTAAAAATGGAAGTAGGTTTTATAGAATGTGGCAGATGCTCTTCTGCGCTAAGGATGTGGTAGGAAAATGGAGACTGTTTGTTATGAAAAAGAAAACTGACATAATTAACTTCAGGAAAAACTCATTTACATGAAGTACTTATCGGTTAGGCCTTTCTAACATGGCGAACAATGAATGTCGCCGTCTATTACGACGCCGCGTGTCACATTATCAACTCAGGTATGAAAAATAACCCCGGAGACAAAGCGGGTGAAACGTTTCGCCGGTCTTTACGCGAACGCTCCATTTCATCGCCGGTCCGTTTCGTTGGGATTTTTTTTAATGAATTCTTACAGATTGCGCGGTGAAATATGTATCCATTTCAGACTTCATCATTTCTCTAATATTTGAGGGAATCGCTACTTTTGCTGATTTTCGTTGACTGTCAGCGGAGTCGTTTTCCCGTGATGGACAATTAAATGAATTCACTGGACAAATTAGAAAAATGAATAGTCAATGATATGAAACAATGTTCTCTCCAGACTCTAATCAGTGCCTGACTGCAAAAAACAAAAACCCAAACAACATCAGTGAGATGAGATCTGACTGATTTTGATATACTGCCCGGCTCTATTACCGACTTCAGGAGTAATAGTCGGCAAATGAAAATGTGAAGGTTGCGAGTTTCCACATAATGAAAATAATGTTTAAACGGCCGCCCTGGGTTTGATTATATCACCCTAAAAACGTCTCCGCGAGTGAGTCACCGAAACGGTCGGAGATTTATCTGCGCGCACAGAACGTGCAGCGGGAACCGGCCGCAGCGACGACGCTGGGAATCGGGAGGTTCACGAGGAACAAATGTGGAGTTCAGTTATGGAAGCGGTCGGTTCATCTGGAAGAGAGAGGGAAGGGCGGATGATTTACTCTGGGACGAAAGATAGATGCACAATGCTCTGCGCCTCCGGAATCCGTCACGGCATAAAACTCGCCTCTTTGTTGTTTTATTTGTTTCAACAATCTCGTTGCCAAAGTCAACCAGGCGAGGTATTTTTCTAAAAATACACGATCACTCATGCTAAAAAATGCTGAAATGATTATATCTTACTTGTTATCGCCAAGTAAAGTGGTAGTGATGTTTATCCAATTGCACGAACATTTACAGAAATATTAATTTGAATTGCTCACTGATCCATTTATAATCAAATAAAGTATTGTATCATTTGTATGTAACCTTGATTTTTTTTTTCCCCTTTTACTCGGTAAAACCATACAATGAGAGAAAGATTAAACCTAGCAATTTGTCAGTTATTTAAGAAGTCGCAACCTATGTGTGGGAATAATAGTAATACATACATCAGTTAATTTGCAACGGGAGACGGCAAATATTTACATTCCCCGGAAAAGAAAAACAATGAACGTCTGGTTCCACGTGGTAAATCTCTGCTGAACCGGAGTTCAATGCACCTACTGTATTTGCCGCAGGGCTTTTCGGGGCGGCGGGTCTGACCCGGCGCTGGCTGACCCCGAGGCCGCTGAACCGGCTGATGGATAATGGCGATGTATAATTCAGCTGGCCTGGCGGATCAGGTGTCAGCGCTGCTACTCTGGGTCCGTATACGTGCCGACACGCGACCTCGCGGCGCAACACGATGGGGAGGAAGTGATTCTGCCTGTCTTTACAGCTAACTTAATGCTTCATTTACACCTAATCAAAGCAATAAAGTGCTTGAAAAGTGATTATCTGAACACGGAATCCTCCGGACGGATTTATGGGACTATTACAGAAGAAAGATACGATGGACAGTAAAACAATTCAAGCGATCACAATAAAAGCAAAGATGCCATAAACAGATGATAATTAATCAATAAATGCTCATTGTGAAAACAAAGGATGTCAGAAGGACAGTCTGGGAAATCTTGCAATCCTGGTCGCTTGTGCACAAAAACATATGAAGTCATTTTAATAAATAACGATATCATACATGTTATTTCCATCCTTCCAGTTCAGAAATAATAACCGGAAGATAATGTAAAAAAAAAAGCGAGTTATCGTGATAAAATCAATGAATAGCCACTTAATACATTTTCAGATTTCATTATATTATAAATAGAAAAGAAAAAAAAAAAAAAATGATAAGGGCCATTTGCATATTATCAAATCACTTATTAGCAGTTATACAACATGGCTTCTGATGTACTTTAGAAAAGGATCCACTGAGCTAAGATCCAGCCAGTATCAACAGACCCTCGACCTCCTGAGACAGAGGCTTCGACACGCCGCTTCAGCATTTTCTCACAACTATTTTTGCGGCTTCAAGCGTCAGCGGGTGTAAAGCGAAGCGGCGCACCTGAGCCCAACACTTGGAGTCACGGACGGCGTGATGTAGGAGTGCTTTAAAAGTAGCAGCTTGGCAGCTTGTGTTGAAATGTACGTTCATATCAAACAGCAAATGTTAATAAACACAACTAGGTCAGTCTGAATGCGCATATCTGTTGAATTTTCTTGCTTCGGTGACTCCCGTGTTGTTTTTACGCAGTTCGATTTGCTTTCGCTGCCACAGGGAGGCGCAGAGAAGTCACTCTGTATGTAAACACTGAGTCAGTGTTAAGTAGAATAAGGTGGGAAAAACATACTAAAGGTAGCTCCTTTTTTGGAAGTCCGACGGAGTTTAAGGAAAACCGGAGGCCAGGCTGTGAAAATCCTGAAAAGTGGGGTTTCGAACTTGACACCTTAAACCAAGCGGGAGCAGGAAACAGGGGACGGGGTCATTTTCAGACACTAACTGTTGCATAAAGTTATATTACACCAATAGCTTTCGTAACCTTGCACTAAAACCGTGATTCAGAGTAAGCGCATGTGAAATGTAATTATTTTGCCATGTTTTATGAGTCCTGGTTGTATGTGTGTGTGTGTGTGTGTGTGTGTGTGTGTAGGCAGGCAGCGATGGAGAAAGTATTGGCAACTGCCCCTTCTCACAGCGCCTCTTCATGATCCTCTGGCTCAAAGGAGTTGTGTTCAATGTGACCACCGTCGACCTCAAGAGGTGAGGACGCCAGGGAGTTGGACCCCCGAAAAGTCGAGGCGCACACTCACGAGTCGGCGCGCCTCTTGTTCACTCCCTGCAGGAAGCCGGCGGATCTGCACAACCTGGCCCCGGGGACGCACCCGCCTTTCTTGACCTTCAACGGAGAGGTCAAGACGGACATCAACAAGATCGAGGAATTCCTTGAGGAAGTGCTCTGTCCTCCAAAGTAAATAGTCCGGATAGTGTTACCATGCTTTAGAGGGTAACGCCGGCTAAACACGCCGCTCTGTATTTGCTTCCTGCCGCAAGACGATCGCCGAGCTCGATAAGAAACGATGTCAGCGGATATATTTGCTTTAACTGCGTGCTGTTATGGTCGGGTTATCCAAGCTCGGCCTCGGGGGGAACCTCAAGGAGCAAAGAATACGGTGACTCGACCCTCGTATTCATAACATAAAATACGTGTTTAAAATGTCATGTTTTAGGGATAGTGCGAAAAAAAATATTCCAGGCACATCCATCATGATGACGTTAAACAGAACAAAACTTAAAAATGAAGGAAAACAAGACGTCACACTTACAGTAGCGTGGAAAATAAATAAAAAGATGCGAGAAAGAAACAAAGAGCAAACAAGGATATTCAATTGGGAACGGTTAAAAGGCGATTACACTTAAAACACTGTGTGTGTGTGTGTGTGTGTGTATACACATATCCTGTGTATATACGTGTATTTCGGGGTCACGGGACTGCTGACAGTCTTTGGAAACGTCAGTCGATAGCTTTAACAACCCACCACTTTGAAATGTTTACATGTGAAGCGGGAGCCGGGGGCTCATTAAGCGCGGCCACCCTGGAACTCCACATTGTGTTAATCTGGGCCTTCAAATAAAACAACTATAAAATATCTAATGAGACTGACAACCGCTCGCTCCTTTTTACGTAATATTAGAGGATGAAATACACGCGTATCATCGTTCCAACAAAAAGCCGGCCTCGGCGTTTGAGCACTTGCAGGGAAAAATGTCAGATTAACTAAATCTTTCTTTTATAGCCTGTAAAGCTTTTTACATTACAAATGGACTTTGGTGTGAGAAAGCGAGCGGGGCGAGCGGCCAAACCTGGTGTGTAACATGTTTTCAGCCTGAGCCGAGCTCCGGTCCAGGTGTTAATGCTATCCAGATGCTCCGGTCCACGTCTCTGACTGCAACCTTCCCTCCGTCTGTCTGCTCAGGTATCCCAAGCTGGCGGCCAAGCAGAGAGAGTCAAACACAGCTGGAAATGACATCTTCGCCAAGTTCTCAGCCTACATCAAGAACACCAAACCGGAGGCCAACGCCGGTGGGCCGCTCATTTTGCACCATTTACACTCGCAGGCACACGCACTAAAACACAAGAGGGGAGAGAAAATGTGCGTCAGCCAGTATTTTGTCATTCCTCCACTAGGTAGTAGCAGAGGCCGCTGCTTGAGCGTCTCCGGTTGCTTTGCCGCCACCTAGTGACCTTCCCCAACCCCAAAGTCATCTGTTTTTTCACTGCCGAGAACCCCGGAATAACACCCGCTTCCACGTTCATTCGCTTCGTCGTAGACACAAGTTCCACTTTATTTCATTTGGCCTTTGTGGAATTTTCTTCACAATTATGGTCATTATACATTTTCATATTATGAATGTTTGTGCTTGCGCTATCCTCCATTTGTCATATTTTACTATTATTGTTGGAGTGGTCTCATTAATCCAAGTATTCCACATATCCTCACACGTTTGAGATTCAGAGATATTTTTGTTTTGCATCACACCTCTGTCATTTCCTCTCAAGATTACACCTTATCTTCTCATTTCAACTGCGACAAAGTGTTGTAGACCGCTTAAGATAAGATAAGATAACCCTTATTGATCCCCATAGGGGAAATTCCTTTGTCACAGCAGCGTATCAATGACGATAAATACAGAGACGGTTAGTAGAACGTCCAGGAATAAATAGACAGCAAGGAGAACAATAACAACAACAGCTGCAGCTCGTGGTCACGGCCGCGCTGACCGCTATAAACCGTGCAGTTCTAGAGAAAGGACTCTCCAAGGCCCTGAAGAAGCTGGACGAGTACCTGAACAGCCCGCTGCCTGACGAGATCGACGCTGACAGCATGGAGGAAGAGAAGGGCTCCAGCCGATATTTCCTGGATGGAAACGAGCTCACCCTAGCCGACTGCAACCTGCTGCCCAAACTGCACATAGTAAAGGTAAACAAGCCCCGGGCAAAATGTGCTCATTAACACGAAGAACCAGGTGACTGTTTGATTTCTATTAGACCTTTTCACGGCTCTGGAACTTCGTTAATATTCCGTTTTTCGACCGTTGACGCTGAGAGTAGTTTCTGGGAGAGGTTAAATAAAACAAACTTGCGGGATGGAGAATACTTTGGCGACAGACTCTCACTTGACAGATAGTGAAAGAATTGGCGTGAAATTGGCTCCAGATATTAAACACTCTCACGGCGACACTCTTGACTTTTTACCTCACTTGGAGAAACATCATGTTAATGGATCGATAGAAAACTAGCTGGAGACACCTCTTGACTCCCTGTCGCTGGAGCTCAAATAAATCTACCGATTCCTCCGGCAGTCGGTTTAGTAAAAAAAAAAAAAAAAATCAAGTTTGGGACCGAGTACCGCCGTCAATACGCTCAAACCTCATACGACCGCATTCTCCTACGTTTTACAAAGCGATGGTGACGGCTGCCATGCCAAGTGCCAGCCGGCCCATCAGCAGGGATTAGGGGTTCAGTATCCCAGAAGATCAGGCCTGTAACCCTCTACCGCTCTACATCCTGAGCCTGCCGCCCTCCGCCGAAGGCTTCCCTCGGCTGCCGTCCCGTTTTTTTTTTTGTTTTTTTTTTTTCCTCGGATAAACCACACTTGGATGAGTTTTCATGTAATCACATCTTGACCTTTGGACAAATGCACTGCTGTCCAGAAAGACTAATTACACTTACACATTTTAATTCTAATTACATCCTGGCTAAAACCGTTTATCATACTTGAAATGTGCATAAGGACGTGCACATGTTCCAAAATCAATTCTGCGTTCGCTAGTATTTCTGCACATTTAATATCGATTCGGTTGGGTTTTAGTGTTTGTGTTGTTACTGCAGTCAGACTTTGTGGAGCGGTGCAAGTGTGGACTTTCCCTCTGTGAGACAGTATTCTGGAAATGCTGTTTTGCGGTGAAGATAGGGACCAGATGTCACGACTGCGGCTTTGGCCTGATATGGGCCATACATGACGGACTTGTAGCTCGCTTCTTCGCTGCCAACACATCCTGAATCACCGCTGTCATATAAGGCCAAATATGTGACATGACAAAAACTGAACCCGGATCAGAGCTTGACCACATTTAGGCCAAACATTCTATGCCTTTGGCAGCAACATGGCTTATACTTTCTACTGCTTTTTTTTTTTTTTTCGGGGGAAAAAAAGCCATTCACTTATCAAGTTGGAGTAGCAGCAGCAGTATTTTGACTCAGTCTCTGCACATAATTAATGCATAAGCATTCGATACAGCAGCGCATGTTAAACTATAGAAACTCAACATGAAACCCCTGAGTCTTCACATGAGGACATGACACATTACATGACGCTTAATTATGACTTGTTTTCCCGACATAAAGTCACTTTTTGAACCAAAACTAGCAACTGTAGCTCGTTGCAACACTGCATTTGAGGACCGGGAGTTAATCCTGCGTTTCCCCACATGTAGACCAGACACGGGCCTCGGTCAGCACGCGGATAGAATAAAAGCCGAATAAATTGATTTAAGACTGACGACTGAAATATGAGTCAACACCTAGTTCATGTCTGCTGATTAGTCAGGACATGAGGTAAATTGGAAAAAAAAAAATACAAATCAATAGAAAAGTGTCTAAGGACTGATTTTAAATGCCTGAAAACTCAACCTACTTCTTGTCCCTCTCCTTTAGGTCGTTGCGAAGAAGTACCGCAATTACGACATTCCTTCAGACATGACAGGAGTGTGGAGGTATCTGAAGAAGGCCTACTCCCGCGACGAGTTCACCAACACCTGTGCTGCAGACTCAGAGATCGAGATAGCCTACAAAGACGTGGCCAGACGACTGGCCAAGTAAGTCGTCGACTCGTCCGAGCTCCGACAAAACAAACCGGCGACGCGCCCGCACGAAAACATGGTATTCAAACCGAAGAGGGGACTCGAGACTCTCATCGGACGCATTTTCAGAAACCTGAGATTTATGTCTGTCACATGTCCGTGCGGAGTGATGGCTCGGTTTGTTTTGCAACTCCAGATGTGACGGATTTCAGAAATTCGGCGGATAACAGAAATGGTTTTGCAATCCCCGACAATAGCGAAAAAAAGGAGAGGCCGACATGAATCACTCGTACTTCGCTTTTCTTAAAGCGGAGTCAAACTCCACTGCTGTGAAACTTCTGACATAACACTTTTCACCCAAAGACCATTTCGTCTCTGTATTTATTTCTCATAACACAAAGCTCCCTTTCACATGTTCCCCCGCAGCCTGCACGGCCAAACATTTTACTATCTGCTGATGTCAGGGTCGTTCGCTTTATTTATTCCTCAAGCCACAGAAGTGTAGTCTGACTCCAGTGTTTATTATTGAGCCTTGCTTTCAGAGGAAAAGCTGATTTATCCATGATTGATGCAAACGCTTTGCCGAATGTGACTGTTGCAAATCTGCAGATTCATTTTGATCGTCATTTGCCGTAGTCGTTTTACTTCCTTGAGCAAATCGTAAACTTTCGCTCTTACTTCTGAAAAATTGACTTTAAGAATAAGTTTAAAATCGGGGAGAAAAAAAAAAAAAAATCAACTGACAAAGGCACATGGCTTCCATCAGATGAGTGAGTGTGTGGGGCTGGGAGATGGACGGATTGAAAAACACCTAAACAGTTCCTCAAAGTCATTGAGATTTTTTTAAAAGTACATGTAGCATAATTCCTGAAAATGAGCAATACCTGCAAAATAGAGACAAATCACACAAAGTAAAGTTGATTAATTAATAACCCCTTACAATAAGATGAGGAAATAAATAAAGGGGAAAATTCTAGATGTGTTTAATCAGAGATGTGGAGTTAAGATCCCTTTCAAATTATAATGCTCTTTCTTTAAATCACAAGAACAGAAAAGCACCATGGCAAATTTACTTTGAAATCGTGGTAAAATGTCACGAGCGTACAGTAAAAACATGACCTTCTGGCACGTTGCTCGGCCCTGGGTGCTCGCACGGGTCTCTCTACGTTGTAAGTTCGAGACCCGATGTAACGTCTATATTTAAAATATGCAAAATCACACGCCTTGACAACGTGCCTCTCGTCGGAAATGTCAAAAATCCACGTCAACGTCACTGATGGACTCATTATGAAAAACGTATTGCGGCCGGAGCCGAGACATTTGTTTTGCCACGAGCTATTAGCGTTCACTCTAGGTATTGATTTTGTCTTGGGTTACACCTGATATTATGAATGGGGAATATTTATTTAGCAGCCCAATCAGACCTGATTAGTTCGAGCCATTAGTGCTGCGATGAAAAGCGCCTTCGAGGCCAAGTCGGCGATGGTCGGACGCCATGCGCTCCAGCCCTTCATCACAGAGACGTTTCCTCCCCTTTGAGGAGTCGATCAACATCCAGAGCCTCGAAGTTCAAGTTCAAAAGTTTGATTGTCCTTGCAGTGGGGGGGAGGTCGGGGGAAAGGGGGTGCGTGAGGGAGGGGGATGGAAATTTGTCTTTGGGCTTATCGTCTTTGGCTTAGTGTCAGGCTGCAACTATAGCGAGACTTCCTTGAAGAACCATTAGGCTATTGTGTGGTTTGGACAAACATATGATATGAAACTGGAGCATGATGACTGAGAGGCTTGCTCGTTGTGAAGCTCCACAAATAAAATAATATTTTCACAGATCTGCTCCTGCGTTTTCTCTTCTTTTCCAGTCAGGCGATCAATCAACATTGATATTTTCTAGGTGCCGTGACGGGTAGGCGTCTGTTCGAAGTGACAGCAAAGGTACCGGTGGAGCCCGCGCCCCGAAAAAAAAAGGGTTAAGTGTGCCTGACTGATGTGATCATATCCAGCAGTGCAGGTCTGTTTCTCCATCCATAACGACGGGAGACTAAGAAAGACAGAGAGGCGGGAAGAGAGTGAGAGAGTGAGAGAGAGAGAGAGAGAGAGAGAGAGAGAGAGAGAGAGAGAGAGAGAGAAAGTGATGACCGTTGACAGGCTTAAATAGAGGCTTCCATGCCAGGGATCAAACGCCATCCCTCTTCTCCACTCTCTCATTAAGACGGAAAACCCGAGTGCTGCCATCCGATCTGTCTCCATTTTTCCTCAAAGGAGTCTAACTTGAAAGATCTGCGCCTGTCGGATTTACAATGGTGGGTGAGTGGTGTTTACTGAGACTTGGCCCTGCCAGAAACAACAGTCAAAGAAAATAAATGGAGCCTGCCGAGTGTTTCCACAGCAGTAAGGAAATATGGAACGAGACTTGTGCTTTGCTGTTTGGTAATTAGTACCTAAACATCCCTGTCCTTGGATCCCGTTCCTCACATCCAACATTTCTGCAAGCTGGGTAATATACACTAGAGCATTAACGTCAAACACGTCTGGTCATGGAGCTTGGCACGCCACATTAATCTGCTATTACTCTCCCAGTGGATCTACCAGTTGCTGGCCTTGGCCACCAGAGCAGAGTCCATATAGCCTGACAGGGACTCGCCCACATTGAACTTTTATAGGTTAGTAAGCTCTCTCGGCTCAGGCGTAATTTGTGTAAATTGAGTCCCGCTTTGAGCCCTGAGCTGATTAAAATAAACTGGTGCTCTTTGACGTGTGAGGACCCACGAGAGAAAGAGACGTGATCCAGTTAAGGCCCATTGCGAGAGACAGGGAGATATGGGTCGGATTAGGAAAAAAAAACAACAACACAAACACTAGTACAGTAGATACATAATGATATAACACACAGAATGATACACTTCTACGGACAAATAATATCTGTACATAATCAGAAAAAATCTGTTTACAGATACCTCAGTCCATTGTTTCCCCTTTAACGATCATTTCAAATCTCTTCAAAGATCTCATAAAGCAGGAGAAGGATAGGACAGGCGGTTTCCACTCAGCAGAATTTGTTTATCATTTTGAAAAATAAGCGCAGTTTTCTTTTCTGAGCTCAAGGATCAATAAGATGATAAAAACTCAACACCTGGGCTACAAACATACTTGTTTGCAAACACCTTTACAGTTTCAATCTGTACTTCACTCAACGGGATAATACATCTCATTATTCAGTCACTCCATTTGCCCGAGTGTGTTGTTGCTATTCAAGACAAGATATAAATATAAATTACTAGTTTTCCTTTAACAATTTTACATCTTGTGGAATCTGACACAATGTTGTTACGTGCATTTGACAAAAATGGATTAGCCAAAAACTGAGCAAACCACCTCTATCATACAATATTAAGACAATGAATGTTAAGATTAAGCATTCAAATGAAAAAAAAAAAACACATGAAATTAAAAGCAATGTACCAAAGCAAAAACGAAAAAGAAACTTGAATCTGACTTTGAGCTCTCACGTAGAAAAACGAATTAGCCGCCGCCATCTTGGCTATCCGCGGCACAAGAGGAAACGTTTTTTTTCCGATCTTAAAACCACAAAAAGTGCATAAACATCGACCTAATCAATTCTATAGCTCGCATCGATATCAACCAACCTTCGTGTGGGGTTTTATAATTTTCAAACGTTCACAGACCTGTTCAATCGGAGAAAGAACGGAGCGGCTAGCAAGCTTCCCTTCATGGCATCTTCGGGAAGCGGAATGCGGAAGTAACGCGAGAACACGGTGAAAGTTCGCGATTTGGGTCCTGACGCCACACTGCCCCCTAGCGGTGTTATTAAGAAGGGAGGCTAGATGATATTTCACGTTTAAGAGAACATTTAAATATGATAGCAAATGCAAAAGCATTTACTAGCATAGATAAAACCATGCAAAATGGAAAACGGATGAAATAGAATGCAACAGTGTTTAGAGTGTGCGTGGGTGCACATTAAAACTCATTGCAAGTATTGCATGCTAATGCAAGGTAGTATTCTAAAAACAAGTTTCCCATGTTGTTTATTTAAAATTTCTGAATGTGTCGCAAAGAATAATCCATTTTATGATTGCGGGCTTGAGTTGGTCATCTGAACCAATGTCCGTGTGAATTTATTTTATTTTATAGCCATTGCAATTCTTCCCAAATTTCAGTGTTTGCTTCTCGAGGTGAACAAGGACTCTCATATTTTGCAGATTCTTTCTTAAAAAAACCCATCAAAACAACTGAATTTGCAGCAAATATTGAAAACATATCACACACTGAAGCTTTGCTGTGCGTCGCCCCTTTCAGATTTAATGTAATATCCTCGTGCGTCCGTGGAAACTGTTTGAAGCAGCCACCTTTCAAATGTGTCCGGTGTAAGAGAAATTACCATAATGTTACTTCCAAGTCAAACGTAGCTGTTTACCGAATAAATTGCTCCCCCGAGACGGACGCACGTGTTCCAGCGCCAGGTGAAGTCAGGCTTCACCTCTCGCTGTCACACTGGATTTTGAGAGAGAAGCCGCTCAGTTGTTTTGTCATTGATGTACTTTCTCCCCAAAAGCTGCAGAAAGGGCTTCATTTGGTTTGTAACATCATACGGCTCCTCCCGCTGCTCGCCGTGTTATCACACGAACGGATCGAGAGAGCGACGCCTCGCTCCGTTCGAGGTGCACGTTAACATCGCCGTGCATTCCAAGCCGCGGCGATGATTTGATGATGCATAGCAGGTACGGCGTTTGCCATGTTAAGCAAGACTTTAATAGCGTCTAGCTCGGGCACTTTTGCAGCACGGAGGACCGTATGGGTGGGCCCCTGCAGTCCCTAAAGTTAGATAAAAAGCCTCCAGAGTGCGCCAAGGAACACAGTTATAGTTGGCTCAGGTTGAAGCTCTCGTGGACAAGGAGGGCGGCGTTCCTCAATTACAATCAGATCCGATTAATATCAAATTTTTCGCGTACTTTCTAGTGGGCACGGGCGGATCTCGGAGACAGAGACGCGGAGGTGGCCGGCCGCCATGCCTTTTAACCCCTCCGGGACGTTTGTCGTGAGCACGACGGCGAGGCGGGCGGGTCGCGGATCCCCAGAATGTTTTATTTATCCGAATAAACATGTTTTCGCTCGTCATCGCCGCCGCGGCGCTAACGCACGATAGCACGATGTTTACACTGGAGGAGCCCCGGAGCCGTTCGGCGGCTGCCGCTGCTTCCACCGGGCACGGACGGCGAGGCCCCCGGAGCGGCAGCGGCTGAAATCCTCCTCCACTTCTGTGTACCGATTATATAATATTTATATAAACCAACTGGCTACGCAGACGGTGACGCCTTTTGGTCGGGAGCAACAATATGCTGTCATACGGCCATAACGTCTCGCTGAGTCAAACCCGGCTCCACTTTAATACGACTGCCGCCGCCCTCTTGATTAGTTTAGAGCCAGTCTCAATTATATCCGTCTATTGCCGATTATCTGCCAAATACAGACCTGCCGTGGACAAAGTGACCCAGTTAGGAGAGCGGACGATTTATTTTATTTCGTGTGCGCCGTGTGACAAGCGAATCGACGGCGCTTTCCCGAAGCGTGACGCGCTGTCGGGTTACTGTTGGCGTCCGTCGTTTGAATACGGGAGTGTGACCGGTGGCTAATCGACAGACGTTTTGCTAAACGAGGGCGATATCTGGGGAACGGCTCGGAAAATAGAACAGACGCTAAAGAATGGCGGGACGTCGCGCTCGGGAGCAAACAGATCATCGACGCCGCATTGGATTTCTTCTAAATCAAAACTTTAACTTCTTCTCGTCGCGCATCTGGCATCGGACTTTCCGTACCTGATCAAAAAAAAATGTGATATTCATGTTTTTTCCCCCCACATCGCCCGGGCCCTGTTATTATCCTACCGAACGACGGTCCGTCTGATGAGATATGACATCAGCGGATTACCGAAAGCAACCGTGACCAAAGTGGCAGGTGACCAACTAACCGACCGACCGACCGACCGACCGACCGACCGGTCGGCCGACCGGCAGAATGTCTTTTCCATCCGTCGAGCGTGCACGACTGGAAATACTCCCCGCCGGCCTGGCCGGTCACATATTTCCCCGATGTCGGGCAACAACCGACACGTGACGTCCTCCTATTAAGAAGGTGACGGCTGAGGATCCGGGCCGCAGAGCGCGGCGGCCGCCGCCGACAAGATCACAACAGCGGCTCGAGTTTAAAAGCAGAGACGGAGCCGTAGGAGACACGTCCTCGTCTCTTCCCGTCCGAAAAGGGAGAGCATCTGAGAGAGTATCGAATTCTCCCCAGGTCCCCCCTCCGCCCCCGAGCCCACCTCCGCCCGCCTGCCCTTGGAGGTTTGAGTGACTTGTGGTGAAGCTTGATGGGGATTATTGATCTGCCTGGCGCACGCCTGCGGTTTTCGGCGTAAGACTGACGATCTCGCCAGAGAGAGTTCTTGGCAAACGCGGGCCTCTGTCTTAGATCACCGGAGGGGCGGCGGCGAGCTCGGGGCGGGCCGGCTGCGGCCTGAAAGCGTGGACCGTTTGAGCTCGGAGCCAGGTGATCAAGACGTTTCTCTGTGTATTTAAGTAATCGGGACCATATTCGGGCAGAAGATAACAATAAACATATACGATTCCTTCTCGGAGGAGGAGCGGAGAGGGTAGAGCTCCGGGGACGTTCGCTCTCGCCGTCGGATTTACCGGGTAGGGTTGAAGTTCCAGTTGCGAACCACATGAAATAATCCACGGTCACCCGAGAAGGATGTGGACGCCGCGCTAATTATGTGAGATGATGATGTCAGGTATCGATACCGAGGAGCGAGCCAGGGCTTCTCTCTGGCCGCGTACGCGACCGCACTCGCGCACGCTCGCGTCCACATGTCGGACACGTCTGGATCCCCCGCCCGAACCCGCCCCCGCACTTCCCCGCCGTCGGGCCGGGCGCTCGCTTCATCATTCGCAGTTGTAAATCAACGCTTCGCCTGCAGGAAACATGCATCATTTTATTTTCCAGTCATAAACCATAAAACCTGCCCCCTAACACGAGTTATGATCTTCGGAGACAGAGGGGATGAACGCGCAAAGCAGAAGCAGACGCCGACGCGGGCATCCTCCAACCCCCCGGCCCGGTCCCGGAAAAAAATGGAAAGCGACGACCGAAAAGCTACGGCGATTTCACGGGGGAGGCGCTCCGTTTCGGCCGAGCGTGACCGCCGCCGATTGCCAGCCCATTAGTTCTCAATTAACACTCGCCTGATAAAGTTTAAACAGCCCTTCATGTGAGGAGGAGGAACACATAGAGCGCCTTCATGCATGGTTTCAGGCAAAGATGGGGCCCCTGCCCGAATATTTGAAATTTTATTGCCTCACAGAAAACCTATGGAAAAGGCCTGTTTTGCATGAATTTTTGGCACGGGGCTGAGGTCGATCCTGTCTTATGTTCTGTACACTCGGCCGCGCGGCAACGCTTTGCCATTTTTTGACAGTCGAGATGGTGTATAATTTGAAACACTGACATGAAGCCGAGGCCCCCCGGACAAAGGAGCCTTTTGTTTGTGTGTTTGGTCGCTGTCCATGGTCCTGACACTTGCAATTTCACAGCAATTCCCCCCTTTTTTTTTTTTTTTCTTGCAGCAGGCGGTGTGGCTGGTATCAGATTGCATTATCTGAACTGGCAGAGCTCATTACATGTAGGCATTTGAAGTTCCATAAGTGTACTTTTTGCTTCATTTTGCAGCAAATGGTTTTGTGGAATCGAATGTTTCCAAAGCAGCGTTGAGACACAGGCACGCTTTAATCTGGTGATGAATGGATTTTGGCACGCCGTCCCGGGCTGTTTTACAGTGTTGACCCACCACGCCGGCGAGGTTCTTGGCCGCCGCCCCGATTCAGATCGGTCGCCTGCCAACTGATCATTTCTTTCAATACGGGTCAAAAGACAAGTTATCGTTTATGACCGCTCCTCGACGAGGTTAAGACCCCTTAATGTCTGGCCCCCGTTTAAGGAATAAACACTCTTGTGCAGCCCGAGGAGGCGAAATGCGAGGTGTTGGAAATTTAGTAGGTCTCTGAGTACCACTAACATAATAAGCACTGGTTTGGCCACATCCAGCCCGACTTGGACTGCAGGGAGGCGCCTTACGGGTGGGCCCCCTCACCCGGGTCCCTAAGGTTAAATAAAAAGCCACTAGAGTGCGCCAAAGTACACAGTTATTGTTGACTCAGTTCGAACTTCTCCTGCTAGAAGAAGAAGGAGGAGGAGGAAGAGGAGGAGGAGGAGGAGGAGGAGGAGGAGGAAGGGGGGTCAATTAGAATCAGATCAAATTAAGATCAGTTTTGTGTGTTTTATTGCGGGATCGCCCGATTTCGGAGATAGCTCGGATGACGGCGGATCGGAGAGGTTCAGGGAGGTCAGGGCCGCTGCCGGAGAGCCACCCCTGCCCCCCCCCCCAGGCCCCCCCGGGCCCCCTCCGGCCCCCCTTAGCCCCCCCGGCCCCCTCCCAGCCGCCCCTCCTGCCCACAGTTTATCTCAAATGAGAAATCAAGATGCATTCCTGAGTAAGAGTAGGAAAGAACAGGGCGAACACACACACACACACACACACACACACACACACACACACACGCATTATCGCTCCCTCTTTCTCTCACTCACACACCGGCCGGCCTTTATCCCTGTTAGTGGAGACAAAAACATAGGAGGAAATATAAAGCACTGTGAGTGCTACGAGACCCTGGAGGATCACTTCCCGCCTGAGCGGCTTCTCTAAAACGATTGTAGAGGTCAAGTAAACAGTTTGTATAGGGCTGTCAGGGCCGTGTGTGTGTGTGTGTGTGTGTGTGTTCACGTATGTGCACACTCAGCTAAATGGGTGTATTTGTAGATGATTGCACAATTGCATAATATAAGGGCTGCTGCAAAACTACTCACAGGCTGGTAGAGGAATCAAGGGTATCGCTGCACGGGATCGTGTTCGCCCTCCAAATTTAACGGGGATGAAATGTCTATGAGGGGCCACGACGCCGCCGCCGCCGCCCGCCCCCCCGCTCGCCGTGCACGCGGGGACATTATGCTAATTTCCCTGGGTGTCTGCGTCCCGCGTGTTCCTCCGCCGTTCATTATTATAATTGCATAGACATGGCTGAGAATGTCGAGAATGCGAACCTGAAACCTGCGGGAACTTTTTTTTTTTTTTTTTTTCCATGCAATCTAAATTCAGGGAAATCCCAAGAATGTTCCAAAATCCGAACCTTAGAAAAACACATGGGGATGGCGAAGCTCTTCCACGCGCTCGCGCACTTAGATTGGCTCTATTATGTCTTGGAATAATGTAAAACAGCCTCCCTGGTTCGCCGTGTCTCCGTTCCTGTCTCCGACTCTCCGGTTTCCCAGCGCACCTTTGAAATGCAGCCACGGCAGCGGCGGTGGCAGTCGTAGTCGTCTGGCCGTGTTTGCCGGGGCCCCGGCCCGTCCTAGTCCCTGTCCAAAGACAATGTTGGTGCAGACATAGTGGCAGACCGGATGACATCGCTGAAACCTGCTTCCAGTGCCCTGAGTGTTCGTTGTTTTAAAAGAAAAGTAAATGAAACGTTCAATAAGATGACGATTCTTTGGACAGCGCGCCGCTGCAGAGGTGGCCCCCCCCCCTTTTTTTTTTAAATAAATAAAAAATAAATAAAGTGGTTGTTTCAGTGACCAGAGGAGATTTTTAAGTAGCAAAATTCCTATTTTATTCTTAAAATAAACAAAATGTACAATCGCAATGCCAATTTCACTCACTGTTGTCAGGTCCCTTTAAAGAAAACTGAAAAATAAAATTAAAAAAAAAACAAAAAAAAAAACCCTCGATGTGAAGAAACGTACCAGCAAAATAATCCAATGGAGTCAAAATGTCCTGACAAGAGTTCATGAGAGAAGAAGCATTACAACAGACATAATATATAAGAGCAGGGTAAAGTACGCTTCCTGGATATCATACATTGATCATTAAATAATACAAGGTCGGCACCTTGATGACAGTTTGTACACATTTAACCAACGGAGAGGAAAATAATAATAATAATAATAATAATAATAATAATAATAATAGTTAAAAAAAAGAAACATTTCATTCAAAAAAACAAAACAACAAAAAAACAAAATCAGATGAAGACAGAATAGGATGTCAGTGCTGTGATGACGGTAAACAGTTTTTAAAAGACCATTTCCTGTTCGACGTTTTGAGGGGAAATTCCAACAGATGTAAATAGTTACCGTAGAGACAGTGGACAGAAAAAAAAAAAAAAAACTAATTGGGGGGAAAAAAAAAAAAAATCAAAACAATCTAAAAGGGATTTTTTTTTTTTTATTTGCGTTCTTATGTTACACTGTAACAACAAGAATACTCCTCGGTCGGGCTGAAGCAGTTGAGGAAATGTAGTGTGACATATTCAATTCCATTAAGTGAGTTCAGAACATCCTCTGCAGAGACGGGGGGAAAAGAGGCAATGCGTGCAAACCTTCAATGAAAAGCCTGAAGCCTGATCCTTGGACTGGGCCGTGTTTTTCTCAACTTTTCAAAATTGGGTTATTATATTACCTACGAGCACTGAATATCACATTGTATGAAAGCGAAAAGATATTTTCAAACACGTACCGACTGCCTACCAATGAAAACGTCTTGTTTAGCCAAGTGTTATCCATTCTCTCTCTCTTTCTCTTTTTCCGAGTGTGTGTGTGTGTGTGTGTGTGTGTGTGTGTGTGAAACCATGAGCCCCCGCTGGCAGCCACCTACAAGTGCTGCTCGAAATAAAACAAGAAATAAGTGCTTTATCAAACAAACATACACAAGTCTCCCATTTTTTCGGTCACCGGTTTGCTGCCAGCAGCTGCGTTCAATCGCCTCTTTTATTTTTTATTTTTTGGCCTTCCCTTTTCACGCTCTCTTCCAATCACAAACCTCAAATTTTGGAAAATTGGTTGTCGTCCCCCGTTCCCGGTGCCACTGGATGATGGTCGGTTATTACCGCGGATCCGGTCGGAGCCTAAACACCAGGGTTTTTTGACGCGGCGTTGCGATTCCTTCGGGTTTAGCTTGCTAAGCTACCAGTGTAGATTCTTAAATAACTCTGGCTTCACTGGTCTGCTCGTGGATTTGTTCGCTCACTCAACTTTATGATTTATTTATTCGCGTTTCGTGCCGAGGAGATTCCTCGCGCTGTTATCTGGCAACGCTAACCAGGTTAGCGGTAACGTGCAGGTATGTCAGATTTCGCGGGTATTTCTTCTGGAAAATGCAAAGAAGTGATGAAAAATTGTGATTTTTAAAAAAAAAAAAAATCTCGATGACGCACGTCCGGCGCAGCTGCTCTCTCCCGGGTTCGGCGAGCTAACCTAGCTTAGCTAGTCAGGTTATACATTCTATGCACGCTCGCCGTACGGTTTGTAACCGAGTTAAATCCTCGAGGAGACGAAAGAAAATAAAATCAATTAAATTAGCACAATGAAATTACACAAATAAACCACGCGCGTCGCCCAACGCCGGAGAGGAACGGTACGGATCTGCTGGCGAACGATCTCAACCGAAGGCGACGAATGGAAAATAAATACATTTCCGTCACAGTTTCTTTTTGCCGTCTCTGTGATTCCTTGTCAATTTGACCAAAGAAAAGGGAATAAAAAAAAGAAAACAACAAGTACCCGTGTGTCTCACACACCAAGACCAACTTTTTCAAAGCTATCTTTCACCTGCCACGCGAAAACGGACATGTTAACGAAAAAGGACAGCAGATACAGAGTCGGAGTTTTTTTTTTTTTTTTAACTCGTTCTTTTCGGGTTCTTCTGTCTGGACGTAAGCGATGCCTCGCAGTTTGACCTCGCTTGCAGCCGCCGCCGCCGCCGCCGCCGCCATCCTCCTTCTCCTCCTCCGGCCTGCATGTCAACTCATGTGCGGACGCGTGATTTCTCATTCGGACAAAAATATGCATCTGCGCGCACGTCACGCCAGACAAAGTGTAGAGAAATCAAGTAGAATTTCCCAAATGGATTACAATTTTCCCCGGTCAAAGCGCTCCTTTATGATATCTTGCCAAGAGGCACAATGCGAGTTATTGCTCAATAAATACCGAAGGTTTCATTCGGAGCCAAATGTGTGTCAACGCCTTGCGAGGATGTCGGGCTCTTTAACGTTAAACTGAAAGTTACACCAGAAGAAACATGTTGCAATACTCTTTGGAAATTACATTTCATACGACGAAATGATTTAAATCTTTGGGTGCTACAAAAAAAGAAAAAAAAAAAAAAAAGAAAAAAAAAGAATTAAACCTCTCACTCTTTAAATTACCTCATTCAATTCATTTTAACTTAGTCATAAGGATGCATCAAAAATATTCAGATTACACTTCTTTGACTCAAGTTTCAAATACAATACATAATTTATGGCTTTTATAAGTTAAAACTAAAGAAAACGCCTCAATGTACATCAACGTTCCAACCCATAATATACAAGTTAAATTAATTGGTTTAAAGCAAACTTACTGTTCATACCACTTGGGGTAACATACGTGTTACTCTCATCACTTGGCTACTCAGTGCTTAACTTGCATCTTGATATTGTCGTAGTACAAAAAACATGCTCTGCAAAAAAAAGCCTTATTGAAATACAAACACTGTACAAAAGAGGCAGTCTTTTACAAATAACGCCAAAGCATCCCTTAGCTTGTGGATTTAAAAAAAAAAAAAAAAAAAAAAAAAATAATTAAAATGGCGTCTCATCCACTTGCTATCCACTAGTAAACAAAAGAAATGATCTAGTGTCTTTCTCATTATTGCTGTGAGAATGACTCCCTTTGTAGTGCCTTGGTCAAAACACATTCCAGGAAGACGAGTTCCTACAAGTCTGCACCTTTTTCCTCTCTTTTTTTTTTTTTTTTTTTTTTTTTTTGAAGCTCAACTTTAATTTCCAAGCGAAAGGAAGGCAGAGACAGTTCTTCACCGATGAATTAAAAAAAAAACAAAAAAAAAAAAACAAACAAAAACAAAACGTGTGCTTTCAGAAACGTGTCGTCTCGGCGTGCCTCCGGAGCTCCCGGGCCGTTCCTCCTCTTCAATACGGCCTCCAGACGGCCTCATCCATGCGACCCCCCGGGTTGAGGACGGTCGGGGAGTTACTGTGGCTCCCGTCGCCGTCCACCCCTCCCTCCGGCTGGCTGGGTAGATTGGGGTTCACCAGGGAAGTGCCCGTGGAGGCGCTAGTGCACGGCGGGATCATCCGGGAGGGCGAGCGGTCCCCGCCGGGAACCATGGAGAACTGGTAGGATCCGGACGAGGCGCCGTAGTAGAGATATGGCGTGCTGCTGGTCTGGAAGGGTCCGCTCTGGCTCTGGGTGGAGCCCGGGTAGGGCGGGGGCAGGTAGGTGTGGTAGTGCGCGCTGCCCAGCGACATGGCGGAGGTGACGGGCGGGGTGTAGGTGAACGTGGCCGGGTAGTGCATCCGCGGGCCGGTGAAACGGCTCTCGGTCAGCGAGGAGAGGCCGGGGAACTGACGCTCGAACTGCCCCGGGAACGGGCTCAGGTCGGAGGACCCTGGAGACACAAACGCACGGCGGCGGCGGCGTTACATCACCGGCTTTCACCCAGAGATTCAATTAAAAAAGAAAATCCCCGGACGGCCGTCGGATCTTCTCGTTCTGAATCGTCGCTTCATACGTGTGCGCTAATATGTTTATGCCTCCGCATATTTATATTCCTGCGTGCGCTGCCACATGTTTATGTGTATCTGGATAACTGTTTATGCATGCAAATGCGTGCGTGCGTGTGTGTGTGTGTGTGCGCTCGCACGCGCGCGCCATGTGTGTGTCTGAACGCTGTATGCACATAAAAAAGCAGTTGGGATGAATCAGGAGCTGCACATGTGGAAACACTTTGAGCAGAAACAGTTTCCATGAGATCCATAATGAGGCAGGGCTGAGCTCTGATGTGGCTCCTCTCCTCGCCTCCCATCGGCTCCAGCGTGTGTGTGTGCGTGCGTGCTCGCGCGTCGCCGTGCGCGCCCGCGAGTAAAAGCGGGGAAGGCAGAGCCGAGATGGAGCTGCTCTGTCTCACCCTTCGTTCCTCTCTTTGCTTCATCCCTTAAAAAATACCCCGAAAACCACTAACTGGCTGCGGCGAGCTTCGCGCTGGGCGCAGAGTTTATGGAGAATAGGAGGTCCTCCCGCCCTCGCGCCCCCCTCACCTCCTCTCGGTGGTTTGGTCCAGCTATGGCGCTCTTATCATAAATCACTAGGCGTCTTCCGTGTCACCATGTCTGCTGCGAGAGGACAGGGGGTGGCGGGAAAGGAGGGGGTGTTTATATCGCCGAGGAAGCCGGCTCGGTGGCGAGATAGCATATGCTGCCAATTAAGGCCTTCGAACTTCCTCTTTCCCCGAGATCTGTCTGATTCTAATAGAAATAGTAGGTGATTGTCTCCGCTGTAGGGAAGCGGCGTGATCTCAGACGTGAAGCCGTGCCGTTCAATAAACTCCCGACTCCCGCTTTTCACATTTGGACCTATTTTAAGGGCTGGAGACCAGTCCTGTGATGACGAGCCAGCGCCGGCGTCTAAACCCGACCGGAGCGGAGCGTCACTTCCGAAATAACCGTCCCGCTTGACCGGCGAACTGTTTTTCGGGACGGCGGCGAAGGTGCGCCGCGAGGGGTCCCTCGCCGCCGAACGCCGGCATGTTCGGCGGCGGGATACGGTTACAGCGCAGCCTGGCGAGGTGTCAACATGCTCTCCAGAGATCTGAGCGCCTTAGTCACATCACTTAGGAGGCATTAAGCGCTCGAGGTGTGCGAGTGGGTAAAGAGGGCGGACGCGGGTGGGGTGGGGATCACACACACACACACACACACACACACACACACACACACACACGTCCGTGTCAGTGGGAGAACAAAAGCCCGATGCTCACGAGATGAAAGCTGCAGGGAAAGAACCAAACTAATCAAAGTTGACAAGGCAGCTGGCTCGATTTTAAACCCCTTCTAATGCAGAGTCACACGGCCGTGTCGCTTAATCACTCACCCTGGCTCGAGGCGCGCACCAACACACACACACACACACACACCGAACACACACGCGTAGATGAGGGTGCAGTACAAAACAGAGAAAGGGGGGAAGGGGAGGGAAAAAAAAAAAAAAAACAAAAAAAAACCGAACATGGCAGCGAGTCAAACAGGTGTACAGGGGGAGAAGCCGTGTCTGGCGGCGGCGGCGGCGGCGGCGGCGGCGGCGTGCAGGACTTAAAAAAGAGCTTTCACGTTGGGGGGAAAAGCAAAGACAAATTGGAACACAGATGCCTCCGTTACTGCAAACAGACTGGCTAATGCAATTACCCACAATGCCTTGTGGGAGCGGCGCATCGCTATAAAGACACTTTATTTGTCAGTCACGAGCATGTTATTATCCCCGGGCCTGTTATTAACCCGGCTCCTCCACGATCAAAGACTTGGAGCGCGGACTGAAGGAAACTATCGTTTTTGTTTTGCACCCCCCCCCCCCCCCCCCCGCCCCTCCCCGATTCCCGGTTTTAAAAACGGCCACCCGATCCCATTTTTAGTCTGGAGCGCGACCCGTTTTTTTTTTCCCGACGAATTCTCGGTCTCAAAGGCGGGTTTACTCAGGTGGCGATGGAGCGGTTCTACCTGGCAAGCGTCTAGGCACGTCACTGATGGCGGGCAGGCCCGTGCCTCGGCTGGAGGACAGGGGAGTGGTGGAGTGGACTGAGGGGGACGCCATGGGACTCAGGTAGGACGGGTACGTCTGTTCATATGACCAGGGAGGAGAGGACTGGGGCTGACGTGGGTCTGATGGGTAGAAACGAAGCAAAAAGGGAGGAAGCAGAGGCGGATGAGAGACGGGGAAAGGGGGTTGGGTGGTGGTGGGGGGTGGGGGTGGGGTGGGGGGGGAGACAGGAAAAGAATAATTAAAACCGGCTCCGTTTCCAGCTCTAATTTCTCCCCCCCAAAAAATCAAACATTTAAAAAACATCTATCACATCGCGAGCCGGTCTGCTGGTGTGCAGTCGGTGCGTTACGCAACATCCTCCATAATGACACATCTAATGTTTACCTTCGGAGAGAAGATCTTCCTGTTTGCCTTATAAAACATTGTGCTTGCAGCAGATGAGGCACAGAGAGCCTCGCTGGCGCACACCCAGCGTGTAAACACACCAGCGGACGACTATGAAAATAACCGACACGCACATTTTGTCACTGACTGCGTGCCGCAATGCAAAAAAAAAAAAATAATAACAACCAAGAGCGTGGAAACGGACCGGGATTCCATTGCATGCAAAGTACTTATTATCATTTCAAAAAAAAAAAAAGAGAGAAGGAAAATAACCTAAGATTGAATGTCAAAAAAAAAAAAAAAAAGTGAGGGATTGAAAACTCCCAACTTTTGATTTAACAGCAATTTCCGGACACCAAATTACATTTGAGCGAGGGGTTTTCACTTAGAAACGGGCAGATAAAAGTAACAGATGATAAAATGTCATGATTAAGAAAGAAACGGATTGGAGTTAAAGTGAGAGGGATCATGATCACGTTTTTTTTTTTTTTTTATGCCCAACGGCAGCGGGAAGCAAAGGCAAACAGTAAAAGTGGAGCGAGGCGGAAGCAGGCTGAAGAAAGTCGTGGATTTGACTAAACCTTTGTTAGATTAAAATAAGATATTCCAAATTTAAGTGCATTACACTTTGTGATCAAAACAGAAGATGAATTGGATGTCTGGAGGGTTTTTTTTGCATCTTTTATGGCGTATTAAGGAAAATAAATCAGCCCTAAATAAGATGTGAACTCCTTGCAGTGTGTGTTTATAGAATGTACACATGAGAAAGAGGCGAAGGCAAAGCAGAATCAAACAAACCCGGGGCGAAGCTGGCTGAGGTCGGCCTTTGGATTCCGTCTCAATGATCCTCGCGATATTCTGGCCGTTTGTTCCGCTTTTCTTTCCCTGATGTCACGTCCTCGTGATGCTTTCAGGGGTTACCGACCCTTACAGGCTTGGAAATGCCATTGGTTACGACGCGGGTATTAAAAAATGGACCCCCGGGTGTGCACGGGATTCCTGAATGACTTCACGTATGACGTGGGAACGAGAGGGTGAACGGTTGCGACCCCGCGACAGAATGAACGAGTGAAACTATTTGCTTTGACAACATCAGAACAGCCAAGAGAAGTTCAAGTCACTGGATCCACGGTTGAAGACCCCAAATGTGCTTCGGACAAGGCGGTAACAGCGCCAGCGTTCCTGACCGTCGCAAACCACCGGTCCGGACCCGGTCGGGAATCGCAAGGGAGGCAAGTCTGAGTCGTCTGAGTGGTCTGGTTCACGAGTAACCGAGTCACCGATCGTGAGGGAAGTGGGAGTCGCCCAAATCACAGAGTCGCGAATCGGGAGGAAAGTCGGAGTCGCCACGATTCAGAACAGGAGGCAAGTCTGAGTCGTTTGAGTCGTCCGAGTCACGAATCACCGAGTCACGAAATGGAAGGGAAGTTGGAGTCGCCATGGTTCAGTGCGGGATGCAGGTCTGAGTCATGAATCACTGAGTCATGAATCGGGAGGAAAGTCAGAGTTGCCATGATTCAGAAAGGGACACAAGTCCGAGTCGTGAATCACCGAGCCGTGAATCGGGAGGAAAGTTGTAGTCGCCACAATTCAGAGCGAGAGACGAGTCTGAGTCCTTTGAGTCATTTGAGTCACAAATCACAGAGTTGTGAATCGGGAGGAAAGTCGGAGTCGCCACGATTCAGAACAGGAGGCAAGTTTGAGTCGTTTGAGTCGTCTGAATCACGAATCACCAAGTAACAAAATGGAAAGGAAGTTGGAGTCGCCATGGTTCAGTGCAGGATGCAGGTCTGAGTCGTGAATTGGGAGGAAAGTCAGAGTTGCCATGATTTAGAAAGGGAGACAAGTCCGAGTCGTGAATCATCGAGTCATGAATCGGGAAGAAAGTCGGAGTCGCCACGATTCAGAACAGGAGGCAAGTCTGAATCGTTTGAGTCGTCTGAGTCACGAATCCCCAAGTCACGAAATGGAAGGGAAGTTGGAGTCGCCATGGTTCAGTGCGGGATGCAGGTCTGAGTCATGAATCACTGAGTCATGAATCGGGAGGAAAGTCAAAGTTGCCATGATTCAGAAAGGGACACAAGTCCGAGTCGTGAATCACCGAGTCGTGAATCGGGAAGAAAGTTGGAGTCGCCGCAATTCAGGGCGAGAGACGAATCTGAGTCGTTTGAGTCGTCTGAGTCACGAATCATCGAGTAACGAACTGGAAGAGAAGTTGGAGTCGCCATGGTTCAGAGCAGGATGCAGGTCTGAGTCATCAGAGTCATGAATCACTGAATCATGAATCTGGAGGAAATCCAGAGTCGCCACGATCCAGAACGGGAGACAAGACTAAGTCGTGAATCACTGAGTCATGAATCGGGAAGAAAGTTGGAATCACCGCAATTCAGAGTGAGAGATGAGTCTGAGTCGTTTGAGTCGTCTGAGTCACAAATCACAGAGTCGTGAATCGGGAGGAAAGTGGTCGTCGCCACGATTCAGAACGGGAGGCAAGTCTGAGTCGTTTGAGTCGTCTGAGTCACGAATCACCGAGTCACGAAATGGAAGGTAAGTTGGAGTCGCCACTGAGTCCGAGTCCTCCAAGCTCGAACTCCGTCATCATTAAGCCTTAAAACTGCTAATTACCCCGCAGACATTGGTTCTCCAGAGGATATAATGCTTTAACCGCCCTCGAATAAATCACCAAATACCGCTGCAAAGTCACGCCACAGTGCAACTATCAGCTAAGTGACGAGCTGCGACGGCTCCGCGGAGGCGTCGGCTCGGGCGTCACCCTGAAGAGCAGGATTTGCGTAGCCGATAAATGAAAATAGCGGTTGAATGTCTCATGTGAACGAATCTCACAATGTGTGAACGAGAGAATAAATGGCGTAGGTTTCTAAATGATCTCGGAATGACAGGGTGAATGTTTCATTTATGAAAGGGTGAATGGTTGCAGAGAAAAAAGTGTGAATGCTGAAGTGAAAGGTTGCATGTTGTGATGTGAGATGCTAATAACAGGGTGAATGTTGTACGTCCATATGTTTGAGCGAAGGTGTGAATGAGTGAATCTCTTGAGATTTGAATGAGAGAGTGAATGTTTGCATGTTGCTCGGTAACACGAATGAGGGAGTGAACATGTAAATCTCTCTTTTTGTTTGTCTATATGACGAATGAATGAATGAGTGAATATCTTTAAATGTGTGAATGAGGGGATGAACGGTTGCACGTTCAAATCTTTGTACTTTTTAAGACCTTAAAACACTTTATAGCCTCACTTTGACACTTTATATTTCTTAGTCTCCCTCCTTCCTACTATTATCTATTATTGTTATGTTTTACTTGAAACGCCGGCACAACAATTTCCTTCGGGATAAATAAAGTTGTTCCTATTCTTATGTTGCTATGTGACGTGCGAGTGTTGTATGTCTCCATAGGATGTATAACTAAGCGTGTGAATCTCTTTAAAAGTGTGTATGAGGGAGTGAACGGCTGCAAGTCTGTATGACATGTGAATGAGCGAGTGAACCGGTGAATATAATTGACAGAGTTGATGGTAGCATGTTGCTATCTGGTGTATGACCGGGTTGCACGTTGCGATGCTACATGCTAACGAGAGGGCGATGGTTTTGTCTCCGGCGCCCCCTGCAGGCCCGACAGCAGGACAAGCCACGTTGATAACGGATGAATGAATGAACCCATTTTGCGACCTCCCGATGCCAACGTTCCAGAAGAGCGGTTGCAGTAAAAGCCGCCGGTGTTCTTGAACTCGCATGTTTGGGTGACTGATGGGATATTTGTATTTTCTAAGTCGTTAATGCGCTGTCACTTCCAATCGCCGGCTATTAGATCAGTGGAAGCCGAAGAAATTAAAAACAGCACCAAGTTTCCTGAAAGCCGTCCAGGTAGCGTTTTTTTTTTTTTTCCACCGACCCGTTTACCGACAAACTTTATTAAAAATGAAAGCGATTGACCTCTTTAGAACCAGGTCGTATTTTTTTTTTTTTTTTTTTTTTTTTTTTTTTAATTTTGTTATTTTAAACGAGCGCCACGCGCCGTGACCGTCACGAGATTCGGGGAGCTTACCCGTGATCTGCGTCTGTCCCTGCGGGTTGAAGGAGTTGGCCGCCGTGTTGAGGGTCGGTCGGGGAACCTGGGCGGGATTGGTCACCCTCACCCTTATCCTCTCCAGCTCGCTGAGGCGGTCCGAGAACAGGCCCGTCTTTGGAGGCTCCTCCAGCTTCTGGCGATGCCCTGCGGACACCCAACACGTGTTGGTCGGCGTGGCGTTCCCGCGGTGGCCGAAGCAATACGGGGGCGCACGCCGGTATTCGCAGATCCAGAGTCGAGCGACGCCACCCACGGCTTTTTTTTTAATTTTTTTTTTTAGTGTGTGAAATGAAACACGCTATAAAACGGGTTTTGAAGCTGAAACATGACGTCAGCTGGCAGGAGGCGTCGCGGCGAGCGGAGAAACATCGCAGGACTGGGATGTGTTATCGCAGATGCTGCGTGTGATTAAAAAAAAAAAAAAAAAAAAAAAAAAAATATTGCCAAACTGACAAATAATCACCTTTGAAAATCTGCAAGACATTACCAGGAAAAAAAAAAGAAAAAAATCAAGTGATTTCTGGTGAGCAGAATAAATACACACATGTGCATATATATGTGTGTGTGTGTGTGTTTGAATCTCCTCCTGTCGTGTCGTGATTGTGAATCTAATTTTCCAATTTTACGATTGCTTATTTAGGCATGTGTATCTATACAATCACGAGTGCGGTGGCAAGAAGAAGGTCTCTGGAGTGTGGAGTCTGCATGTTCTCCACGTATGTTCTTCAGGGTTCTCCGGGTTCCTCAAGCAGCACAAACACGTGAGCGGTTGTACGTCTCCATATGGAGTATTGATAATAAATGAATGAATGAATAAACACAAAGCATCTGCAAAACAATTGCAGATAACCAGGTGACGCCTCTTTCCTGCGCTGCACGTGGAACTATTTAAACTGTGCTCACTGTTGCACCTGCAAAACAAGCTGCGCTCATATTGTTCACATTTTCATATCTATAATCATGTTTACTCTACTTGTTTATTGTCAATGCAAATCCAAATGCACTGCAGACAGCAAAGTAAGAATTTCATGTGACCATAGACACGCTGAATCTCGAGTGCTAACAGTAAATACTAACGTTTTTGTTTTTCTTTTGCACAATATTGTTCATACGCTTGTCAAAATCTTCTTGTCGTGGCAACCGAACTTGAATTTCTTCAATCGAAGACGCTCCCAGTGGTTTATTCAGTTTTTTTTCCTATATTTTTTCCAATACTTTCTACACCACTGTTTTTGATTTATAACACTTTTACTGCACTGTCTGAAACAAATGAAATTTCCCCTACCGTGGGACGATTCCACGCCACTGCGATTACTTTTAACCGTTTTTTTAACCACCGGGCGTCCAGCGCCGCCTGCAGCCGCCCGCCGACGGCGTCAGCTAACTAAAATCAAAATCATCCACACGTGACACGGATCTATGGCGTCGGTTGTTGGACGCCCCGCAAAAATATCGTCGATTTCCCCGCGCAAGCGGCGCCTGGATGGACCGGCGCTGCAGAGCTGGGGAATGAAGAGGTGTCTGGCGGCTTCGCGTCGGTTCCCCGCCCGGGGTAAATATCAAACAGGGGCGAGTCGAAGCGCCTGCTGCGTTTGGCGGCGCTCCAGCTGGCACGCCGAAGCAAGGGAGAGATGCTTCAGAATCCCGTCCGACCTGCTGCCGCCTCGGCCGGGAACAAAGGCCTCGCGTCGAACGCGCAGCGCCGCCGGATAGGAGGGAGGAAGTCGAGCGGTAGACGCAAAGACGTCGGTTTCGTTCGCGCCGTTTTCTCCTCGCGGGTCGTTTTAGAGAATAAAAACAACCGCCGTCCATAGAAAACGGGTTCAATCCTCACTTCTCGGCGAACATCTGGTATGAAGTGGGAAAGACGGCCCGCTGGCAAATCATCGTGTTCATGGCTGCGACGTCACCCGACAAAACATTAATCCGGGATCCTGACAGCAGCTCCGCCGCGCTGCCGGGACGTCCGGGGTGAGTGAGAACGGGGAAGACGAGGGATGACAGGAAGCTGTCGTCCTCGCCGCCGCAAAGCCCTCCGAGGGATCGGCTCCCACCGGCTCCGCTTGTGTCTCAATACGGCCGGGTATTACGCAAATAAACTAGAATTAAATGCTATTAGTATTAAAATCTAAAATCAGACAGGATGCAAAGGCGTAATGACAGCGCTGGCAGCCCATATGGAAAATATCGGTCGGTAAGGAGAAGTGATTTCAGGGTTCGTTTGACCTGCTGCGAAGATAAATTCTGAAAATGTAAAAGCAGAAACCTCTGTGTTTCCCTCAACCCCCGAGCGGAGGATATCGACCCCCCGAGGGCGCTTAAGGGGCCCGAGGACCCCGAATAAAAGGCATAAAATCGCATGTTCCCTCTGACAAACGCCTTCGAGGGCCGTCGACTAAAAATAAAAGGACAAACGGCGGCGAGTCGTGGCGCGGAAACGGGCGAGCGGCTCTTCTCCGAACAACAGAACCGGCTTTTCTGGCTCCCGAACAGAAGCCAAACGCGCAACTTGTCACAATCGCCGTAATGACTTAAAGCCTCAGCCGCCGTCAATGAATCCCGCAGTGTCGGCATCGCTTGAAAATAACCGCGATCCGGCGTGGGAGCGGAGTTTACAAAACAGGAACTCGGCGGCCTTCTTCGTAAACAGATGTCGGAAGCGGCCGCGCGAGATAACGCGGGGGCGCGGCGTCTTGCGCAAGGACGCCGGCGACCCGACCGTTTTTGGACGCGATCTTCGGAGCGGATGAAGACCTCCCGTTCCAGATCACCACCGGCGCGTTCTGAATTTCCCTGCCGTCTGAATGCACCCGAACCCGGGCCGCCATTTTATTTGGATCACGTCGGCGAAGCGGCAGGATAAACAGACGCGTCCTCGCCGTCTTTTAATATCGAAAGCGTTACGTTTCGGTAGAATTCGGGCCTCTCCGTTGGCGCTGGTCGTCCCCCAGCGCGCAAGCCCTGCCCAGTCAATCAGAGCGTTTCCATTTTCAACAGACCAAATTTCTATTCTAGAAAAGCCTCAGGACACAGTGTGGGCTTTGTGCGAAGTCGGTCTCCTAGCGATGGGGGATAAATAGCGAAGGGGGTGCGGCTCATGTAAATGAAGAGACCCCGATGACCGGTAGATGAGGAGGCCTCCGATTGACAAAACGGCGAGAGATGCTTTCTTCCGGAAACCTCACGGAGATAAACCGGACCCGGAGCGGAAGCTAACCGGATCTCATCTGTTTCGCACCTTTCGGGAGGGATTTCGATGTTTTTTTTGCGCCTCGTGTAGGACGAATATAAGACAAGAGCCACGTTTAGGTCCAATTTACACTCCAAACAGCCAGACCTCAAGTCCATTAGTTTAGTGGCCTTGACAGTAAATACAGTTTTTCATGACTTAATTACACCTTTTAGACGACAACTGTTGCCAAACACAAGATGTCTCAGCTGTTTTATCGGAACCCAAGCAGGGCGGAGGAATGAGCTCCGGGTATTTAAAGGAGCGGGAAAGGCGAATGATTTCACTGCCGTAGGGAAAGTCCCTGAGATTCCCATCATCCCTGTGAAAACAGCGGAGATTTTCGATAGCGCCTGCCACTTCCCTGCCCAGCCAGCAGCCGGAAACACAGACAGATTCAGACCAGATGTGAGCCGCTCGCACACACACACACACACACACACACACACACACACACATGCAGACGTATAGCAACACACCCCAGAAGGGACGTACGTAAACACGCTTTTGCTCATGTGCACAGGGCTTATGTATGGGCACACACACACACACACGCGCGTGGAGATTAATAATTATTAGATAACACGGCTATAGATAGTATCTCATGGCGAGGTTGCACGCCGATCCAAGAATAGTATTTTCTCAGCCGACCCAGAGACGCACGTCTGGATTGGACTCACCCCTGCTGATCTGATAACGGCTAGTAAGTGCAAGTAGGCAAACAGCATATTAAGTCCTGTGTAATTAATGGTAGCGTACCGTCGGATGTGAGCGCGGAGGGTCTTTCCGACGGACGGCGAGCTGCGCGCTTGCGTGTCCTGGACGCGGAATCAAATACTCCCGTTCCCTCGGCAAGAGAGAGAGATCCGCGGCGAGATTTCCGCGGAGGATCGCTGAACTTTTACATTTTGGAAGATGTTCGCTGGCACGGGGAAACTGCAGCCCCGGGGTCGGCCAGCTTATTTTGCATAACCACGCAAAACACCGAACCCGACCCCGTCCGACGCTGACAAAATATTATCTTTTTTCTCTCCAAACAAGGTACATGTTACTGTGATATTTGGAGGTGTTGCCCGGTGGTTTCCCTCCACCGTCTCGGCAATCGCTCACATTTATCTCCGATACAAAATAAATATGGGAGTCATGTTTTGGATGGACGCATGCATCAGCAGCCTCAAGGAAAAGCTGATTTTTCTAAGCGTGTGTGTGTGTGTGGGGGGGGGGGGCAGGGACTCCTGTGAATAAAAAAAAAAAAAAAAAAAAAAAACACATAAAAAGCGAAATAAAAGTATACAATTATTCAGTGTGAGGTTCTTAATTCTATTATTGATATTTTTATTATTATATATATATATATATATATTTGTATTGTATCACAATTCTACAATCTTCAAAATTATATTTATTATATAGCATAAAATCATATATATATATGTATATTCTATATCATGCAGAAAACAACATTAAAAAGAAAATAATATTGCTATTAAATATGTTTATTTTATAATTATTCAAATTGATTACATATCTGATGTATCATAAAAAACTAAACTAAACTAAACAAAAAAAACAAACTAAAAGATAAATGTCAATATTAGGTGGGAGGGTTTTCAATCAATCAATAAAAATTATATTTTATTTAATATAAGTATATAATCATAATGATGTGGTTTATTCCCTTATATAAATATTTGATATAATTATAATTATTAAAAAGCAGGTTTGAAAAAAAATGATGATAGCGGCCCCATCAGGTCATCCGGGATCAGAATCAGAAAAAAATGGATTTATCCCTGAGGGGCAATTGGGGGGCACAAGGGGGCATATTTATCAATAAATCAATGGCTGAATGTATATATAAGTATAATAAATACTGTATGGAATCGTGTTACCACTGGAAGAGGTCAACCGTTTGCGCCTTGACGCCGTGCTAATGCTAACTCAGGCTAACTGTGACACCTTCAATCCGTGTGTGTTCATAAACCCCTGCTAATTTGTGTCTTTGCCGCCTTATTTCTTTACGAAACGCCGGCCGCCGGTGTTGCAAGCCCGGTTGCGCAGCGTCTCCCTCGCACGCAAACCGCTCTCGTGTCGTCGCCGCGTATAAATAGAAAGTGAGCGGACTTAGAAAGCGTTTGAGAAACACAAATTGAGACACAAAAATACGCCGCCTGCTAACACGCGTGACGGGACGACCATTCATCTCGGCTTGATCACATTTCGGATGGAAATTGAATATCTTTTCCAAAAAAAAAAAAAAAAAAAAAAAGATTTTAATGACTCTATTAAATAAAACGAAAAGATCAAGCGGATGATAATGAACTAAACGTCTTATTTATTCTCTTTAAAAAGCGCGGCAGGATTAAAGAATCCTGCCTCAAATAGAGTTGGAGCAATGAATGCAGACACATAAGCCCCTGACTACACATGAGGAAAATGTGGAGGGACAGAAAGTCCTGAATAAATGGGATAATTTCTAAATTTAGTGTCACGTCATGGCCTCGGAGCCCTTTTCGGTCTGGTTTATGATCACTGGGCGAGCGCGGATGAATGTATCTTTGGGGATGATTTTGAAAAAAAAAAAAAATAGTGGTCATAGAGCTGGAGCTGAATCAGCCTGTCTGTGCATGCGTGTGTGTGTGTGTGTGTGTGTGTGTGTGTGTGTGTGTCCGTCATCTCCCGTTGGAGCCGCCAGTAAAGTGGATGAATGAATACACCGGCTCCATATTTCACTTTTTTATGTGGAGCCCTCACAGTTGCTGTGTTGTTTTTGTAAGCGCCGAGAAACAATGAATTATTTCAGGTGGCGATCCGACGCTGGCGAGAGGGCGGCTCCGAAAAAAAAACCAGGAGGGGAAAGTGTGCGGTGGGTGACAGCCAGACTACCGGCGTCAACCATGGGGGTCTGGCGTATGAAAAAAAAAAAAAAAAAAAAAAAAAGGAGGGGGTGAAATGAGGAGCGATGATAAAAACAGGAGACTTGGAAAGAAGAGGAAAAAAAAAAAAAAAAAGGAGGAGTGAGAGATGAGGCAGCAAGCGAAGGAGAGGGAGAAAGAGAGAAAGGGGAGCCAGGCTGTCGTGGAGGCCTGCCAGCCCTCTGTGTGGTCCATGCGTTCCAGCCTGGAGGAAGCAAGCCAGGCAAGAGAAGGGTACACACACACACACACACACACACACACATGCAGACATACACAACAATTCCCAAAGGCGATACATTTATTGAACCCAAAAACACATTATATATATATTTGTGCAATATTGCACAAAGCTGGCTCGCTCTCTCTCTCCCTCTCACACACACACACACACACACATGCACACACACACACACACACGTGCAAGTTTCAGACATGGCGACTCCAGATTCACAGCAAAGTGGACGACAAAAAAAGAGCAAATCCCGGAGAGACGTTTTTATTGTCGCGACGAGAGGCCGGCCACCTCTGGAGCGTCTCCCCTTAATCTTTATCTCCTTACGATCCCTCGCTCTTCCTCCCTCTCGCTTTCCCTCCTTCCCTCCCTCCCCTCTGTTGAATGATTTTTTTGTTTGGCGTTGTAGAGTCTTGGCACCTCTTCAAGGAACTTCATAAGACATTCAACTGACTGACTGCCTCTGGAAAAGCCTGAAGTTTTTCTTTTTTCTTTTTTTTTTTTTTACACTCTTCTCTAATTTTTTTCTCCCTCCCTGCTTTTTTTTTCATTCCTCTTCCTCACGATGTTTTTTATTTGTCGGGCTCCCATTGTTAAAACCAGGTAGCGAGACGTTTTTAGGTATAAAAAAAAACAAAAAAAAAAACAGACGGTCACTCGCGGGACCCCGAATGAAATTTCTTCTTCGAATAGATCGAACCAAACCCGGCTCGTGTCGGGTAAATATGGCGGGTGAACGCCATATTTGACCTCGGCTGCAAAAACAGCTCCCAATCGCACGTGATGACGCGCGACGCCGTTCGCCGTCATCTACCGGGAAACAGACGGGAAACGAAAACCGTCTTTGTTTTTGGGACGGTCGCGGCGTTTGCGCGGACGTCCCGTGTTCGAGTCTGGAATGCGGACGCATCACTGCGTCTGCGTTTGAGGAGACGCCGCTTCTAAACGAGTTAGCCTCCGCTAATATCGCCCGCAAGCCGGCGAGGAACGATTACCTCTTCGCCAGACGTGTTAACACCCTGACCAAAACCTAACCGAAACTCGGCCTCAAAACCCCGGCACCCGCCGAGCACCGGAGACGGCGTTGACCGCCGACACGAGACGCCCGCGACCCCGAATGCCACGAGTCATGTGACGCCACGGAGGTTTCTGTCGCCTCCTGTGTTTGTCCGTCATCGATCAACCATAATGAGAACGGCGAGTTCGGACAGAACGCCTTGTATATGGTGTTATTTTGGCCCGACTATTATCGCTCAGGAGGATTGTCCTGCAGCCACTGTCAGGAGCCGCTGAAAGGAGACAGAACCACCTATAAAAACATATTGGTTTAAACAACCACTCCCTCTCTATTAGCTCCAAATGACGTTTAATGAGGCCTATTAGCCCGACTCCGAACCGGCACCGCCGCCGCACCGGACTAATGACACCATTAACACAACCCCTCTCTGCACAGAGTGTCATTGGGTGCACGCGGGCGGGTTTTTTTTTTTTTTTTTTCTTCCCGATCGTGCACATCTGCTGGAGACGCGCACGCCTCCGCGCACGTGCTAACGCACTGTGATGTGTGCTGAGTTGTCGGCGCAGTGGCAAACCACAGGATAACCGAGAGCTGTCAGGCGATTAAGTACAATGCGAGCCACAAAAACCGAGTTAGCCTCCCGCTAATAACACAGTGGCCAGAGGGACCTGACTAACCACTTACCATGCCCACACACACACACACACACACACACACACACACACGCACACAGGGAACCTTTGAGGAAATCGCACCACAGATCTTTATACTAGACCTCACTGATATTCGTCAGTCTGACCATGAAATTAATTAAGTAAAGCTTGGCATCGAGGAGTTCAAAGATACGCCCCCCCACCGCCGCCCTTCGGTCGGGTGGGTGGTCGCGCTTTAACCGAAGCCGGGTTCGCCACCGCCGGGGAAATGACATCCCTCAGGAAGAGTCATATGGCCGCCATAAGGCTCATCAAACACATCAGCACAGAATGTCCTTCCTGGAGGAAACATTCGCAGCCCGGCGAGGCATTAAGAGCGAGTAAAAACTGCCAACCACACCGGGGGAAAAGTGCAAAAACGGTCAATAAAAGCACACGGCGACGGTTGCGCCGAGCGTTATATAACCCAGTTATCGCCGGCTCGGATTCCAGAAACAACAGCGTTTCTGCGGAGTAAGGCCGCGGGGTGCCGGCGCGCCGACCCCTCCTTGTTTACCGCAGACCTCCTAATGACCCGCCGCTTCCACGCGGAGGGACGCGGCGGCCGGAGAAACCGCAGGGCGTCAATGGAGTGTTCACGCGTAGAACCGCCGGCTCTGAAAGCGGCGGTCGAGAGGGCACATGTGTGTTTTGCCACCTTCCGACCTCCTCTTAATGACCCCTGAGAGGGGGGACGTGTTCTGGCTGCAGTTACTGGGTAAATTACACCGCCGGCCACTTAGCAGCGAAGAGTTACGCGCCGTGACGGCGTCTTTCTCGTTTCCACGTGAACCCCAGCGCTATCGTTACGCCGAACAAACCGCTCTGCAGATTCTGCGGGAAAGTTTGTTTGGATCCAAAAAAATGCACTCGCCGCTAATCCGGGTATTAAAGGGAAAAGCTGCACGCATCCGGCGTGGAGTCGCCGGACGAAGCGTCACGTCGGAGACGTTTTTTTTCGCACGCCGTCCTCGCCGCGCGCCGGTCCGAACCGGCTTCCCGGACCCGGAGTTTAGCCTTTTCTTCAAACCAAACCAGAGCTCTTCTAAACAAAGTTGCATCTTGTTTGGGAGTCACGGGTCACGGGACAGCAGATGCGCAGGAAATGCTTTTGATCAAACACAACGTCTCGTAAGCGGGGATCAAGGAGTGTGCGTGCATACGTGTGTGTGTGTGTGTTTAAGGACAAGAGTCGGCCTTTGTGTGTGTGTGTGGTTGAAGGCTAAATGTCGGAGTATGTGAGGCGTTTTTTGGCAGCTCTGGCAGGTTTCCTACGACAGAGCGATGCTGGTACTAATCCTACTGTCTCCCGGCTCCTCTGTGTCCTGGTGCCACATGTGATGGCGGCGGCGGCGGCGGCGGCGGCGGCGGCTAGTTTGTGATGTGATATTGTTCACTGAAACACTGTGTGATGAGAATATGTTTTTTATGAATAGGGAGGAGGATCAGGGGGGTGGGGGGGGGGAACAGCTGCGTGCCAGACCAGTTGGCACTGACGGCTATAGTAAAGTTTTTTTTTTTTTTTTTTTTTTTTTCCCCGCTCAGTTGTTTTTATATGGCCCATTAAAATGAGCTGATGCTAGCACTCCGCTACCCGCTTCACCCTCTCAGGAATATTCCCTCCCCTATCTATCCATAAAGCTATCAAATAAATGGCTGACCCGCTTCCCGAGAGGTCGCATTAATTAAAACTCAATAAAGTACTTTTTTTTATTGCTCTTTTTGTTGATTAAATCGTATTAGTCGAGTTTGCATCTGCTGCCACGTCCCGACGCCCGCAGGTACATTTCGGCAGCTTGCCGCAGTACCGTTTCCGTCCACTAGGGGCAGCAACGTGTCGCGGTTTCTCCGCCGATACGGCTATTTCGGCGAAAATAAAATAATTGCAAAATGGTCCAAATTGCGCGAATAAGATTTCAATTCGACGATTCAGTTCTGCCAAGTGCTTCGCGGCGGGTGAGGGTTTTGGCGACGCGGCCACTCGTCCTGGTAGGAAACCATCTTGGTTTGGGGTTAAATAGCGCAAAGCGACGCCACGGTACCGCACATCAACACCACTCGTCAAAACCTCGCCGCCGCAATCGGACGCTCCTGGGGTGTGAAGGAATTGCGATAAATAGACGTATATAAGCCACTAATGATACATTTTACACGCGCACAAGCAGGAAATGGCGTGCGTGAGCTGCGGTGTCTTTTTACGCCACAGCGGCGCAAAGAAACAACAGCGTGTTGAGCTTTGTGATGCATTCAAAGCTCTCGCCATTCATTCATTCATTCATTCATTCATTCATTCATTCGTTTGTCCGTTCATTCATTCATTCTCCTTATCCTGCCATCAGGGAGCCTCTGTGAATATCATTTAATGGTATCTGATTGTAACAGAAGTCCTGCTAGCTGCTAGCTTCCTCATTCATTCATTCATTCATCCATTCATTCATTCACTCATTCATTCATTCATTCGTTCATTCGTTCGTTCATTCATTTGTTCGTTCATTCATTCATTCATTCATTTATTCGTTTGTTTGTTCATTCATTCATTCATTCTCCTTATCCTGCCATCGGGAAGCCTCTGTGAATATCATTTAATGGTTTCTGATTGTAACAGGAGTCATGCAGGCTGCTAGCTTCCTCATTCATTCATTCGTCCATCTATTCATTCATTCATTCATTCACCCATTCACTCATTCATTCGTTCGTTCATTCATTCATTCGTTTGTTCGTTCATTCATTCATTCATTCATTCATTCTCCTTATCCTACCATCAGGGAGCCTCTGTGAATATTCATTCATTCATTCACTCATTCCTTTACACAGAGACGTGCAAGCGTTCGCTCATTCATTCACGTGTCACGTGATGTGGATGGATGGCTGCTAGCGCCGCGCCACCGTCGATGAATAATAAATAGTATTTCACATTCTGAAATAGCATTTATTACTAAATTAAATCATTACTGTACAGTAATGTGCTGTGCTGGGATTATTTCAGTACATTTTTGTCAGCTGTTTCCCAGCGCCACATTGTCTTTATTGCTATTCGAACAGCAGCGCATTGCGATCATAAAAATCTTGAAATATCGAGACACGCGTCCGTTCGCCCTCTCATTCACGAACCCTGAGGAAAAGATGGAGACTCCACATGGAAAGACAGACCCCCCCACCCTTTAGGGAATCAAACCGCCGCGGAGACGTAAAGCGTCCGGAAACGAACCAAAAACCAAAAGCTAAACGTGGAAAGGTGAAGCGAAGCGCCCGAAACGAAGCGGCGGGTTTCGGTCCACCTGTCCCGTGCGGCGTGAACGGCGATGCTTTGCGTACTCACTCCTTGGCTCACGCGGTCCGTCCACGGTGACCTTTATGGCTCGGTGGTAAGTGGCCACTTGCGGCGGGTTGGTGAATACCGTGATTGTCAGGGTGAAGCTCTTGCCTGCGGTGACATCAAACAACATCAAATGACACGCCGTCGGCCGACACAATGACGAGCATTCATGGCTAAACCATCCCCGAGTCACAAGCGCGGTCGTGATCACGTAATAGCCAATACAAACCGGGGAAAACGTTGGAGAGGATTAATGACAGACAACATTGGATATATGAGAGGCTCTATTTAGGCTCTTTGGCAGAATCTGAATGGGAGATTGACTGAAGGAGACAGTATCTCGTTATCCCGACTTTCTCCCTGTCTAACCCGGCGCGAGTGGGCGAGAGGCATTTTAATAGTCACTTCCTCCCCCGATAATCCCCAGCAGTTGCTGCCTCGGGGTCGAGTGTGTTACCGCGCGAGCGTGCGCGGCCCGGCGGAATGCGGTGAATCAGAGAGCGACCGCCAAGTCAGCGGCGGCCCGAACAGCTCAGGTATGCGATGGCGTCGCGTCTCCCCGGGAGACGGGAAGCGCCGGGCGGGGGATCCGTCGGGCCAGCTGTCCGCCCCGTCTCTCAGCGGCGCACTCGTGCGTGTCCGCCGCCGTGGGGATGAGGGCGGCGGATAGCGACAGGTGTCCCGCATACCTGGGCCGAGACGCATGAGGGCCCAACGCCATCGCCGCCGCCGCCGCCGCCGCCGCCATGTGTCGCTCCGTGATTCCCCGCTGGAGAAAACGTCTAATGACGCGATCGAGGGGATCCGATGACTCCGGGTTACTCGCGTTTAGCCGTATCCTAGCTCGCGCTCATCCGGTCACGGCCGGGTGTTCATTTCAGACACCTCGTCGTCCGATCTCCCGCGGCTCCGGTGTCGCTTCCCGTGACCGGGTCGTGTGTCACAGCGAAAAAAGGGAGGTCTCCGTGGCGACCGGCGTGCGGCTTTCCTTTCCCGCGTAACGGGCAACCCGGGGGACAACGAAGGACGGCGGCGGCGCCGGGCCCGAGTCAAAAATACCACGATTTATGAGCTAATGATGCAAAAGAGTCACATGCTAAGTGATTTTTAGAGCCGGCTGGAGGATACGTGAGCAAAGACAGGGCACCACCCAACGGCCCCGGGGGAGATCCAGTTCACGTCAGGTGAACATTCTGGAAAGGGATGAAAGAATAGAAGAACACTGAGACGTTTTTTTTTTTTGTCCCCCCCCCCCCCCCCCTCGCTCCTATCAGATCAATGCTGCTCTTGTGCAGCTCCCTGGATCCTATCTGTTTCCACAGGACCTTCGCTCGACGGAAAAGCCAGCTCGCAATATGAATCACCTCTCAGACTCGGGGCCCGCGGTCATTATGTGGTTGCCACGTCGGGCCGGCGACCGCTAATACGCACCGCGGCACCTCATAGCGGCTCCCGCTAAGTGGAAATATCTCCGGGGCCTCACCTCTGCCGCTGCGGCCCACGAAGCGGAGGTCGTTGAAACGCGCCACTTGGTTCTTCATCACGCCCGAGGCGTTGCGCAGCTCGGCCGAGTAGTTCTCGTCGTTCCCCGCCATCACCGTGACGACGGTGCCGTCCGGTATGTCGCCCAGGGCGACCACCTGTCGAGGACGGGGCAGGAGGACGTGGTTTTTAATCGCGATTAAAATGGCCATTTAGCCCCAAAATTGCAGAACAAGAAAATGCACCGTCTTCTTCTCGGTGTCCAGATAACAACAACAACAACAACAACAATAATAATAATAATAATAATAATAATGATGATGAGGATAGGGTTTAGTCATGAACAGCATGGACAGCAAACCAGAGGCCTTCACTTTCATAAAAAAAAAACGACAAAGGACAGACTGAAATAGGAGTAAAATAAGGCCGTGCTTTCAGGGTTAAAACAAAACAAAAAACAGAAAATGAAGCTTCATTTATTGGTCTTTCAGATAATGTCTGCTCGGGAATTCACAGGCCCGGAGGGGCGAGAAGGAAAATCAAAAAGGCTAAAAAAAAACCCTCCTGGTTTCCCTTGAAGATTTTTATTCATTATTATTATGATGGAGGATTATTATCACATCATTCATTTCTAAATTTTCTCGCGTGTCGAGTTTGTCATCAGAAGCGTTAGCCTGCAGGGTGATAAACAGCGGTACATTTAAATCTACTCATTTTTAAACACACACAACCGGAAGTTGAAAATAATAATTCATCACGAAAGCGAAGCTTCAGTGATTAATCGCAGGGAGATGAGCGTGTGCTTAAAAAAATAAAATTAGATTAAAAGAAGATGGCTTGTTTGTTTGTTGACGCGTTTGAAATAAAAAGTTTGTTTTAAAGGGGGTATTTAAATGAGACGCTATTAATAAATAAGAAGAGAGCGAAGGGGAGGGCTGGGATAAATATAGATTAAATGTCTTATAAAAAGCATGCATGCACGCAGGTTTAGGGTTGCAGCTTTTTCTTTTTTTTATTCTTAAAATACCCGTCGGAATTTCAAAATAAGAGTCCCACCTTGAAGGCGACGGGCAGCGTCTTGTTGCAGCGCCAGTGCGAAGGCAGGACGGAGCACAGAAAGTTGGGGCTGTCGGTGCGGACCAGCTCGGCCGGGTGATCCGCGATGATCTCCGCCATGCTGCGGTTCTCGTGTGGGCGCAGCCGCGGCACGGCGGCCGCCGCGTCCGGCGCTCCGGCCGGGGAGCCCACGTCGGTCATCTTCCCCGGGACGGGCTGCAGGCTGTTGGACGGCGGGCTGAACCTCCGGCTGGCGCTCGGATCTACGGGGATTCGCATCACAACAGCGGGGATTATCGAGGAGCGACACGCAGAGAGAGAGAGAGGAAGAAAAAGCTCCTCTCTCTTCTTCTTCTTCTTCTTCTTCTTCTTCTTCTTCTACTCTCACACACACTCTCTCTCTCTCACACACACACTCTGGAGTGTGTGTGTGTGTGTGTGTGTGTGTGCGCCTTCGCCGAACCCCCTGCGCGTCTGTTTGCCAACGGAAAATGGGACTCTCTGAGCGGCGTTTCGAAAGAACACCCCCCTCCTCCTTCTCCGGAGCGAAAGTAAAAAAAAAAAAAAAGGAGCCGACAAGAAAGAAAAAATAGATTAAAACCGAATTTTTAAATTGTTTTTATTTAGTTTATTTTTTGTTTCAATTTTTTTTTTTCTTCGCGAACTTGACGCGCCGGCGCGCCGGAACGCGGATCATCTGCGGATTATAAATAACTTCACTAAAGAAAAAAACAAAACAAAACACAAAAAAACAGAAAGAAAGAAACGTCCGGACGCGGCGGAGGAGGAGAAGGTCTGGAACGGTTGACCCAGATGCTAAGTGAACAAAAAAAAAAAGGATTTTTGTCTGCGGAAGAGAAGAAGAAGAAGTGAAAACGCCGCTCCAGGTGCGTCATTGAAGTCTTTGTGGAAACTGAGAGGCTGTTCGGAGCGCCGGCGGGCTTTACGCGCAAAAAAAAAAAGAAAGAAAGAAAGAAAAAAGAAAAAAGAAACTTTTCAAAGTCACCGGAACGGGTTTTTCTAACAAAGACGGCTGCTTGAACCCCCCGCATCCACCGCCCCGCAACCCCACCCGGGACGCGCGGGTTCCGTGGGGTTAATAAAGAGGTTGATGGAGCTGGAAGAAAGAAAAAAAAAAAAGAAAAAGAAAACGTCGGTGAGATGAAGGAGGTGGAAAAACGACCCCCACTTCTTTTTTCTCCTTTTTTTTTCCCCCCGCAGCCGTAAATGCGGTTAGTGTTCGGGGTTTCCCGTGGTTTATTTCACGCGGTGGGGGTGGAGGGAGGGGGACCCCCCCCCCCGTCCGTGTCCACTCACCCACGCGTGGACTTAACTCAGCAAAACACACACCTGGAGGAGGAAGAGGAGGAGGAAGGAGGGCTCTACACACTCCTCCTTTCTCCTCCTCCTCCTCCCCTCCATCCTCTCCTCCCTCCGTCCCCCCGCGCACGGTGGCGCGCTGCGTCCCCGCGGACGGTTTTTTGCGTGAACGTGGGGACGAGGAGGAGGAGGAGGAGGCTGAAACCACGCACACCTGCGGGCGCAGCTCTCCGTGGGAACTACTTAATTCGTTCGCACGACATCGAAGAGTCGCACAATCACAGTGGCACCGATAACATGGAATGATACACAACAGGTAATCAATATATTTGTGTCATGTTTTAATTAAAAACAAAGCTATTTTTTTATAAACACATGAATGTGTTTGTTTTTTTTTCATTACAATATAAAATCTGTGATGTATAAATATCTGGGGGGAAGAAATAATAATACAAAGTGCAGTGGCAGGAAGGAAAGTTAGAAAAAAAATAAATCATTTAAATCACTTCGACCTTGCCATGCTTTTTGCACAAGCAACCACTTTATTTTTCACTTTATTTAATATCTGCAAAGCAAATTCCTCATCGTTGCAAAATGATAAAGCCATTCTAACATTTCTTTGCGTGCTCGCAGAAATGTGGAGATTTCCAGAAAAGAAAAAGTGTGTTATATTTTGTGTCGGCGGCCTCTACTGTAGAGGGCATCCTCTCCCCGTCCCAGCCCACCGCGGCCCTCCGCCCTGATTACCCATCCGTCTCCACTGAGTCTCCCGGTGCCACATCACACACAGCAGCAGTGTGTGTGTGTGTGTGTGTGTGTGTGTTCCTTTTCCACTGCGCCCAAACAGGCTTTTTTATTACAAGGAGTCCTAAAAGACAAAGGCCTTTGATACTCGGAGCTGCTTTCAAAATAAAGAGACTACTGGGAGGCACAGCTGTCCGCTCTCTTTCCGTCGTCTGGGCTTTTTCAGCTTCGCAGTAAAGTTGGACGCGACCGTATGGATTTTTTTTTTTTTTTTTGTGTGTGTGTGTTTCCTTTTTCACAATAAATTTAGGGTGTTGAGACAAAAGATTATTTTCAGGACTGCGCCCTGAATAAAACTTGAAATAACTCCTTATGTTAAATAAGCATGCATGTAACCTCCACGCACACACACACACAAACACATCTCGTAGTGTGTGTGTGTGTGTTAGGATGTGGGAGGGATATATAAAGTCTGAAAGCACTGACACGCATCTGGCACCTCGTCATGTGGACGGGGGCAGGGGTGGGCGGGTGGAGTGATTGAGTTACACTTCCCCTCCATGTGCCCCAAACACCAGAAATATGGTTCGCATTGTCCGACATTCTCCCAAGATCGACTAACAATCCATGGATGGATAAATGCGAATAGTGGTAATTAAATCTGTAATAGCCATAAACACGGCCTCGCAGGAACCGTGCAGACGGGTTATTCCGCCGGGTTGTTTTTTTTTTTTTTTTGTTATGTTTTCCCCGATTCGCCGCGATAAACGTCGAAGCGGGATTTCATCCCCCGCCGTCGATTCAGTGACGGTCAGTCCGAAGGTCGGCGCGCCGCGTTATTTCCCAGCTCGGAGCCGGCGACCTTGAACAGATGGTTTTCCAGTTTGTTTTTTCCTTTTATTTGAAATGATTCGCCGCTCTTTGGCGACCGAACGTCACGGCGACGCCGATCCGACGCCTTTTTAATCACCAATTCAAATACAAGACCGGGAAACGGAACGCGGGCCGATGAGCAGGCTAATGCTGTCATTCGCGGGCGAATATTGTCGCGTTTTAACCCGGAGATATCAGTTTGCGAGTGAGATAACTGCTCGTCGGCCCGATTTAAACCCAGACGTGACAAATAACGAGGCGAACAAACTCGATGAAGCCGCCGGACTGAACTGGAGGATAAATATACTGCTCAAAAAAATAAAGGGAACACTTGAACAACACAATGTAACTCCAAGTCAATCCCACTTGTGTGAAATCATAGTGTCCACTCAGGAAGCAACACAGATTCATTTGGACTTGTTTTAAGGACATTACATCAAAGTTGGATCAGCCTGGAGTTTGTTTTTACACTTTAATTTGGAGTGTGATTCCTAATCCAGACCTCCATGGGTTGATACAATTGATTTCCATCGATCATTTTTGTGTGATTTTGTTGTCAGCACATTCAACTGTGTAACGAGCAAAGTATTTCATAAGAATATTTCATTCATTTAGATCTAGGATGTGTTTTTTAAGTGTTCCCTTTATTTTTTTGAGCAGTGTATTATGATTCCAGTGGAGAGGAAACTGAATTATCGCGTCGACCCGTCGAGACAACGCCACAGGAACGGAATTACGATTGAGTACGACTCCAATAATCACATTTTCGCAGATACAGTGGCGGTGATGTCATTGGCCATCAGGGGTCGACCGCAGGAAGGGCCCATTAACCGCCCACCTCCCACCTGGCCGCGACTCCAGCTCATCAAAAGCCGACCCGACCCACGTGACGCCTCCGTTCCGCATCTGCCTCCCAGGTTCAAGCGGGACAAAAAAGAAAAAACAAGGGAACAAAAACCCCCCAAAACCCCACGGCGGGCCTGGTATCTGTCTGCGAGGTCGGGCGACCTCTGCGCGAGCTGCCGCTCTGCCGTTCGTAGGCGTTAATGCGCGGGAGTTTGCCGGAGGATTTCCCGGATTGAACCAAAATCAACTTTTGATGACACGCCAACGGGTCTCCTTGTGACTTTATGTTAGACGGCGACGTAGAGCCGCTCACGTGCGGCGCAGCTGCGTCGGCTCTCGGAGCTCCGGTATTACTCATCCGGCACGGTAGCGCGAGTCGCTAGCGGCGATGAACCACAAAACGCCACATCGAGCAGGATATTTGCTTTATGATTTATGGTAATATTGTATTCCCGCCGCTCAGCTTCAATTATGTGTTTTCAATGAAAACCCAACTCGGCCGACAAATTTTCCTGTCGAGATATCAAGCGCGCAATAAAACCGTCCCGTCGCCGTTCCAACTTGGAATGACAAAGGCGAGCGCGGCGCGCTAATACGCACGTCGGCGCTGACACGCTACGCAAACAGCGGCGGGTAAAAACGTGGCGGCGGCGTCTTGTTTTGCGAGGTCGCGCACTCTGAATTAACTCAAAGGTAAAGCGACGGCGAGGAATAAAAACAAAGCGGCCTCCCTCCCCTTCCTCGCGAGCAAATACTCTCATCGTCGAAGAGGAAAAGTACAGCCACTTAAGACTCGGGATTAAGGCTCCATTTCACAGCGGTGCATTTTTCGAGACGCTTAATTATAGCTTTCTCGTAGAGGGTAGTGACAAGGCCGGGCTTTTAGCTCTAAAGGGATGTTTCCATGTTTGGCCGGCCACCAGGCCGCCGGCTTGCCAGAGAACCAATCAAGGAGCCCGGCGGGCCGGGATCCGTCCGGCTACCGGCCGAGCGGGAGGGCGGCGGGTTAAACGGGAGGAGACGATTACGTCCGAGGACGACGACGGGCCGAAACCCGAGCGGGATCGCGGCCGAGCCCTTAATGAGTGTTTGTCGCCCGGCCCGTGACGTCACCGCCGGCATTTCCACGTCCCGGAGACGCAGAAAATAGCCCGTGTGATATTTCTTTAAAATGGCAGAAGGCAACACGGAAAGAGACGGGAAGGGGGGGGCATAAAGACAATTTCCTCTCCGCTCTTATTGCTCTGACTGTCTGCCGCCTACCGCCTTCACGGAGGTCCCTAATTGAGATCACTTGTATTTAAAAATAGGCCCAAAAAATAAAAGGAACTTCTGCGGGCTCGCAGAAAATAAAGCGGTAATACGTGACGAAGGCTGCCATTAGAAGGACCCAGTGAGAGCCCGGAGGCCTCCTCAGATGTTGACGTGTCACTCGACACCTGCCGTCGCTCAAAATGCTCTTTGAGCGTGTTTGTCGTTACGTTATGCATCTGCTCCACCAATCAAATCCTTTTCCCGGACGCGTCTGTCGCTCAATCGGGCTCGATCTTGTTATTCATCGAGCGATAACCCCCCCCCCCTCCCCCCGCTCGCTTCCCCGTGAAGGATCGACTCGGAGGAAACGCAGCGTATCCATGAGCGGTGCCGGACGGCGGGCCGGGAACCCCGCGAAGAGCGTTTTTCTTGGACGCGGACCTTCTGTAGGTGCTAAAGACAATACAGACACTTGGGCTAGGCCAACATTCCACTTTACACTTTCCCCTTCCTCTGTGTATTTCACCGGTCTACTTCCCCTCTGCAAACTAGCCGGCTAGTATCAAAATATTTATAGTACATCTGCAAGACATGCTGTTCTCATGTATCCAGGACCGTTTAGACTTGTGTTCATTATGCGAGGTAAAACTAATACCAGATTTATAGGGGGTGGGCCGGGGGGTTTCTTGCGGTGGATTTCTTTCTGTTCGCTCTCGAAACGTCCGAACGCCGCGATCGCGGATGATTTATGCGAGGCGAGGAGGCGCGGGGATGCGGTGACGACACGGCGAGCGGCGTCCGGCGTCCGGCCTCCGACGGGGGGATGGAAGAGGAGGAGGTGAGGATGTATGTTTGCGTATTTGCGGTAGCGCACCGGAGGAATGTCCAGGTCGGTCCGAATCGATGCGAGGGGCCATCGAGGGGAACCGAACGTGGGGAAAAACCTCTGTCATGGATGCTCAATTGCTCACGGAGATAAACATTTAAAGATTGAGTAAATCCGCGCGCGGAGCATTTAAAGCGATTAAATATACAAAACATGCTGGATATAAATATACGTATTTAGTTTGGCTATATTCATAGATCGGCCTTCATAAATGGGGTCTCAGCTTCCGGGTCAAAACATTTCAGGGGTTCATCGAAATAAAAAACGCCATCAGGGCGCCGGGAAGGTTCGGTCCAAGAAACAAGAAACACGCGCCGCTAAAATGAATCCAACGGCTGTTTGAAAAGAAGGGGAACGCTAATTAGCGCTTTTCGCCGTCCAGGACGAGCTCTTTCTCCTTTTTCCGGAGTCAAAATGAGGCGGATTTTGCTTTTCGGACGTTTTTCTGCGGAACAAGGCGGCGTCTGCGAGGCGTCAGTTGATTTAGCATCCGAAAAAAATATTAGCTCAGCGGCTGCTGGACACAAACATTGTTTTACTCCGCCGGCGTTTCGTCACAGGCGCGCCGGCTGAGGGGAGGACTCGTGCACGGCTGCGTGCACGGCTGCGTGCACGACTGCGTGCCTTTCCCGCCGCAACCTCGTGGAGATGAGAAGACAATACGGAGACGCTCAGCCTAATTGGCGGTTTACACTGTAATTTATTGGGCCGGTGGGCGGGACTGGAATTCAAGTGTAAACTGAAAGACGGTTTCACACGGAATCCCATCACGGCAAAACATCGCATTTATTGTCACGCCCCCGATTTCAGGAGGAGACGGGGTTTAACGCGAAAAGACATTCGAATCCCGTTCGATTGTTTTGCTTCATTCGGGCGACTTTTGCCGTCACGCTTCCAAAAACACAAGGAGGCTTCACGGCCGAATGAATGAAAAGGTGCTCGTCTTAACACGACACGTGAATAGTCGTGTGTCTCTGGTGAATGTTGCATGTTTGTTTACATGGTGTGTGAATGAATGAGAGGGTGAATTTGTTGGATTTCCAGACGTGACGATCGAATGAGAGAGTGACTGTTGTTTGTCCTTTTACGACGTGAGTGAATGCTGTGTGTTCCTGTGTGAGGTGTGAATGGGTGTGTTTGTGTAAATAAAAGTAAAGGGAACGCTTCAACAGCACAGCGTAAGTCAGTCGGACTTGTGTGAAATCAAATTGTCCACTTAGGAAGCAACACTGATTCATTTTGACTTGTTTTACGGACGTTACATTAACATTGGATCAGCCTGAAGTGTGTTTTTACACTTCAAAATCCAAATCCGGACCTCCACGGGTTCACACATTTGATTTCCATCGATCGTTTTTGTGTGATTTTGTCGTCGGCACATTCAACTATGGAAAGAACAAAGTATTTAATCAGAATATTTCACTCATCCGGATCTAGGATGTGTTATTTTAGTGCTCCCTTTATTTTTTTTGAGCGGTGAATAAGATGAATGAAAGAGTGAATGTTGAAAGTCTCCCTGATTGGCCCGGCTTCTCGTCCAATCAGAGGCGGGACAAACTCCGGCTTTCCTGATGAGCTAAAGGTACGGCTGACGAAACGGACGAACGCCGCCGCCGCCGCCGTTTCCAAGAAGCGAATCCGCCCACGTGGTTTAACGAGCTCTTCCTCGTCGCTCGGTGCAAAAATCATCCCGGTTGTTTTTGTGTCATCCGGCAAGGCAAACAAAGAAACCCACCAACAAACCACAGTCATCACGTAGCCTTGTTGGCGCGGTAAAAAGACGCAGCCATCATGAGCGGCGGCGGCGGCAGCGGCGGCAACGCGCCGGCTTCTGAGGGTTTGGATCCGGCTCCACTTCTCCAGATCTCTTCCTGATTGCGTTCCAGCTCGGAAGCTCTCCAGAACCCTTAAGTCTGAACTCTGCAACCTGGAGCCGTTTACGGCCATCCAAAACATTTTGCGCATCAAAACTTAGGGGAGGAGGTCGGGCGGAGGGGCCTCGCCACGGCGGCGGCGGCGGCGGCGCAAGTTACATTTGACGATGATGCTAACGAATCAAACTGAGAGATGGGACTTTGCCTAGAAATCTTTAATTACGCTGCACATTGGAGAGCAGAAGCAGGAGGAGGAGGAGGAGGAGGAGGACGGGTGGACGGAGTTCACTTTCCGAGCTTCCAGCCTGAGATGTTCTCAGTCACAACCAATTCCCGTCATTTTCGCAAAACGGGGTTCGACGAAAGAAAACACGCTATAAGTAAAACACGATTTCGGCGAAGGTCGACGACTATTGTGCGACTCGGTGACCCGCGACCTCGTGTTTCCCGCGCGAAGCCCAAACGTTCCCGCTAATTCCAGGGCGGGGCCTTTTTGGTGTCGTTTCTGCTCCGGCTGTACGAGACCCGGGAGGACGCCGGCTTTACGGCGCCTTCGCCGCGTCCCGCGGGGAGCGTCAGATCCTCCGCGAAAAAAACGCTCGCTTCTTCTCACGCGCGGTTTTTTCGCGGCGTCGACTCCGGACAAAGCGGAGGCTAAAATGTCACGCGTGAAAAACCTCCCCCGCGCCGCTGAGATGCGGTCTCGGGATGACAATTAAATTGTCGACTTGAAATACGCCGCCGCGCCGCTCCAGTCGCCGTGATGGCGCGCGATTCTGCAAGACCCTCTTAAATCTTCACGTTGGATTTTACGGCGTCATAGATCACGGTAACGTCTCCTCGCTACAGGTCGAGATCTAATCCGAGATTAATGTATAAACTCATAAGTGTCCCACGCGTGAGATCGAGGTGAAGATGTGGACGTTAAAGGGGAAAATGTACATTGATTAGAAGGTGAATATAAATATAATTGAATAATATATACCTTTATATTCACATCATAATCTAGACTGGTGAGTAATCTGTGTGTGTGGATATGGTTATAGATTATTATCCGACACATATAGGGATTGTAATGAGAATATATGCAGATTATGATGTCTGTATATGAAGATTATCATGTGAAGAGATAGATCGATATGTGAAAATACACAGATTATGCTGTGAACATCTGTGGATTATGTGATTAAATGTAGATTACAAGGTGAATAAATGTGGATATGTAAATAAATTATAATGTGATTGATGTAGATTATCTGGCTATATGTAGATAGGTCAATTATAATGTGGAAATATGGAGATGAAATACAAACAACAAAGTTAATATATTTGTAGATTATGTCATGTAAATATGTATATATGTGTGCGTCGGTGTGTGTGTGTGAGTGTATTACAATGTGAATCTATGCAGATTATGATGTGGTGGATTATCATGTGAATACGGGTACATTGTAAGGTGTATATACATATATATTTTAAGGGAGATTATAATGTGAGCATAGATAAATAGATTACCCCCTTGATATATTTTGATTATTATGTGAATCCATATATATTACAAAATGATTTTAATATAAGTATATAGAAATAGATTATCATGTGACTATGTGTAGATTATAAAGTGCATATACATATAAATATACATTGAGGGGCATTACAGTGTGCAGATTATAATCTGTATGTATGTAGAGAGAGAGATTATAATGAGAATTTATGTAGATCATAATGTGAATATAGATAGATTATAAGCTTGTTATATGTGATGTGAATCTATATATATTTCAATGTGAATAGAAGCAACGTGAATGTGTGTAGATAATAAATTGGTTATATGTGGAGGGAGAGATTATAATGCAAATTTATGTAGATTATAATGTGACTATAGTAAGATAGATCGTTATATATAGATTACGATGGGTACATATTTCTAGCCTGCGATGTGAAACGCTGTGTTATTTAAGGTGAATATATGTGGATTGTAATTCCATAATAAGGTGGATACATAAATAAAATTGTTTCTGCATCCCAAAACCACAAGGCATGATGAAACCGGTAATGTAATCCAGCGGGCCATAAAAAGAGCGTTGCAGGCTGCAGAGAGCGCAGAAGGAACCTTCAAATTATAAAAACAGCTCTAGATGCATGAAAGCCGTAAACATTAAGCCCGTGTTTACATTGCAGGGGATTCTTTTTCATCTGTAATCGCCTCACGCTGTTATTACCTGATCGGGTAATATTTACGACGGGGCCCTCGGGGGCCCGGCTTCCGTCTCGGCCTCTATTATGTCTATAAAATCTTTTTATTTTTGGCTCGGCTGCGGCGCAGACGCAGTCCCGTGACAACCTGAGCGCACATGTGAGTTCTAAGCCTGCTTCCACGGTGCGTTTAATGTGCGCACATATGCGCCTATGCATGCGTGCCTACGTGCGTGCATGTGTGTGTGTGTGTGTGTGTGTGTGTGTGTGTGAGCGAAGGGGGCTGGCTCTGAGACTTAGCTCTTGGTTAACCAGACTATAATTTGGGGGCCCCGGTGAAGAGTCCCAGCAGCTTCTCACTGTTTGTTTACCAGAGAGACCAACTCCAGTGTTTCTGCTGCATCTGCAGGGCACTGCAGAAAAAGGGTGTGTGTGTGTGTGTGTGTGTGTGTGTACAGTCTGGCTGGGTGTGTGTGTCCAAGCTTGTGTAGGTGTAATCATGTGTGTAATGCAGCCTTCATGTGAAAGTGACATTTTGCAGGACGGAGGAAGGTAAACGGCGGATTTTCTTTTCGTCATTCCCGCTTGAAGTCCCCAATTAATTTGCAGAAAACCCTTATGTCCTTATGTTTTCCAGCCCGCCGCTCTGAATTAGCGCCGCCGCCGTATTTCTTTTGTTTCCTGGAATGTCATGAATAAGAGAAGAGCTTCGCATTAAGAAGCGTTTGTCAGCGGAAAAAAAAAAAATAAATAAACGACCGCTATTTTTGTTTGTGCCGAGCGCGAATCCCCGGAGACGGAGACGCTCGCTTTCTGTCCCAATTGGGCTTTTTTTTTTTTTTTTTTTTTTTTTCCCTCCCCGTCTTTTTTATTCCTCCTCCGCCGATCCCACCTCCCGTGCAGGAATGAAAGGAAAACAATGCGACTCAAAAAGACCGGGGTTCCTCAGCCTGTCATTTAGCCGTAACTCGGCGAGAGCTCTTTTCTCTCACGCACAAAGACAGACAGACGGAGTCGCTGCTGCATCCAAAATTCCATCACAAGAGGGGAAGAAAGACAGGGGAGAGGAGGATCTCTTTCAAAAATATCACTCTAATAAAATATGCCTGCTCCTCTGGGATCCTCCTTTGCTCATTCAGCATCAGGAGAAGTGAAGTGGAAAAGGCCCGCCGTTGGTCTTTGTCCAAAAAAACAGGAGAGGAGAGAGAAAAGAGAGACCTATTTCCTTTGGGAGACGAGAGAAAATAGAATGAGCGGCGCAACAGTTGATGGAAAAGTTTTAAAGGCGACAGCAAAATGAACTACAGACGACTGTAAGAGGGGCGTCTGTCTGCGTGAGTGACAGCTCTCAGCGGCGGAGTAGAAAGCCTCCTCCGGTGAGGATCAGACCAGACGCCTGTGTTTGGGTTTGATCAGGCGGCGCCGCCTCGCCCCGACAATACGATTGAGTAAGTGCGAAGGCGCGTCGAGACGAGACGAGACGATGCCGCCGTCCTCGGCTTTGCGACACTGCTGTACAAGCAGAAGCGCTCTCTAAACTTTTGTTTTTCCACCGGAAAGTCGGCCGCGGATTTCCACGGATTTGCAACGTCGGCCTTCCTCCTTTTTTTTTTTTTTTTTTTTTTTTTTAAAGGAAACCCTCGATATCGGATAGAACGAGGCGCCGCGTGAACCCACGTGGCACTTTCTACATCGTGGACGACACCGTTTTAATTCGGGTGAACCGCCGGGTTGGTGTATCTGGCAACAATCTGCTCTAAACTATTTATTCAGCCAGTATTTAACGCGTCTAAAGCCTTAATGTGGAAGCAATTTCATCCAATGGGCTTCATGCTTGTTTGCAGGTAATTCTCCACCTCCTCCATCTTTTCCTGGAGGGCACTTTACAAACGAGAGCTACCATTTCTTCTCCCGGGGGACTAGTCAATATCACACACACACACACACACACACACACACACGCGTGCGCGCGTGCGTGCATGCACACCACTCTGAGTTCAAAGAATAGCATCCCGCTACACACACCTACACACACTCCCTCCCCCTCCCCTTCTGTGCCTCTGGGGCGTATTCAATTTCGGCGCCTCGCACACACACACACACACACACACACACACACACATGCACGTGTGCACGCACGGCGTCCACGTATCGTGCCACAGGTGGCCCGGTGTCGGCAACTTTGATTATTGCGGTGACTAAAAGCATCGTCTCCCTGTTATGTTTGTCGTCGCCCCGACGGCGTGGGCGGGTGGGGTCGGACGGACGGAAGGAGGCCAGATGGGAGGACCGGGAAAGAAAAAAAAAAAAACAACTCCTTCCTCTTATTTATCTATTATTTTCCCATTTTTTTTTTCCCATTTCACACAAGAACTCCAGTAGGGGGTTGCCGGTGTGAAAGGCCTGTGTGGGCGTGGGCCGCCGGGTGGGCACCGGCTTTCCAGGTGTACTGGATCCGGCGTATTCGCGCCTCGGCGCTGCCAGGGGGCCCCGATGTGTGGGCAGGTAATTTGAGCAAATTAGGAGACGGTGCCGGCGCGTTATTAACGATACCCAACACCTTCCACCGATGTCCACCTTTTGTTCACACGCCTTTCTTTTCTTCCGCCCCGATCCACGCCCACCTACCGCCGCCTGCATCTGCGCCTCCTGCTCGACACACACCCTCAGCTCCTTCTAAATGGATATAGTATGAACACACACACACACACACACGCTGACAAACACACAAACACACGGTGCACATGGGACGGGGGCGGCGGGAAGGGTGATTGGTTCCAGGTGCCAGTTTGAGTGAGAGCATTAATCAAGCAGACAGATCTTCCTGTCACAGACACCTTTACTGCAGACACACACACACACACACACACACACACACACCCTGCTCTCTACAGTAGTCCACCTGCATGGGTTCAACACGGACTAAAAAAAGATCGGGGCCCCCAAGTCAAGTTTCTGATCGCGGTAGATTCTAAATATTAGGGGTCGCTTCGAGTCTTTGTCAGGCATACATGTTCTGCCCCTCCGACAAGAATCTGGATGTTGACTTATGGTTTCCGGGGGGGGCTAAAATTAAATACTCGAAGCTGCTTCTCGGTCAATTTGCCGCCCCGTCCAAAAAGACCCGAGGGGCTGGAAACAAAGCGGAGGGTTTTTTTAAAATCCAAACCTAACATTATCTTTTTAGTGTCCTTTTTTTTTTTGGCGCTGAGCTGTGGAACAAGAACGAGAGAGAAAAAGAAAAGAAAAGAAAAGCAACATCTCGAAGCGTCTTCTTCAATTCAGATCTTTTGAGATATTTGCACAAAGCACTGAACGCTGTTTCCTAAGAGGATCAGCTCAATCCAACGTCTCGAGGTGATTTATGACCGCTTTCAAGGCGCTTTCTCCACGAATTCCAAAAAGAGGAGCCGCCTCCGTTGCCGCTTTCCAACGATAACATCAAATAATTAGGCAAACTGACCAAACGGATCTCGGAGACGTGGACCGCCGTGTCCAGAGCAATCTCCGAGTCACATTTATGGGGCTGACCTTTGTTTCGGAGGTTTCGCTTTCGCGGTATCACCCGGCCTCGGAGCGCGCGAAACACGAGCGACGGCCGATCCGGACTTGCGTGCCTGCGGACGCTCTTTGACGCTTCCCCTCGCCGTCTCAGCTGGACGAAGACGCGCCAAATTGGGCGAAATCGCGCCGCCTCATGTTTACTCCTCGGCTCATTACGCGCTTCCCCGTGTAAATAATCAGAATTGCTCAAAAAACACGGCTAACGTCCAACCTATGCTGCTCTTTTCATGACCCGCCTGTAAGTAGGTTTATGTATTTGGGAGTCCTGCCTGTGTCGGAGGGGATGCCGCATTCCTTTAAGATTAAACTAACAAGGGGAAAAACCTGACCTTTTCTCCTGGTTGGGGTGGAACAGGTAAGGCCTTGTGTAGGTGCCGCCGCCGCCGCCGCCGCCGCGCTCTCGCTCACATCATTACGGCTTCAACCCAAACATCCAGGAGGCTCAACGACACTCCATATTTCCCCCCTTCTGGGGCAACCCGGCGCGTCACAATGCAAAGAGTCGGCGATCCCGGCCCTCCCCGAAAGCCCGGGCCAAATCCGCGACGTATACGACGTTATAATACCGGCGTGCCGTCTCATCAGGCCGAGCCGCTTCCAGAGTCGGGCGATTTCCAAAGTGTTAGGCGGTTGCTTCCTCTCCGAGGGCTTAGATCGGATAACCGTAATTTGCCCGGCGCGGCCGAAACGGATGACGGAGTCGTTACGTGTGAAAAATGGCGAAACGCCCCGCCGGCCAGCGCGGTGGCTACGCTACGTGGCAATTATGGCGTATCCAGAAAAATAATAGCCGCGCGTTGCGGGTGGGAGCCGGAGAAGGCGTCCAAAACACACGCGCACGCTAATTTCAGACTTAAACCGGCTAAACACGGCAGAGGCGACCGGACAAATACTTTGATTTCGGGGGGAAAACTGACACAGAGGCGTCATCTTTCCCTTCGCATCGCCTCTTTCTTTTTCATCGTTTCGACTTGGCGGGTCGGAGTTAACCCTTACGTTTAAATCCACCCGCCGCGCCTAAACCAACCGCCCCGTCGCACGGATCTATTTATTTTATTTGATCATTTCTACGGCGTTGCCACTTAGCTTTAGCATGTTGTACATTTTATTGTACTTTATGAATCCCTGGAGGGAATTTTGTGTATGAGTTTGTACCTTCAGTGCAGGGAAAGGTGCTTTAAATAAGATAAATTATTATTATTAAGGCTTCTTCCTGTGAAGGAAGTAGGTGTAAGACTGTTTACCGCCTTTGGATGAAACACATATATATATATATATATACACTACTCAAAAAAACAAAGGGAACACTTAAAAAACACATCCTAGATCTAAATGAATGAAATATTCTTATGAAATACTTTGCTCTTTACACAGTTGAATGTGCTGACAACAAAATCACACCAAAATGATCGATGGAAATCAATTGTATCAACCCATGGAGGTCTGGATTAGGAATCACACTCCAAATTAAAGTGTAAAAACAAACTCCAGGCTGATCCAACTTTGATGTAATGTCCTTAAAACAAGTCCAAATGAATGTGTGTTGCTTCCTGAGTGGACACTATGATTTCACACAAGTGTGACTGACTTGGAGTTTCATTGTGTTGTTCAAGTGTTCCCTTTATTTTTTTGAGCAGTATATATGTGTATATTTGTCTCATTTCATTATTTTTCGAGCAATTTCGGGATAAAAACTGAGCTGACGCCCCCCTTTTTTTTTTGGAATTTGAAATGACTCCGTCGCCGTCCGTGGGAATTAGAAATGAAAGCGAGGAATCTCTCCAGGAAGGACCTTTTTTTTCACGCGGTTGCAACAACAGCCGGCGTCTCCGGTTTCAAACCCGCCTTGGGTTTGTCGTTGAGCGCCGGTCCCGCAGAAGCCGATTCATCCATCTTTGATTAAACGCCGATCACGCCGACGCCCCCTCGCTTCCCTGATCACCCCAAGGAATTACCCTCACTAATGCGCAACCCTCCCCTAACGCTAATAAGTCCTAATAGCTCGTGAAACACACACACACACACACTTTTACTCCATCAATACGACCCCGCTGGGATTAAACAACATGTTTGCCTCTGAGGTCCAATTACGCATCGCTAAATAGAGTTCCTTTGAGTTAAGGGAAGAGTCGGCCGCCGCACAGTAGCTGCCGGCGAAGCGCTGGGATTCTCTCCCACCCACTCGCTCTCTGGCTTTTTCAAATTACCTATTGATGAGTGGGCTTCGCGTCTCCCCGGCCGGGCTGGAGGAGGAGGAGGAGGAGGAGGAGGAGGAGGATGTCTGGTTCACTTTTAAGATGTCTCCAAGAGGCAGGCCTGTGGTTAGATCTAAGGCAACACTTATGCAACAGAAGCCGCCTCTCTCGAATACATATACGGTTTCCCGGCAAATTATCAGAGATTTTCTTCGGGGGAAAGTTTTCCGCCTGAAGTCCTCGGATATTCACCCGCCTCGTCCCACTTTTTCTTTTGATGGCGTGGATCCGCGTCTTTGTAAGCACTTTCCTCCCCCCTCCCGTCTTCCCCGTCTTCCCCGCGCGGCTCCGATAATCGCTCCCATGACTTAATTGTCTATATGTAATTAAGTTTGTAATAGAGAAAATAGGCGCTTAAATGTTCCCCGGAGAGGCACGGCGGTGGAGCGGGTGCCACACATGTGGACGGCCTCCTCATCTGCCAGCGCGGGGAGGTATAAGAAAAATGTATCGCAGGCAATTAAGGGAAAATTGCTTGATGTAAACGCCAGGGCGAAATTTCAATTGGGATCCCCGCCCGCCCGCCCGCCCGCCCGCCCGCCCGCCCGCCTGAGGGTTGGCAGGGGGAGGATTTACGGTCAGGAGAAAAAAAAAAAAAAAGGTTTAAATGTCCTCGAAAAGACAAATCTGTGGACGTCAGTGCGGTGGCGTCGCAGCAAAACAAAACGCCGTTTTTTTTTTTTGTTTTTTTTTTTGTTGTTTTTTTTCTCCGAGAACCCGCTGACACCGGGCAAAAGCGTCCAGGAGAAACACAGGAGGAATTACAGAGAGGGCAAAAATAAAGTTATTTACGTCGGCGACGACGCCGCCGCCGCCGCCACCCCGTCACGACCCGAGGTTTTTTTTTTTTTCCTCCACCGGCGATACATTTATTTATTTTAAAATGAAAAAAGGCGCCGGTGGTCCTGCAGAAATGGTGCGGCGGCGGTGTGTGTGTGTGTGCAGGGGAGGAGACGCACTGACAGATTTACAACCCAGATGTTCATAAACGGGAAGGCGGAGGGACGAGCGCGACATCGATAAAGGGATCGATCGGCAGATCCCACGCCGCCTCCTCCCCTGAACCGCACCTGAACATCTGCGCACATCTGCCTCGCCATCACCGCCGCCCTCCTCCTCCTCCTCGTATCTGCTTTCAATTTCCCCGGAGCTCCTCTCCTGGGCTCTCGCCCCGGCCCCGGAGACGCACCGAGGGGAGGTCAGAGGTTAACGTGGTAATAGGTGGTGGTGATTGGTGGAAGACGCTCGCGCTCGCATTAGAGCCGCCCTGCTTCTGTGCAGCGGGAGGCCGGAACAGCTGCGTCCGACCTTGAAACATCTTTTAAACATTTGATTTGGACGGACGGGAGGAAGGGAGGGAGGGATCGTTTGAATTTTAGCGTCATTTATTTCTGGGGATTCGATGGGCTGCGGCGTGCGGAAGCTGCCGCCATGCAGGACCCGCACGCCGATTGGCAAACAGGGGGGGAAAAGACGCCGCTACCCAAGTGCTCGCTTTTTACCTTTTTTTTTTTAAAAATACTTTCACAAGAGAGAGAGAGAGAGAAAGAGAGTGAAGGCTCACAGAGGGGAAAAAAAAAAAAAAAAAGTTTTGCCCGGTCGGAGGAGCCGGTACGTCCGAGCGGATTTACGCCGCTCAATGAAACCCTCCCTTCCTTCGGGGATTCCACGCCGATTCATTAACGACAGCAGCGCCACCAGACAATTACAGGAAGCGTTTACAGACCGTCCTTGGCAAACCGATCAATATCCCCCCTCCCCTCCTCCTCCCCGCTTCCATCCCCTCCTCCTCCTCCAGGAGACGCGGAAAACCCGCCGCCTCACATCTTGTTTCAATGCTCGACTGTAAACTCTGGTGCCGGCTTTTGTTTACGTTTGTCAAAAATATCACCCGCGCTTTTGTTGCTCGGTTCTGCGATGGCATCGCTTTCTAAAATCCCGGGAAAGGTTGAGGGTTTTTTTTTTTCTGCAGGGTGGTGGTGGTGGTGGTGGTGGTGGTGGGGGAGAGGTTGCGTTCCACAAACATGTCATCTCTGTCTTTGGAGGATATTTATAAACACGGTGTAAATACTGGAATCAGTAAATGCACATCGGCTGTTTGTTTTGTCTGCGAGTCAAAAACGGAAAAAAAAAAAACGTCCGGTCGCTTCGCCGTGGAGGGTTTTTTTTCCTCCTCCGCGACCCCCCCCCCCCCCCCCGCCGCTCCTGACCCCCGAGTCCTCCCCGTGACCCCGGACGGCGTGCGGCGGCGGCGGGCGGCGCTACTCACCCCAGAAGAAGTTCTGCTGACACGGGGTCACGGTGCTGAAAAGGCTGTTCGATGCCATGGCCGCCTCCGGTTCCTGCGCGCCCCGCTTTCCTTCCTCTGCGGTTTCGGTGACCCCTGACACGTCCTAGACCGAGAGCACGTAGCACGTCATGAGCGGGGAAAAAAAAACGGCGTCCGCGAAACATGCTATCGAGCGTTCGGACGACCGCAAGCGTCGGCCCGGCCTCGGTTTCCGGCGAAAAAAAGCGTCGGGGCAGATATCGCCCCTGCGGACGGATCGGATGGTGTCGGACTTGCTTGCTTGGCGAGTGCGGTTGGAACGTACTTACTCGCTTAGCGCCGTCCTTGTGACTGGTGCTGGCCCGTGACGATTAACCATTTACACTCCGGGTCACCCTCAAAACACCAACCTCGAGCCGCACGTCTGTGGTTCTGTGGTTGTTTTGGAGGCGAGCGGAGCCCTCACACAACCCAAACGGCACCAGCTTTAAAACTCGTCTCTTTCCTGCCCTCCATGTGCCGTCACTGGAGAGCCTCGGTCACATGCCCTCCTGACGTCATCACGGCACGGCGGTTTGACTGGGACAGCCTACCGTTGTGGGTTTCACCCCTCTCCTCTTTCTCCTCCCTCTTTCTCTCTCTCTCTCTCTCTCTCTTTCTCTTTCTCGGTGGTTCAGCGGCGTTTTCCAGGATCTCAGGGGGACGCGGGGTCTGAGTCTCCCATGAGTCAGGAGCCGTCGGTGGGGTCGGGGCGGGGTGGAGGGGCCGGCGCGTCCCACCGCCCCGTGCTTCTCCACATATGGGGAGCAGCGTTCTTCCCCGCTTCACCTCCCTTCACTCCTCTTTTTTTCTTCTTCTTCTTCTTCTTCTTCTTCTTCTTCTTCTTTCTCCAACCCACCTCCCTCTTTTCCCCCCCAAACCGGCTCCTCTAACGCGCCGCTCCTGTGCGCCTCTGAGCCGAGAGAGCCGAGCCTGGTAAGATTTGAGGGTGTGAGTGAGCGGCTGGCGAGGCGGACTGGGTGTGTGTGTGTGTGTGTGTGTGTGTGTGTGTGTGGAGAAAAAGTTGGGAAAGAGAGACAGACGAGCCATTGGAGTGTGTGTGAAGAGAGAGAGAGAGAGAGAGAGAGAGAGAGAGAGAGGTGCTGAGAAACTGTGCTTATTTACAGAGGGGTGTGTCTGAATCGCCTCCACAGCCTGAATTTGTTCTATTTTTCCTGTTTTACACTTGCTGTGTCACAGGAGGTGTGTGTGTGTGTGTGTGCTCAGTCTCTTTATCTCTCTCACACACACACACACACACACACACACACACACACACAAGCCTGCACTCTGCTTTAATTGGCTCTCGTGGAAGCGACAGACAGAGGCAATTCCTGTAAAAGCCTGTAAATCATGCCCACCTGTCTCCCCTCTGAAAGAGGTGCCTGCGCACACACACACACACACACACACACACACACACACACACACACACACACACACAAACACACACACACACACACACACAGAGGCAGTTAGAATGGCCCAGCCAGATTGCAGAGCAGCGCAGGCCTGGCTTATGACAATGGACTGTGAATCATCACACACACACACACACACACACACACACACACACACACTGGTTTTGTCTCAGATCAAGGCTCACAGGTGTTTCTGTCAGAGATTAAAAAAAAAAAAAAAAAAAAAGTCAGACGGCGTGTGGAGGTGTGGAGGAATGGATGGAATGAGGCCGGAGGTTCTTCGTGTTCGAAAATGTTACTTGGCAGTTTGAAGATGATGAAGCAGAGAAGGAAGGAGGAACGTCTCCCTCCTTCCTTCTTTCTCTCTCTCTTTCTCCCTCCCTTGGTTTCTCATTGGCAACCGAACCCCTTAATCACAGAATTTGCATAAATCTGCCACAGTCGTTATCGCGGCCTGCGCCACGCCGCCGCAGAGCGGAGGGGAAAGTTTCCGAGAGTTCGTCTCAGACGCCGCGGAGGTAAGTCCACTTCGGCTTTTTTTTTTTTTTTTTTTTTTTTTTTTTGTTTCTTTGGCACGGTTTGAGAATAAAGAAAAAGTGACATCTAATATTTATATCTGAAAAAAAAAAAAAAAAAAAAAAAAAAAGACGCCACGCGGTGGAAAGTGTGTTCTGAGGGATTCCACCTGAAAAAGTGTGTTCATCAAACACGATAACTGGACAGAATAAAACCCAGAACTTGGATTTTATGTCTGAGTTATTTCCTCCAATTGTTACGTAACAATTAGCAAATGTTGCAAAATGTGCTAAAAAAAAAACACATTTAAAGACAAAGCACGGAAGTGAAGGGTTTCTCATTGTAATTCAAAAGAAAGCACACACACAGTGGTCAGAAATGTGTTTATTATATCGCTGAAAAGAAAAATACTTACCTCACTTTATTCAGACGGCTAAAAATTAAAATCAAAAATAGACACAGATGACCTTAGGGACATTACAGTCAAACCCATTTTAAACCCAAAACAGAATTCATATATATGTATAAATATAAAACCATAAAATTCATGAATATATATGTGTATTTATGAATTCTGTCAATGGGAGCATCCAAAGGAAAATGAGAAAAAGATGAAGTAAATAATTTAAAAAAAATCAAAAGTATATGTAATATAATAATTTCATATATATTATAATATCATAAATATATTATAATGGTATCCATTGAAAACATTCATGAAACCGACTGCTAAAAGAATGACTCACAAACATCGAAGTCAGTTACCTTGACTTTAAATATTATGATATTCAAACTCCAGTGGTTTATATTTCAAATTAAATTCCACTCCCTTCCATGCGATCCTGTTACTGTGAATTTTTAACCCTCGTCCTCCTGAACCCAAGCCAGGCCTCGCTTTTCGCCGGCGAATCAGTAAAGTGGCTCTTATTTAATTTGCAAGTCTGCGCACGTTGATTGTAATTTGGACGCCCGAGCAACCGGGTTTTTAAAGCGGTGGGCGGCGAAGCTCCCCCCCTACGGGACGTGGAAGTCCGTCCCGTGAATGAAAGCGGATCCGAAAAGCGGCGGGACGCTGCAAAACGTGCGCGCGGCGTGGAAATGAAACGTTCCTTCAGCTCTTAAAGAACACAGATTATCAACAAACCCCCTCCTGACATTCCTCCGGCATCTCCGCCCGTCTGCCACCTACCTTATTTCTGTGCAGCGGAGCGTTTTCCTTGGCGCGCAGCTTTGTAAATATTTGCTGTCTAAAACAAGAACATGCCTCCTGAGTTACAGGATCCTTCGGGAAGGGCCGGTCCGACGCCTCGGCAGACGCGCCGCTCCTCTCCATTCATGGGTTTAATGTGTCATGTCACCCGTGCAGTTTATCTTCATGCTACACGGACTCAAAATTCAGCCTTCCCGTGGTATAATTGTTAAATTGTTCCCGCGCCGCGCGTTGGACGCTAAGGATTAGCTCGCTGGAAATCCAAGCCTTTCGCGGAATAATATTCCACGGCGGCGTCGGAGGATTTTCTAAGGTTAAGCGGACGCTTCGCCGCCGTCGGGAGCGTCCGAGACGGGAGGGGTTCGGCGACGGCTCCGCCGAGTTTGATGGGAATATAATTAGCGGATCATGATTGGGGCTAAAAACGTGGAATGAAAAATAAAGCGTGGATGTCAAAAACCCGACTCGCAACGTCTTGGGTGGCGTGACATGTGATAAACAACGTTGATGGCGAAAATCTGTTGTAGTCTCAGATATCTGCCCGTCTGGATTCTCCAAGAGCGGAACTTCAAGGGGGGAGATGATGAACGGTAACAAAGTTTAGTCAAAGTTGGCCAAATATTGTTTTACTTGCCAAACTTTTGGTCGGGTCAGCAGTTCACCCACCTTAAGGAAACCACAACAACTTTTCCATCGCCGGGACCTTGACCAGAACTGCTGATCTCGGCCGTGTAAGCAACTCTGAGAGGGAATAACCCCGGATCTAATCCAAAGAACATGCCAATTAAAGATCCTGCTTTTTTTTTTTTTTTTTTTGTGTGTGTTTTCACAAAAATAAAGTTTCCCGGTAAACAGGATTTGCTTTAAAAGAAAAAGAAAAAAAAACAAAAAAAAACGTATCGATGTTTTTCTTCGCCGATTTTTCGCGATTACGCCCGCGAGGGGAGCCAAGCTCTCCGATCCGGCGTGAAACGCCGCCGTTTTTTTCGTGCGGAAACACGATCCGGAGTTCGAAAACGGCAAGAATTCAGACGTCTTCTTTTCGCTGTCGAGACGGATTTCGGAAAAATATATGCGGCGCGTTCGCGCGGAGGTCAATCACGTTAAAAGGCCGGAACGGGATATGGAATACAATATTTAATTCATTCCCGCTTCTCTCCACCGGTGGCCGCGTAATATAGGTGTGTGTGTGTGTGTGTGTGTGTGTGTGTGTGTGTGTGTGTGTGAAGAGCTCGGACATAGTCTGAGCTCTGGCCAAGGTCTGCCCCGAGGACTGCGGCGGACGGCCCACCCTGCCAGACGCTTTCTAGCGCTCAGGACCACACACACCTTCAAATGGACTCACTTTGTTATCACAAGCTCTCGTAGAAACATAATAGAGGTATCCAGTGTTGGAACGCGCTTAAAGCTACACGTGGTGTCGGCGTTCGGCGTGCGTGTGTGTGTCGGGTAGCGTCCGCGCTACGCCGGACGGTTTTTCTCGCCCGGTCAGAATGTTTTCGCAGACGCGAATCGTATTTCTGGAAAATTATCGGCGGATAATGATACCTGTGACGGGTTAAAATTAACCCGGAGGCCTTATTTCTGCGAAAGCTAAAAACGACGTGCCATAATTAGCCGCGAGCAGACGTTACGCGTGTAGAAGTGTTACGGTATTAGAAGAGGAAGGGTTTATTAATAGCCCCGCGGGCCGGCGTTGTGTACTCTCGCTGGCGAGGCATCAGAACGGCCCCGGCCGGGCAAACAGACAGGTACAGTGATTCGCTTTAACAGGCGACATCTGTAAAACGCCGAGAGAGTTTACACTGCGGGCCCGAGCCCGAATTAACGTGCTTTCGTTGGAAACAAACACGGCTCGCAATCAGCTTCTGTTGGCGGGCGCGAACGTAAATATCGCCCGGAGGGAGGACGGGCGCCGTGACCCGAGGCCGTGGAACGGAGGGGGGGGGCGGCGTCGCGCGGAGGTCCGAGACCCGCCGAGGCCGAGACGGAAACCCGATCGACGAGTCGGCGCCGCCGGGACGGATGTTGACGTTCCGCGCGAATGGTTTCGCAAGGTACGCTCTCGCAGGCTCTTCGTGAAAAGGAGATATTATTGCCTGGGAGTCCGGCGGCGGCGGCGGCGGCGGCGGCGGCGGCGGCGGCGGTACGTACATCTTCCAGCGATTCTTTCTTGTGGTGTCTGGACAGCTGTTTTTGGAGTCACAGCTTTGAGGGAAAATAAAGCCGGCCTTTAAGTAATAAGGGGAAATGTTTAATATCGAGTGGCGCTCGCACAACCTAAACACGCATTAAAAATAGCTCTCGGAGTTGTGATTACATAAAACGGCACAAAAAAAAAAAAAAAAGAAAAATAAAGGAGGGGGCGGGAGGTGGAGTCAGATGATCGGAGGAGCTGCGGCTGACCACCGAGAGACTGAGCTTTCTTTTTTCCCCCTTCCATTCCTCATTTTAATCAAGGTCCCGGTCCAGGATAAACAGTCCCTACCTACACTGCAGTTCAAACGCCGCGGCCCGCCGGGACCCGAGCGATGACTTCTAAACGCTCCCCGACAAGTCGGTTTCATTTGCGCGGCGAGCAGACGGAGGTGGACGTCTATATATCTTCCACGCTTGGCACACCTCGCGCTCTCCTGCAACCCGTCCACCTCCGCGGGGCTTCACGCCGCCTCTTTGTCCGAAAGGCACGCCGTCTGGTTTACGAACGGCGTGCGGACAGCTCTCGCCGCAGCTCTTTCCCTAGATACCGTGGATTCGCCGCTCGCCACGACGGACCCGCTCGGAGGGGGTCTACTCGACTTTCCCCGCCCGGGACGCCTTCCCGAAGGCGACATTGGGAAGCTAAGGATCGCTAAGTCAGCGCCGGGTGATAAAGCAAGGCTAGGAGTCATGTGACCCCCCCCCCCCCCCTCCATCATGTCACATGATGCCGTCACCGTAGTCAAATGTCAAAAACAGAAATGACTGTGTGTCACGCCTGCAGCGGCGGCGAGGATGAATACGTTAGCCGCGCGCCGCTCGTGACTCAAATCCGGGGTTTCGCGACGGCATAACCTGAATGAGCGGCGCATAAGCCGCCCATTATGCGTCTCAGAAACTCACTTTATGTGCCGTCGAGAACAAAGTGTGCCTGATGAAAGCGGGCGGATCGCCGGAGAAACAGGCCTTTATGAGGAGGAGTTCGACGCCGTGTCACTGACAATGGCGAAAACAAAAGGCTCTGTTGTCTCCGCGAGCGGCCCGGGTTGTTTTCTTTTTTTTCTTTTTTTTTTCTGTAGGGCTTTTGTGATGGATAATTGCCCTCCTCACATGATTTCATAACGCCGTGACTCGTCTTACAGTCCCTGTGTAACACAATAACAAGATAAAAAAAAAAAAAAAGGGGGGGGGGGGATCTAAATCTGAATTTTTGACATTGTTTAGAAGTGGCCGCTTTTCTTCATTGTGGTGTATAATTTTAGAAAGATGTATGGGCAGGAGGCTGACTCGAACCTGTCATAATACAGCCTGCAGCGGGCGGGCGGGCAGGCAGGCAGGGAGGCCGGCTCCCAGAGTTCACTGGCTGTATTGTCTTGGGATAATCATTTAAAACTGCACGGCAGTTTATGCCCTCGTATCTTATTGCCGTCTCGATATTCGATTCGAATCAGATGGGAGCGCTTCGGTTCGCCGCGGACGCCGGCTAAATGAAAAGAAGATGAGACATTTTCATCCGGGGCGCGACCGCGTCCGAGACCACGCCGTCAAAAACGAAGAAGTAAAAACGCGTTTGGCGAGAAATCTCACGCGTCGTTTGACGGGGATTTCATTTATTATTGCAAATATTGTTCCGAACGCGGCGCCGTCTGCCCGTGCACGCTCACGGCAACCCTTGGGCATCGTCTGCTCGCTACGCAATCCCTCCTCTGAGTCAGCAGATACCGGGACGAGCCAGACGTGGAATGTGTTTACTCCTCGTGAGGAAAACACTTATCACCTATCACATCGTGCTGGAGCGTCTCTGCCGGCGTTTGGCGAATCCAAAGAGCGCCTGACATCTCGGAATGATATGGTTAGAACATCCACGCGGATAGAATATCCTCATCGTCGCCGGGGATGTTTGAAAACGGCGAGAGGAAAGACGATACGCCGGCCGGAGCCCAGAAAGGGAACGCATCCGCCGATAGATCAATCGGCCGCACGTCTACACCGCGGGTTTTTGTTTTGGCCCAGAAAAAAGGTTCGGTGCGACGCTCATTAATCATTGGCTCTAGAAAAGCGCCCCTGTTAGCTCGCTTGCTAGTTTTAGTTTAGTTCCAGACCTTTTGGCCGGAAACCAGTAAAGCGGGAACAACAGGATGCTACAAATTTAGCAACAGCGGGGAAAACAAAGAATTCAGCCATGCAGAATGAGGAGGTAAACAAGTCCACTCACAGCAATCGCCGCATCGCGATTCATTTTCAGAATGAAGGCTGTTCACACCGTTTACTCCCGAGGCCTCGAGACAGACGCCATTTAACCCTGGCCGCAAATCCGATCGGATAAAAGCTCTGACCTTAACGGACGCGGCAGAATCGGCCGAGCCAAAGTCTGCGACTTGAAGAGAACAGACTACAGGGAATAACTGAACACATATTCATGGAATAAATAGACGTGTTAAGGCCAGCACAGACGCTCCACCATGTGTATGAGAGTCGAGGGTTGTATCTTTCTATTTGTAGTGCCAATGACAGAGTGAATGGTTCTCTCTCTCTACATATACAGTATATAACTCTATATGAATTATAAAAAAATGTATTTACATATAAATATAGCGATAAAAGTAGTGTTGTAGCTAGTGCTAAGGCCAGCAGAGAGGGCATTGCTGGCCCTAACAGTCCACCACTGCATATAAATGAAAGACAGAGTGAATGGTTGCTTATCTCTTTCTCTGTCTCTCTCTTTATACATATATATATATATAAATATATCATGTATATATGTAGTGATATATTGCTGTTTAGTTCTGGTCGTCTATTTTTCACCCCAACTGTTCCTTTCTGTCGTCCATTATTATCCCTGAAGTTGTCGCTGCTGTTGTTTTTGCTGTCTATTTATTCATGGATGTCTTATCTATCTTCCAACTGTCTTCCTATTTATATTTATATTCATATCTATTTTTGACATTATAACTGTTACGCTGCTCGGACGAAGGAGTTTCCCCTATTGGGGATCAATAAAGTTGATCTTATCTTCTAGCTAGTGCTAAGGCCAGCAGAGAAGACATTGCTGGTCCAGACAGTCCACCGCTGCATGTGAATGAGAGTGAATAATTGTTTATCTATCAATCTGTCTTCATTCATTAATACAAAGTGTTACTGTCCCTCGTGCCAAGATTCTGGGTAAAATCATGTCCAGAAGCCCTACTCAGGCTGTAGAGAAGCTGCCTCTGACAAACACCAAGCCAGCCACCAGCGGGCTACCACCCTACCAACCACACACCACTTACCTACATTAGCTAACAACAGCCTGAAACATATCATCAGGGTTTCCAAGTGGGCACCTTCCATCATCGCTGTTTTGTTGAGTTGGCCCACAACACCTCAAGAAGGCTTGACAGTGAACTCCAGCGTCCTGGAAACACCTCCCTCCATGCTACGTAACTGATCCTTTCCTGCGCTCGCCAGCCTCGTCAACTCGATCCTCCCAGAGGACCGTTAGTTCGATACAATACACGATCCTCTCCACCCGAGACCAGGCAACAAATCTGGACATAGCCGGCTGCTAACTATATATATGTATATATATATATATATACATATACTGTAAATATATATGGCAATATAAGTGGTGATAAAGAGAAGCAGAGAAGGCCTTGCTGGCCCTGATGGTCCACCACTGCATGTGAATGACAGAGTGAATGATTGTATCCTTCTATATCTAGTTTGAATGACAGACTAAATGGTTGTTTGTGTTTGTCTCTCTCTGTATAAATATACATATATATATGTCTCTATATATAGACATATATATATATATATATATTACACATAAATATAGAGATATAAATGGTGATATAGTGTTGAGGCCAGCAGAAAAGGGGTTGCTGGCCCTGATGGTCCACCACTGCATGTGAATGACAGAGTGAATGGTTGTATCCTTCTATATCTGGTTTGAACGACAGACTAAATGGTTGTTTGTGTTTGTCTCTGTTTGTATGAATAAAGATATATATATATATATGTATAAATTACACATAAATATAGAGATATAAATGGTGATATAGTGTTGAGGCCAGTGGAGAAGGCCTTGCTGGCCCTGATGGTCCACCACTGCATGTGAATGACAGGTTGTATATATATGTATAAATTAAACATAAATATAGAGATATAAGTGGTGATATAGTGTTGAGGCCAGCGGAGAAGGTGTTGCTGGCCCCGATGGCCCGCGACTGTTTGTGAATGAGAAAGGGAAGGCTTGTTTCTCTCCACAAGTTAAGACATTTCACTTAAAGATAACATAAGTCCTTTTTATGTAAGAAGATGCTGTGACAGTTGTAAACCGCTGATGAAGGAGAACCTCCGTGCGTGGAGTCGTTGCACCTTCAGAGCTGAGCTTCCTCACCCGATATCGAAAGGGTCGACACGCCGGCCACCGCCTCTGGTTCCGTGTCAAACGTCTGGCTTGAAGGCAAACGTGAGCCTCTGCTCCCACCTCTTCTTGGTTTGAACGTGCAGCTCCCATCCAGTCTGTAATTAACAGTCACGGCCGCATCTCGCAACGTAAACATGAAGTCACGATCGCGGTGACGCTCCGTGGGAGTGTTCCGTCATGCCAGGGTTTAAAATGCTTGATTACGCAGAGGGATAATGGCAAGTTAGGACCGGTCGAGTTGGCAAGTAAGCAGAACTTCTTGATGCAAAGGTGAAGAAGAATGTTCAGAGTAGAAATGATCAAAATACAGTACCGGAGAAATAAGAACTGAAAAACTAGTGCAACGGACGTCATTACAGTACATTGTTAGCACATAGAAGATGTGATTGTTTTCAGACCGTGCTAATATTTACCACCTCATGGGTTGCCTTAGCAATGAGTTCAATGTTTTTTTGTCATCAGAGCCCATGCCAAAACAAAATAAAAATAACATTAGTTCGACATATAGATACCATAAATTGTTCAGACATTTACAGAAATCGCAAATGGGTATCTCATGTGGCAAGAACGTATGCCTTCGCTAAAGCCAAAAAAACGGTGAACGCACTCCACCGCTGTGCTACATGCATCACATCAGCAGAAGCACCATCAAAAAGGCACCGTTGTATCAAGAAATGCAAATAAAATTCAATAAACTCACCATACGTGATTATTTGCTAATGCTCCTCAGAAGCTGTAAGCCAAGGGTAGCGCTCACGGTGACTGAATGGCAAGTGGCGGACAAACCCCTTGCTAGCTTTGATTGACATGCTAGCTTCGCGGTTGGCTGGCCTTTTTTTCACAACATATCCCAACCATATCTTCAACTTCTTTTTCAGATAAAAAAATGAGCTGGCCTAAGTTGATTCAAATGCACTTTGCTAGCTCTTACTAGTCCACTTGTTGGCTAGCCGATCACAAGATGTGAAAATGCGGTGTTAGCGTGCGCCTGCTAGATGGACGCGTCGCCGGAAATTCAAAATCTGATTAGTTAAAGCAACAGCTTCATCGTGACTTCTTTCAAACTAAAGGCGCCTGCACTTGCGATTCTGAAGGCCTCAAGGCCGACGGCATCTACCCGTCCAAGATTTGGACAAGAATGCACCGTAACCTGGATGACTGAGATCCTCCACAGACAAGAAGGCCAGCAGTGAGAGCCTTGCTGGCCTTGACGGTCTACCACTGCTTGGACGACAGAGTGAATGGTTGTTCATCGACAAATAGTTGCATGTTTTTAAATAACATGTGAATGAGAGAGTTAAAGGTTGCGTGAATGAACAAGTGAGTGTTTTTTGGCCTCTAGTTGAGTATCTCTGGATGACCTACAAGTGAAAAAGTGAATATCTGTTTGTCTGGACACGACGTGTGAATGTTTGGATGTCTCTAAATGGCACGTGAATGACGGAGTGAATGGCTGAACGTCCCTGCATGACATATGAATAAAAGTAAATAATAAAGAGTTGTTGCTGCGACAGAAAATGAATGAAATGAGACTTTAATGACCCCATGCTTGGGAAATTGTTTAGCATTAGCAGCAAGACATGCAAGGACAAGAGAGTGGCAAGCTAGCTAAAAATTGGTAATAGAAAAAATGAAATCTGAAGTTTAAAAGTATAAGGTGTCTTCTTCTTTGGGCTTTTCCCTTCAGGGGTCACCACAGTGAACCAGCCTTCTCCATCTAAGCCTCTTCTCTGGATCCTCCTCTCTCACACCAACTACCTTCATATCTTCTCACGACGTCCACCAATCTTTACCTAGGTCTTCCACTAGACCTCCAATTCCAGCATCCGTCTACCAATATCTCCAGTCTCCCTCCTCTGTCCTTGACCCAACCATCTCTGACCTTCTCTCCAAAACATCTAACATGATGGACTCCTTCCTGACCTTCTCCATCCTGGTCACTCCCAAAGAGAACCTCAGCATCTTCATCTCCGCGACCTCCAGCCTCCCATCCTTTGCTCATCGTTACTGTTTCTAGTCCAAACAGCATCTCTGGTCTCACCACTGTCTTGTCCACCTTTCCTTTCATTCTGGTGTAAAAGTAGAAAGTTTAATGTGATAAAAAAAAGGCTCTCCATATTTACCAAAAGAATAGAATAAGTGATAAGTAAAGTAGCAACTTGAAGCAGCTCGGTAACCGATTCCAGTGAGTTGTGGCATCGGGTAGATAAGTTAGGAAAGATTCAGGAAACCTTTCCTATCTCATGAACAAATGAACAAATAAACTTCCTCGTGTTCAATATTTAAACTCCGGTGCAAAATATCTTTTGATTTCCATGTGAGAAAACAAACTGATGCTACGAAAGTCCCTCATCTGTTATCAGTGCAAAAACCTGCGCGGCTAAACGGTGTCCGACCGCACGCGCGCCAGATATCGTGAGTCATCGTGTACATCGACGCCGAATATCCTCTCAATCCAAGCATGTCCGTCAGAACGCGCTTCCCGGCCAGCAGCAGGGGTGTAACGGTACACGTAATTGTGTTGGAAATTACTGGCACGCCCGCTCGCCGAGGAGCACGGCCGCCGCACGCAGTGGATTTTGTGATTTCGACGCAGCCTCCGAGGCCGGCGGTGGAAAATCACGCTTTCTGGCGACGTCTCGATCGGACGAAAGCGTTGCCGTCGGGTGTGAAGTTCCTCGCATCGCGAAGAATCCTGGACCGAAAAAATGATCGCGGCTCAATATTTTTCAGCGCGGCGCCAAAACCTGGATTTGAAAAACAAGTTTTTTTTAACCATTTTTTTTTTTTTTTTTTTTGCAAACACACCAGCGGGCAACCTGTCGTTCTTATATCGATCTTTTTTTTAACTTTGTTTGTTCCGTTCTAACAACGCGCAGAATCGTCTTTTGCAAGGAGTTGTTTACAAATGCGCTTCGGATAATTTAACAAGGTTCTGCGATGATCTTCAAGAGATGGTTATGAGATAACGCATTTTTAAGGTGAGAAATATTCACCGTATTTGTTTGTAAATCTTCCCTGAAGATCAAAATAAGTCAATTTCGCTGTTTCGAAAGCTGAAAGTCTCTGGCATGAGATGAAAACATCTCGCGCTGATATCGGCCGTTAAGACACAGCGTTGGAAAGCATTTGGGAAAACGAGGGGAAATATTTGTGCTCTCGAAACATGAGGTTTTATCTCAGCCCTTTATCTGCATTTATTTGAGTCCAAATATCAGCTTCTGTGGATGAACTGATAAAAAAAAAGACAAAACATGTTTTAGTCATATTGGACATGAATTCATCCGTTCACAAAGCGAGGTAAATATACACATTTTCTGGATATTGTTTAGAAAAACTGATACCGTCATTTCAGGACTGCTGCCGTGAAGCTCGTTCGCCAAAAAAAAACATAAATAAGCCGCAATTTTGTTTAAGCGTGTGAAAAAAGTAGCGGCTGATAGTCCTGAATTTACAGTGTACAGTAAACCCTTGTTTTTCGGGGGGTTACGTTCCAAAAAGAACCCGTAAAAGGCAAAATCCGTGAAGTAGAAACCTTTATTTTTTTTTTACAATTATTACACAATCAAATACTCTATTATACATCGCCGCTGTCGTCCTTATGTTTTTTTCTTCCTTCTTTATGGAACGAACGGAAGATTCATTCATTCCGTAATGCCGACCTACAGCCGCATAGCTTTTAGCTTCCCTTAGCATGTCCAGAAGTTTAACTTTATCTGCCATAGATAGCATCTTCCGCTGCCTTTTGGGCTCTTTTGTCGATCCAGAGCGTTTTGTCAACATGATGGGTTTTAGAGAAACTGGAAATCACAAGAGAATTTGCACGTACGTCATGTAAATGTGTCAAGCTGTTTCACGTACGTGTACATATTAAACTGCGACGTTATTGACGCACAGGCAGAGAAGAAGCGGAGTGACTTTTTAGCCAATCAGAATGCAGAACACAATGCACCATGCAAATCCGTGAAGTAGTGAAACCGTGAAAAGTAAACCGCGTCATAGCGAGGGATCACCGTATATTCATGGATTCATTATCCATACCGCAGCGGGAGCCAAATGGCGTTCATACGACACAAACAAAAACATTCAGGTGTCATTTCCAGACAAATATTGGGTTGTGGGTGTTGGCCGGAGTCGATCCCACCGGTCCAATCACAGGGCCACGTATAGAAACGTCCGACTTTCACACACTCGCTCATTCCCACCTGATACAGAGACATGCAAGCATTCACTCTTTCACTCACACAGATGCAATTTAGGATCTCCAGTTAAAGTCCTGCATGCTTTCGAAACCTTCATATCCCCTCTCGTCTGTGCACGAAGGCGTCCTTGACCAGGAAACTGCGCCCCTGTTGAGTTGCTAACGCTATGCGTGAACGCTATCCGCTATAAAGCGCTTTTAAACCGCTAAGTGTGAGATGCCGTATTAATGGAGGCCATTTATCATTTAAAAGTGATCGATAGGCTCTGTGTGAATGATAAATGTATTTTTCATTTCCGAGACGTCACCGCTGGCCGACGGCTGATTAAAGTGGTACATTTTGAAATGAAATAAAAAACGCCGTATCAGAATGGAAACGGTCTACATGTAAATACTGACGCACGATTGAAAAATCGGCCCGGGATTATATTCGTATTTCCAATCGGGTAGCATGACTGAAAAGCGACCGTTTCATGTCTTTTTGCGGTCCGAAGATAATCAATGATAAACTCTCACAGCATAATATTTAATTCACAACTGTAATGTGGAAAGTCTGAGCCGCTGGTGAACAAGGGCGTATTGACCATTTGAACGCGGCAGGAAAAATCGTTAATAAATACCCGAGTTGGCCGAAGGCCCGAAGCGCGTTCGTCGCTAATGATTCTCGTCTTCTGGCGGGAAGTCGGACGGGGTTTTAATGCAGTTTTTAATGTCCCGACTTACTAAAATACACAAATTCTTGTCGAAATCTCCTGGCCGTGGCAGCCGGGCGAGCGAGCACCTTTTCTTCACGACTTCTTGTTCAGGTCCAGATGCCACGAGAAGAAGATTTGGACGAGAATCGGCCGCGACCGGGACGAGCGAGAACCTCCGCGGATATATAAAATATACAAAATACACAAACCCACCTCTGGGCTTTTTTCAACGGATCTGTGACGGTGAGAAAAGAAAACGAAAGGAGCGCTTTCGCGTTCCCGACGCGAGCGATTTGCAGAGAAAAAAAAAAACGTTGCCGTCCCGGTACTTTTTTTTTTTTAAAACAGATGTCGGTTACTGGATATGTATTTGTGAATCACAAAGACTCCTTATTTTACTCTCTAAACATTCCAGCAGGCTGCGAGATGAAATGCTGGAATCCGAGGCACGATGCTAATTTGAAGACAGAATAAATCTATAAATCTGACTCGGTTTCTCGCCTGGGGACGTACAGCCACGGTAATTACAGGTTGACTATACAGACATGCAGACATCTCTCAACTGCATTGCTAATAGTATAACCAGCAGGCTGCTACGTGCTTACTCAATGTCTAGCGGCGGGGGTGAGCGGAGGTAAGCTGCTACAATGACATTATAGAGCGAAAAACTCGGGGTCGGCTTCACTCGCGCGGCGCCTTGACAGGGATTTACAGCGCTTAAAACGTAATACCGTCATTTCCGGACTATTAGGCGCACCTTAATATAAGCCGCACCGGCTAGCCGACCGCTATCTTGGTCTTCCTCCTGCGCGCTAAAACCGTCAAAGTCGTCTTTTTCCGTGTCGGAGTTGAACGGACGCAGAATTTCCCGGTCATTTTCATCGGTCCGATGTGACGAGGATAAATGTTTTAGCGGAGTGAAGCTCGTTAGCGTCCCCCACCCAAAACGTCTATATACAGTAAACCCTTGTTTTTCGCAGGGGTTACGTTCCAAAAAGAACCTGTGATAGGCAAAATCCGTGAAGTAGAAACCTTTAAAAATTATTTTAAAATTATCATACAATTAAATACTCTATTATACATTGAAAAGACAGAACAAACCATTTTACAGGCTCAATCATTTGATCACAAATAAAAGTACTGTACTTTAGAAAAGTTTTTATTCGACCAGTAACTTCTGTACTGTCAAATACTAATTTTAATCATCAATGTGAACAGAAGGCTTCAAATTGCGGAGATTAGCAGAGATTCCCAAGTAATTGGATTAAACAGGAGTAAATTAAAAATGATTATGAAAAAAATTGCAGACAGTTGCAACCCTTTTTTGCATCCTTATTAAAACTTATCGCTGCTGTCGTCCTTATGTTTTTTTCTTCCTTCTTTATGGAACGAACGGAAGATTCATTCATTCCGTAATGCCGACCTACAGCCGCATAGCTTTTAGCTTCCCTTAGCATGTCCAGAAGTTTAACTTTATCTGCCATAGATAGCATCTTCCGCTGCCTTTTGGGCCCTTTTGTCGCTCCAGAGCGTTTTGTCAACATTATGGGTTTTAGAGAAACTCGAAATTGCAAGAGAATTTGCACGTACGTCATGTAAATTTGGCAAGCTGTTTGACGTACGTGTACATATTAAACTGCGACGTTATTGACGCACAGGTAGAGAAGAAGCGGAGTGACTTTTTAGCCAATCAGAATGCAGAACACGATGCACCATGCTAATCCGTGACGTAGCGAATCCGTGAAAAGTAAACGGCGTTACAGCGAGGGATCACTGTACTAGCCGCATCGTTGTTTACGTGAAAAAAGTCGCGGCTTATCGTTCGGAAATTACAGTAATAAGTCGGCTCACGGTGCGACCGTTCGTCGTCATTCGTAAAAATCTCTCCGACGGCTGCTGGAAATCGCCGGATGTCGGGTCCAAAAACGTATTTACAAAAACCAATCGCAAACAAACAAACAAACAAACAAACAAACAAGGGTTCTCCCCCCGCCGTCCGAGGAGCAGGACTATCCGCTTGGATCCAACACAAAGCATAACCGAGCGTCTCCGAGGACAGTGCCGCATCTGGTTGCAGTTAAACCCTTGTTTTGCCGTGTCCTTCAGACTCGCTGCCACGGGCCCCGATCGCTCCAGCGACTAGAATTTTCGTATGAACGCGAACCCAACATGTGGTGCCTGGAAGACTCCCCGCAGAGGTCAGCTCCGGGGCTCGCCGGCCCCGGAGACAACGGATTAGAGCGGGATGTATTGGATCGCCGCTAAAGGCTAAGCGTCCGACGGCGGAGCAACAAACTCGCCGTTTCTAATCTGTTTTTAGATGAGCGTCGCATCTGAAAAATCGTATTTCTTGACGCCGAGGCCCCCCGACTTCATCGTCGGAGCTTCCGATATTGTTTTTGCAGGTTTTTTTTTTTTTCTCCTGTTTGCGCACCTGGCGGAATCGTGAAAGTTTGTCTTGGGTCACGCGTGTTTACCCGGCCGAGGCCCCAGAAGTGACCCCGTCGCGCCGCCGACTGGGAGGCCGGCACTTGCGTGTGGCGATTTCCAAAGTGGCCAGGCTTGGAGAAGAGCCACGCTGCCTGTGCTGCCTTTCAGCAATCTGGCCCCGGCGCCTGCTCTCGCTACGCCTAGAGGGGCGGCGTGTGTGTGTGTGTGTGTGTGTGTGTGTGTGTGTGTGTGTGGGGAGGGGGGTAGCTTGTTGGCAGGGCCCTGCAGTGTTTTCAGAAGCACAGACTTCTGGCAGCATCGCTCAATATGATGGAGAAAAATGCCTGCTGCTAATGAAAGCCAGCAGTGTCTTTCCAATTGGACGACAACCTGAAAGGCATTATGTAACTGAGATACCATAAACATTTCAAAATTGTCTCTCAACAAATTATCAGTGTTTATTTTTTCCACATTATATCCGATATTTTTGAAACGGCTTGTAATTGAAGGAACTGCTCCGAATATAACAATCTTTTTTTTTTTTTTTTTTTTTTTTCGCATTTAAAAAAAAAAACAAAAAAAAAAAAAACCAAGGACGTTTTTCACCCTGCAATTATTTCATTTTTCTTTTTTTTTTTTTTCGCAATTTTATTATCGAACGGTCCTCCCGGACGCGTCGGGAACACGAGTACTCGGGACGGTTATTAAACGTTGAAATGTTATTCCGAAAGGTCCAAATTTGTACCGGGATAGAAAAAAAAAAAAAAATAGAAAGATTGACTCAGCGGCTTCAGGTTAGTCTAAGATGTTTTACTCAGGAAGTGTAATTTACCGACCGTCGAGGGACAAAAAAAAAAAAAAAAAAGATAAAAAAGCGTCGGGGCTTATCAGAGATGTGCGACGGCTGCAGTAATCAGAGACGGCTGAATGTTCCTCTTTTACTCGTGTTTGGTGATGATGTTTTTGGCCCGAGCCCAGCGCCGCACCTACCCGATGCATTAGTCAAATATTATTCTTGTTCAGAAATACATGGCTATATTGAGATGGGAATAGGGCGAGATGATTTAATAGGCGGACCGGAGGGCCTTCTTGGATGCCAGATTTTTATTTTTTTTTTTCTCTCGCAGTTTTGGTGGTCTTGTCTCGGAGGTCTGACACCCATTTAGGAGACGAGAAGGTGCCGCGATTCAAAACCCCGGCAGGCGACCTGAAAACGTGCGGAAGACGGAAGGACCCGGACGGGGAATTTATATCCCGAGAGATTTACGACCCCTTTTTCTTTTTGGTCGGTTGTGTTTTTCGGGCGTCGGTTCGCTCTCCTTCGCCGAGAGAACGTGTTTTTCCCCGAGTTTATGAAGTCGCTCAAACGTAACATTCAAATGCGGCGGCTCTCCGTTCGCTCCAACATATATATTTGCCGTCCTGTTGACTCGCAGCCGGACTTGGACTCTTTTGATGGGATTGAAATAACAGGAAATAAAACAAGACAAAATCCGTCTGTGTCTTAATTCGAAGTCTTCCTCCGACTTCCCCGCTTCGGGACCAGAATAGAAAACAGGAGTTTCCAGGACGGTTAATGAACCGGCTTTCATTCAAAATAGCTTGTCGGAACATTTAATTTTTAAAGCTGTTTCCGCTGAAAAATAAATAAATAAAAGAAAAATAAGCCTCGCCGTTTTTTTTTTTTTTTTTTCTCAAAACCGAAGACGTTTTCTAGCTTACACGTTGCACTTCATATATCAACGTTAACGTCAACTGTCATAAACTTTAAAACAATATTTGTCTTGGTTTATTTTTCCCCGTGTCATGAAATTTGATGAAATGTTCTAAAGTGTCTTTTTCGTGTTGTCCTTTGGACGGTCGGCTGCGGGAGTAGGTTTTCCAGAAGGCTCGACTAAAGTTACAGCGCGGGGGAATGAATGAGTGCAGGCCGGCTCTGGTTTTTCGCTCTGAAAACGCAGCGACACTTAATCACGCCACGGGTCTCGGCCGATAAACAACGGCACGACCTGTCAGTTACCGCCTCAGCGACAACTTCTCCGTTGACAAATCAGGAAGGGAGCTTCTTACGACGTCTGCCGAGGTGTTTCTGATCAGATTATTACATTTTGTGGAAAAAAAAAAAAACCCCATGTATATATTGTGTTGCGTCGTGTGTGGATGTGAATTAATGATGTGACGCTACGTTTGCGTTCTTTCATTTGTTTCGTCGTTTTGGAAACTTTTCGGCTTCCAGGCGTAAGTCGGGCTCTTTTTTTTGAAGGAGTAAAAGTAAGGAGGAGTTTGGTTTTTTTTTTGAACATTTATTAGAACAGGTTCCTTGAGTCACACACATTCTTACGAAACCTCATAACAAGATACACATTATACAATATCCTTTATAGGTCACTTATTTCCTCACTAGCGAGCGAAAAATAAAATAAATTAGAAAAAAAAAATTATAAAAAAAATAATATAAATTATAAAAAAAAAACAAAAAACAGGGGGAGTTTTTAAATTCCTTTTTTTATTTTTACTCTGTCGTGTTTCTATGTTCCAGATTATTATTTTACTTTCCCAAACATCCAAATCCACCCGTAAATGCAGAATATCAGTATTTCACCCCTCGCGGCGGTCGCTCCGTTTCCCACAAAGGCCGACAATATCGGCATTCTCGATGTATTTACGTCCTCTTTGGAGAAACACATTCACGGTTTTATATCGGAAGGGTCGACGAGTTCGCGGCTAAATATTTGACAAAAGTCAAAACCATCCGCGATGATCCCGAAACTTGAAACACGCTTCGCAGCTTAAATCGATCATTTCCATCATCTCGGCCAAGTCCGGATCAATTCGGGAACCGCGATGCTTTTTCTTTCGGCTGCTCGGAAAAATCTTTACGACGCCTCAGCGAGCGCCGGCTATTGACAGTGACTTTTGGTCTCGGTCTGACTCTTCCAGGCGCGCCACTTCACAGAAAGTCAAAAATAAATGTCGACTTTGAGCGGCGCGGCGAGCCAGAAGGTCGGCGTTAGCGAACCCGAAAAACAGCTACGCGACGAAGACGGATGCGGGAATGTAAACACGACGGCGCTATCTGGATGACCTTCAGCCAGGTCCCGCCGCGCGACGCTAAACCTTGCGAAGTTCTACTTTTCTCCGACGAAAACGCGATTCCGACCTCCGACCAACCTTTGCCGCGGCCCGTAGCCCCAAAAACCGTAGCGCGCCGAGGCTACGTTAGCCACAATCTTATCACATCGCTAAGTTGTCGTCGACAATCGCGGCTAGCCCGTCTCGCGTAATCACTAGCGACTGGATGTTAGCTTCTCGACGGTATCCCGGCTTCCGCCAGAACACCCGGGAATGTTTCATAACGGGAGAAAACGCGGCCGGCCTTGACAAATGACATTTGACATTTTAGAACGGCTTGTATTCATAACAGCCATTACTTCGGCGTTCCCCGCCGGTTCCCCCCGCTCTTAATTTAATGGGCAGTATAATATGAAATGCTGCGATGTTTATATTGAATCTGTTGCAGCTAATTGGAGTGGAATGGTGGATGGAAATGTCTGCTTGTTCGCGGGCACAAACCAAATACGCGCGTGTGTTCGCAAATATCGCTTTCCTCCGAATCGACTGCCGTGCCTTTGTGTAGTTCCAGGTACCGTGTCACCTCGTTTTATTCAATTTGAAGAAAAACCTCAGGAAGGAGCCGGAGCGGTGCGTGCCGCAAAGATGCGATATGAAATCGAATTCGATACGGGCCGAGTTGCTTTTGCTCCGGGAGCGCCGGGAGCTCGGGTTTCACGGCACCCGGGCCGTAAAAGTCGACACGGGCTTTTGTTGTGGGAGCTAAAAACGCCACGAGGGAGCCATCCGAGACCCGGACTCCATGCAGTAGCACTTATCTACCCTTACCGGGGCCGCCGCTCGCAATGTTCCAATGGGCTATTTCACTTCAAGCAAATATCTTGGCGCGGAGTTCTGCGCAGCCGCGGGTTTTTTTTTCCAAAAAAACATCAGATAACTCGATCTCCAAGAGGACGGCCTGACTAAGAAGTTCCCTCTCGGCCGGAGGGCACGGAGCGTCTGACAACGTCGCGTCAGCGAGGCCGTCCGATGTAGAAGCCACATAGAAGCGAGCCTTCGTTGCAGAAGGCGATCGGGGAGGACAATAAGATACCGTTTAATCCCGGTCGTATTTTCCCCCTCCCGAGAAAGCCGAGTCTGCGTGGGCTTCCCGCGCGGCGGCGATGACCCGGCTTTCTGCTGATGAGAGACGAGGGAGGCCCGTTAAACCTCCAGACTCATCGGCTCATCTGACTAATCTGGAGCGAACCCAGAGCCGGGGGAGGAACCAGACGGACGGCGATGACCGACGGACAAACAACTGATGACTGGGGATTTTTTTTCCCCCCCCTAAAAGTGGTGTCGCGTCCACTTGCGAGCTACAGAAATCAAGTGAACGCTAATTGTAAAACTCTTTTGTGAATCCTGTACGAACGATTCCACAGGGCGGCGCGGCGGTTAGCGCTGGTTGCATTAGCGCTCCCATAGCATTCATCGGAGATTCTGAAATCTCCTGACGCGTGAATGAATGAGTGAAGAGTCGAAGGTCTCTATCCGACATACGAGTGAACGGTGGTTTGTCTCCACATGAAATGCAAATGACAGAGTGAGTAAATGAGTTGCATGATTCTATAAGACACGTATGTTGCATGACTCCATGTGCAAGTGAGCAAATGGTTGCATGTTAAGTTTGGACATGTGTGTGAGTGAATAGTTATAAATCTATCTGACGTATGAGTGAGTGAGTGACTGCTTGACTCTATAAGACATGTGAGCGAGTCAATGGGTGAATGAGTGAATGGTCATATGTTTAAAATAAAATAGCGAGGAGTGAACGTGAACGATTGCATGTCTTTATTTACACTCGAGTGAATGAGTGAATGTAAGTGAACAGTCGCGTGAGTGAGTGAATGAATGAGTGAGTGATTGTTTCCATATGTTTATATGTAAGTGAATGAGTGAATGGTTCTATGTTTCTACCGTGCAAATGCATGAGTGAATGAGCGAGTGAATGAGTGGTTGCACGAGTCCATTGCGAGTCAATAAGTGAGTGAATGAGTGAATGCTTGACGCTATAAGACATGTGAGCGAGTCAATGCGTGAATGAGTGAATGGTCGTTCGTCTCCACGTGACATGCAAATAAAAGTGCGAGGAGTGAACGTGAACGATTGCACGTCTTTATTTACACTCGAGTGAGTGAATGAATGAAAGTGAACAGTTGCATGTCTCTGCACGACGTGTCCATAAGAGAGTGAGTGAATGAAAGAGTGAATAATTATTTCCATATGTTTATATGTAAGTGAATGAGTGAATGGTTCTATGTTGCTACCGTGCAAATGCATGAGTGAATGAGTGGTTGCAAAAGTCCATTGCAAGTCAACGAGTGAGTGAACGTTTGGTTCCTCGTCTCCATATGACGCGTGAATGAATGAATGACTGAAGATCTGTCTCTCCGGCCTCTCGGCCAATGACGGCAGGGATAGATAGGCTCCACCCCCTCCCTGCAACCCTGACCGCGGGGGAATCGGTGCAGATGATGAATGAATGAATGAACTGTTCTGCGTTACGCCGTCACAGGTTATTTGTTTTACATCTGTCGCCACAAATTGGATTTCAGTCCAGACGTGGAGTCCATGTGGCGAACACCTTCAGCGAATCCGTCCGAAAGCTTCGCCGTTCTGACACCGTCAGACCCCGAACCCTTGACTTCAAATCGCAGATTTGACCCCGACGGCGTCCGACGGCCCGTCTCTTTAGATTTTCTCGGGTACTTCCGGCGATTTTGGCGGCGCGGCCTGCTGGAAGCAGGTGGCGGGCCGCTCCAGCTACCCCACGCATGCCACATTTTTCTAAACTCCAGGCCGTGCACTAATCTCCGACAAAAAAGCGAAACCCCGCGAATGCTTATTTAGAAAGCCATAACGTCCTGTGGTTATGATGAAAACCTATACAATAAACCAGAGCCGCGCAAACAGCAAATGGTCCGGCCCCGTTGCCAGTTCGGGTTTTATTTAAACATCTTAAGCGTCGATTCAGACCGTGGCTGATTCCAATTTTCTTTGAATCCAAAAACGTATAGTCAATTTGACAGCATAAACAAACATTTCTGGAACATTTCTCAGATGGAAAAAAAAAGGTTTTTACGGTGTCTTACAAGAAAAACATCGACAGACCGTCGTCCAGAACCTGTACCTCGCTGTGTTTGTATCCAGGCTAACGGCGGAGGAATGCGGGCTCACAGGTGACTGATGTGAAACATCTGCACCTGCGAGGAGGACCAGAGCCACCAGGAGCAGGAAGAATTGGAAGTAACGCCGGCTTCGGGACGGGACGGGATGCGTCGTCCGAAAGTCAAAAGCCGCCGCCACATGACCCGACCAAAGTCGATCCGTCGGGTCCAATGAGGGACCGCGATGGTGTGTCCAAAGACCAAAAGAAGAAGAAGAAGAAGAAGAAGGTCCAAATCTGGTTTGAAACTCCAGAACTGCAATCCGTCGGGTCCAATGAGGGACCGCGATGGTGTGTCCAAAGACCAAAAGAAGAAGAAGAAGGTCCAAATCTGGTTTGGAACTCCAGAACTGCAATCCATCAGGTCCAATGAGGGACCCCGGTGGAACGGCGAGGTGAGTCCAAAGACCAAAAGAAGAAGAAGGTCCAAAAGCGCTTTGGGACTCCAGAACTGCAATCCATTGGGGACCAATGAGGAACCCCGGTGGAACCGCCAGGTGTGTCCAAAGACCAAAAGAAGAAGAAGAAGAAAAAGAAGAAGAAGAAGAAGGTCCAAAACCAGTTTGGGACTCCAGAACTGCAATCCAGCAGGTCCAATGGGGACCCTTGTGGAACGGAAAGGGTGTGTCCATAGGCCAAAAGAAGAAGAAGAAGGTGAAGAAGAAGAAGAAGAAGAAGAAGAAGAAGAAGAAGGTCCAAAAGCGCTTTTGGGACTCCAGAACTGCAATCCATGGGGTCCAGTGGGGACCCCGGTGGAACCAGGGTGGAGAAGTGTGGAGTGTGGAGAAGAGGTGAGTCACAAAGGGTGGAGAGAGATGTCGGACGTTCTGGAGATGGTTTGGACGTGCACGGAGGAGGGATGTGGAGATCTGGGCCGCCGGGCAGGAGGCCTCGAGGAGCGTGAGGAGAAGGTTGGTCTGAGGCAGATGAGCGTCTGGGGCCAAACGCCAAAAGAAGAAGAAGACGAAGGTCCAAAACCGGTTTTGGAACTCCAGCATTGCATCATTGCGCGTCGGTCGGAGCTGTCCTGGAGCAGAAGTATCGTCAGATACGACTTCGGTGGATCTTTGCGGTTGCCGGGCAACCCTGGGAGGACAACACTTCGCCCGCGATTGTTCAAATCCCGTTTTGGCGAAAACGCAAGCGCTCTTCAACGTGAAAGCTTGTTTTACGGCCGCGTCTGTTATTTCATCGACGCGTTTATTATGATTTTCTTACATTTCAAGACGGGCGTTTATTGCGAACAACGTCCGGATAAAAACCGGAAGGCGGCGGCCGAGGCGGCGCTCTTTTGAACGGCGTGGAACGAACGCTTTGAAAAATCAACTCGAGACGGAGAGCATCGTCTGCCAAGGAGGAATAAACGTGAATAAGGGAATAATTACGCTCGGGCGCTAGCTCTCGGTGGCTAACCTGACGTGAGCTCATCCGCGCCGGGATTTCAATTTCTCTTCAAAGAGAGCGTCACGCCGGCCTCCTTGAAGACAATTTGATATATTGCGCCGCCGCGCGCTCGTATCAGCTTTATTAAAATTCCAAATGTGCGGCGCAGAGCATCCACCGCGGCTCATTTAAAAGTTGAAAGACCCGTTTCAGCTCGAAGTTTTCTCCGGCTTCCGGACTCCACGGGTCAGGGAAACGTGCCAAAAGGCTTCCTGCATATTGGCCACATATGTTATGCCACACATCACCGACTGACATCTGATGTTTTCTACCTCTCCGCTTCCCCTCCGGGCTTTTCTCACCTCCTTCTCGCCGCGTCCGCTCCCCCCCCCCCCTCCCTCCCTCCCTCCCGATCGTGACGGCGAGATTAATCCGAGCGGCATATGGTCGCCATCCGCCGCTGATCCCCCGGCCTCGCTCCCCCGTGACGCCGGACGGACAGCGTAAGCTAATCACGATCTTTGATCCTTTATGAAACCCTTCGCGTGGCTCTGATTTCCCCGCATCGTTGCCGCGCTGCAATGCGGAGGCCCCCGCCGCCGCCGCCGCCGCTCTGGAAGTCATTTTGGACTTATTACTTAATCCCCCGCCGTATCCCCATTGTCTTCGCGAGCGGCGGGATCGGCTGCAGGCTGCGCTTCTGTGCAGGCCGAACGGCGAGGGCGTTTCTTCTGAAGCGCCGCTTCGGTGCCAACTCTGTGACACCCTCTTTCCGCGGCGGCCAACTTTTGATGAGAGCTTTAATTTGATGTTGTTAAGGTCCCACGCTTTGCTTGAAAGGGAAGCCGTGCCCTCCCCCGACCCCCCGGAGCCGCGATTTTGTCGGGCGATGTCCTAAAATGGCCTCCAGATTTTACTCGCGCGGAGCCAAAACAAGAACATTACTCAGCGGCAATTACCAGCGCGGCTGACGTGGACGCCTCTCGCCGCCGTTTCTCTGCGAATCCAAAAAACGTCCAAGGTGAGCGGTGATTGACCGATGCGGTGTTTTTTATTTTTTGAAAATGTACAATTACGGCGGCGGCGGCGGGCGAAACTGCACGCCGGCCGGGTTCAGGATTGTCACCGAGGCGTTCACCGACACCTCGGCGGTAATTAGAGAGCGACTTAAGGAGGCCATCGGTCTCATTCATGTCTCGGTGACTCATGACCCCGTGAGAGGAGCACACACACACACACACACACACACACACACACACACACACCTCAATGCCGCCTGCACACACGTGGAACCAGTCAGCGGACACTGAGCCCGGGCTGATCTTAAGTAAAATATGGAGGCTTTGAATGGATGATCTGTTTACAGGCAGAAGAAAGGCAGACTATCAGGTTGCCAGATCTGGAACACATTGCTGTTGATGCTGCACCCATTGTCAGATGAAACTGCGCATTTTTTTTTTTTTTTTTTTTTTTGTTTTTTGATACGTAACAGATGATTCACGGGGATCCGCCGCCGCCGCCGCCGCCGTCGCAAACAGGCGGGGTCTCGCCAGATTTCGCTCCTCCTGTTACTGTTTATTTAAAAATGGCAGCGCCAATTACCGTAAATTAAGGCATGTAAGACGCTGCTTTTTTCACCGCGGCTTTACAACGATGCGGATAATTTATGGATTTTTATAATAAGATCACGAGATAAACTTCATTGTAGGGGAAATTATTTTGTCACAGCAGCGTAACAGTTAGAGTGTCAATAACTATGAATATAAATATATAGACAACTCGAAAATACATCCACAATTAATAGACAGCAGAGATAACAACAACAAAAAAGTAATAATTAATAATATGAAATGAGAATAAAATGTCTCATGTGTGTTTATTAACATGAACTGTCCCAACCAATTAAAAAAAAAAAAAAAGGATAAATTATCATTATTAAAAATGACAACTAAAACTAAACAACAGAATAAACAGAGTGACAATAGAAATGACAAAAATAAAATAAATAAACCAAAATTTGCAGGATGCGAATGGGCTGAGACCCACGAGGGTAAATGGAATTTACAAGGTAATTTTAGTGGCTTCCCACCAACAGCACCGTCACGCCGGACAAATGAAAGTGTTTTTCAACAAACCCGCTCGTATTTACGACCGTTCTTCAGATCAACCGTTTTGCGCTTTTTGCACAACATCATTAAAAAGACGCACGGAAATGCATTTGAACGCGATCAGTTTGGGTGTCCAAGAAGGAAAAAGAGCTGCTGCACTGAAGTTTGGCTGAAAAAAAGCATTCGCGTTTTGTACCCGTAGCTGTCGATGGTACCGTCATTCATTGCATTAAAAGTTTTTAGACAAAATATTTCCTGTAACATTATGCTGCGTTAACATCTCTCGTTATGTACAATTTCTTTTTTCTTTTTAAAACGAGCCACTACAAAGGTGCGTTCTTTAGTCCGAGCAATGATTTATTCTGAAAAATGACCGAATTCTCTCGTTCCCGTCGGTCTACGACTCACTCTTGATGCACGTCAAGACGCTTGTCTCGGTCACGTGACACGTGAACGCTAACATTAAACACACAAACCAGCAAAGCGAGTAGAAAACAGCCGTGTTTGGACAGTTTCTATTCAAAGGGTAAAAGGCCCGGCGAGGAGACGGAAGAAGAGCAACCCTCGGCCCGCGGACCCGCACCGGTCCGTGGCTGGTTTAGCACCGGGACGCACAGAGAGAATAAATAATTTACATTATTTCCGTTTTATTTACTGTAAATTCTGATAAAAAATGCTACTTTTTTCACTCACTTTGAGAACTGCAGCTTTTACGACGCTGCGGCTAATTTATGGATTTTTCTAGGGTGTTGACGGCAGCTTCCTCCCGCTAACACCGTCGCAGTGGTGCTTGGGCAAACCCCATCGCATTAACGATAATTCTTCAGCCATTTTGTGCTTTTTGCACACACACTCCCATCATGAAAAAGCTGCTTTCCAGCTGAGAGCGATGGGTTCGGCTGTACGTCCGAAAAAAAGCATCTGCGTTATGTACTGGTAGTCATAGTCTTCAACAAAATCATTCCTGTAACATCTTGCTGCGTTAATATCTCCTGTTTCAACAGGGGAACCTGCGACTTATTCGTGCGCAATTTCTTTTTTCTTTTAAAAATGAGCAGGCGTGGCCATAGAATCGACGGTAGATGGGAGGATTCTGATTCGTGGACTGATGCCGGAAGTTGCACAAGCAAAGCCTGACGGCGGACGTGAAACTTATCCAGAATGAAATGAAAATCCGACAGTCTAAATACAGTAAACCCTTGTTTTTAGTGTGGGTTACGTTCCAAAAAGAACCCGTGATAGGCAAAATCCGTGAAGTAGAAAACTTTATTTTTTTTACAATTATTATACAGTTAAATACTCTATTATACATCGCTGCTGTCGTCCTTATGTTTTTTTCTTCCTTCTTTACGGAACGAACGGAAGATTCATCGATTCCGTAATGCCGACCTACAGCCGCATAGCTTTTAGCTTCCCTTAGCATGTCCAGAAGTTTCACTTTATCTGCCATAGATAGCATCTTCCGCTGCCTTTTGGGCCCTTTTGTCGCTCCAGAGCGTTTTGTCAACTTTAAGGGTTTTAGAGAAATTGCAAGAGAATTTGCACGTACGTCATGTAAATTTGTCGAGCTGTTTTACGTACGTGTACATATTAAACTGCGACGTTATTGACGCACAGGTAGAGAAGAAGCGGAGTGACTTTTTAGCCAATCAGAATGCAGAACACGATGCAAACCCGTGAAGTAGCGAAACCGTGAAAAGTAAACGGCGTTATAGCGAGGGATCGCTGTAGAAGCCGAGCAGGACCAACGGGCGCCGGCGGATCGGAGGATCTCGCCGAGCGTCGGCTCTTTCCAACCCCGGCTCGGTTTGAGGCGCACCTTTGTGCGTCGCTGTGAGGTAAATGGATATTTTCCTCAAGGATACCTCACAGCGGAGTTTGTGTGTTCACCGGGAGCTTTCAGTGCGTGGTTGGAAGACGGATTGCGCCGCAGACAGATCTCTGGTTTAGCTCCGGGTTCTGGGTTCCACCGCCCCTCCAGGCCAAAACTAGGCCGATGAAAGTTTGGAGTGTAACAATGTGATTAACTGAGGCTGAGGTTTGCCGTATCCCGGCCTGCTGGGTGGCAACCTAATGGCCATATTAACACTAATTCAATTTTCTCTTCTCCTTTTTTTTTTCTCTCCTCCGAAAGGCGCTTCATTATAGCTGCGACATTCCTGATTTTTACGACACGGAGGCGGGAGCGCGGCCAACTTCACGGTTCCAGAGGAAAACGTCTGAAAAAAAAAAAAAAAAAAAAAGAGGCCGCGGCGACACGGCAAAAGTTTTCCCAGAAAAAAGGGCGTCTGCTCCGTGACTCTGCCTTTTTTTTTTTTTTTTTTCTTTTTTTATCAAACAGAAGTTGCGTTTTATTTTAAAAGAGCTGTTTTGTACGCTTTTTTTTTTTTTTCTTGCAAAAAATGAGAAACCCAGACCATATCCTGTTATTGAGGGCCGGGGCGTCTTTATTGCCCGGCACATGGCGGCGTCCCCTTTCTGCATATCGGGATCGCTCGGCGAAGGGGCAGCATGTTTAGTCATACATTAGGGCGAAGGACACTTAAGTGCTACCTGATGTTAGCGGGAGTGCATGTGGACACAGTGGGGTTTTTTAGGCGTGCCTCAGAAAGTATGCACAATAATTTTGCCATTTACTGCGGTCTTGTGATGGTGCACTGCCGCTGTTATATTGGTTTGGAATGTACTATTCTATTTTGGAGCGGACCCACTCAGTGGGTTGCGGACCACTATGGCCGCCGGCCCACTCATGACTTACAACCGGGCTCGATGATCGGGTCGAAACCGCCCCGACGACGGTGCCTTTTTGACGTAGGGAATTTTTGAGGCGATTGTGTCAACATATCTACGCTGCGACCTCCTTTATAAGGAACTCGCGACCGGGATCCCGATTCGACAAATTGCCCCGTCGGGATTTCCGAGGTTTCCTGCTCAATCCTTAAAAAGTAATAAGGGGTTGATGCAAATAACGAGGACGGGTGATTTATTTCCTTTCTTTCCCTGATTGCGATTTGATTTCGATAAATCTCCGCCGTGAGCGAGGCCCCAGTGGCCCCTTCATCTGTGTGTGTGTGTGTGTGTGTGTGTGAACGGAGCTTGTAATTACGGGGGCCGGGGCGGTAATGTTTAAATTGCAATGCGCTTTTCAGTTTTTTTTTTTTTTTTTTTTTTTGACATAAACTGTCAGAAGCTCGACTCTGAAACGAAGCAAAATAAGCAATATTTCTGCGGTGGGTCCCTGCCAATGGGCCGCGCAAAATAACAACTCCCCGTCCGGGGCCGACTGCTGTGGCCGCCCCGTTTATTTTTCCGGACAGAGTTCGTCGACGGAATTTTCTGAATTAACTGACAGACTTGAAGATATTTATTAAAAAAGGGCACGGCTGTTAAATGAATGTGAAAAAACGAAAAATAATCAGAATTATTACGCTACGATGAATGCTAAGGATGCTGATAAACGTTACGTCTTCCTCCCACGGCCCACGAAAAACGTAGGTTCATTGCAGGACAAGTGAGTGATAAATGATCTATATCGGTAACAGAATAATTTATTGATCCCCCAGCCGGAAACTGCTTTTTGTTGAAGAATCAAAGTATAAAAATTCAGAATAAAATTGCAAATAATAAGAACAAAATAAAAAGAACAGTAAATATTAAAATAAAAACATAAAAATAAAGTTAAAGGTATTTCAAAATATCCGTAACATACTGTATATACATGTGCATTTACAAGTACATGTAGTCATTTTGTGTATCAGTAACACGTGAATGAGGGAATGAATGGTAGTAGAACGTGTGAATGACAATAAGAATAAGAATAAGAATAAGAACAACTTTATCTATCCCGAAGGAAATTGTTGAATGAGAGGGTGAATGGTCATACGTCTAGATGACATTTGAATGAAAGGGTGAATGTTGGCTGACTTATGAGTGAATGTTGTGTCTCTAAATGACTTGTGAATGAAAGGGTGAATGGTTGTGTTGACATGACGAATGATCTTTATGACACGTGAATGAGAGAATGAATGGTCGTATGTTTTTGTATGACATTTGAATGAAAGGCTGACTGTTGTCTGACTTCTGTTTATATACGACTTGTGAATGAGAGGGTGAATGGTTGTGTTGACATGACGAATGATCTATTTGACACGTGAATGAGAGAATGAATGGTCGTGTGTTATTACATGACATTTGAATTAAAGGCTGAATGTTGTCTGACTTGTGTGTGAATGAGAGGGTGAATTGTTTGTCTGGCCATGAGTGAATGATCTATATGACATGTGAGTAAGACACGGTTAGTCGTATGTCTGTATATGAAATTTGAATGAAAGGGTGAATGTTGTCTGACTTATGACTGAATGTTGTGTCTCTAAATGACTTGTGAATGAAAGGGTTAATGGTTGTATGTTTTTATATAACATTTGAATGAAAGGGTGAACGTTGTCTGACTTGTGTGTGAACGAGAGGGTGAATTATTGTATATTCCATGAGTGAATGATCTACATGACAAGTGAATGAGACACGGTTTGTCGTACGTCTTTATGTGAAATTGAATGAAAGGGTGAATTGCTGTCTGACTACGCGAGGAGTGAATGAGCGATTGTATGCTTTTATGTGATGCTAGCATAAGAAGGCGAACAGCTGTGCGTCTCCACATGCGGCCCGCCGATCCCCCCGCCGACCGGCGCAGGATGAGCTCGGAGAATATTAGTATTCCGGCGTTTAAATCTCAATTTCCCCAAATGCGAGAGAGCGGGAGCAGAGGTTAAACTCCCACCTCATCTTCTGCAACTTCTGGCTGCGAGGCAGAAGCGCTAACCCCTGCAGAAGTTGTATGTCTTTATGTGATGCTAGCATAAGAGGGCGAACGGTTGTGCGTCTCCCGGCGATCCCCCCGCCGACCGGCGCAGGATGCGCTCGCCGAGCGAAGCGACGGCGTTCCTCCTTGTCGGGTCCGGGGCGGCTGCGGTCCCGTAACTGCATTAGCTCAGGCTCAAATCCAATTGGTGACATTAGCGCGACTCAGCGCCACCGGATCGGCGCGGCGCGGCCTCGGGGGCCTCGGCGCGGGGACGCCGCTCCATCGCGCGGCGTGGGTAATAGTAGCTGCAGTAGTTGTAATAGCGGTATAGTTAAGCTTTAAACCTCAAAAGCATTTCATATGTGAGCTGGCTTTGATTTGGAGCTGCAGCGAGGAGGCGGAGGAGGGGGAATAATGGGAGGCAGACAAGCGAGGGAGCGCTAGCAGCCACACAAAGGCACCCGGCCGCTCCGAGGGGTTCTGGTCGTCTCCGAGCCCCGGGCTGAGGTTGAGATTGAGGCTACGAGGCTGGGGTTTCACGCAAGAAGGAGCGGCGCGGGGGTTCGTAATGAAAGGATGGATGAGGAGAGTCAGAGGCGTGTCATCTTCTCCTGCAGCCTGACCCTCACCTCGGAGATTAGTTCATCACAGGGAAGCATCGGCGGGGCTTTGCGAGCCAGGAGGCCGCCGCCGCCGCCCCTCCCCCGGGGCGGGGTGGGGTGAGTCGGGGTTGCGGTGGCTCCTTTCTAAACAGCGCTCCTAAATATAGCCCCCCTTCTACAATTTAAACACCAAAAAGCATGAAAGCCTTTTTTTATTTTTAAGAACAAAACCAGCGGCGGACGTGGATTGATCAAACCAGATATTCCACCCCCTCCGCAAAAAAAAAAAAAAAAAAAAGGAATAACCTGTTTGTGATCGACGACACGCCCAGATATGGTTACCGCGGAGTCAGAATGTCAACGACGGCTGATTTATTCGAAGTGGAAGGGAAGTGCTTAATACGGGACACATGCTTTCAATCGATGGCGAACGCCGCGCCACGGAAGACGGACGACGGGGAATCTGTCGGTGATAAGAAGATGAAATAAGACAGACGCGAACGGGATGCCGACGGAAAGACGCTTCTCGGGGTCGAGACGTTTCCCCTCGCCGCTCTGGTCGAAGCTACTTTTCGTTCGTAACGGCAATAAACCGTTGGGGAACGCCGACGTTCGTGGAATTCTGCAGATTTCCAGTGAAATGCGGATCCGTCCGATGGGTTTTTTTGCGATTTGGGTTCCCACCGGGTTCCTCCCGACGTGCAACAACATGCAGGAGGTTCACTGGAGACCCCAAAGTGTTGCTTATTCATGCATTCATTTGGTATCTACAGCGGGAGGGAAAGGTTCGGCCCGGATCGATAACTGGGATCACGAAGAAACGCTCACATTCACCCTCTCACTGCACATCATATTTAATTTTATCCTTGTCGGTGTCGCATCGTGTTTATTTTATCGTCCATCTGTCAAAACTCTGTTGTTCTGGTCGTCTGTTCTCACCCTTGCTGTTTAATTTTATTTTAATTTATTTTCCATTCTGTTGTGTATTTTTTTGTCCGACTCCTGCTGCCTATTTATTTGTGGATGTCTTTTGCTATATTTTAATTGTCTCAAACATATTTTGTATATTTATTATTTTTATTTCTACATTTATTTGATACCTACAAGAACAAAATAAAGAAATAAATAAAAAATAAAAAAGTGTGTTGTTTAAGTGTTCCTTTTATTTTTTGAGCTTTATATATAATCATATATACAATGTAAGTCCATATACAAGTCAAAAACACTTGTGTGGAGTCAAAGTGTCCACTTGGGAAGCAACGCTGATCCATTTTGACTTGTTTTACGGACGTTACGTCAACTTTGGATCAGCATGAAGTGTTTTAAACTTTAAAATCCAAATCCAGACCAAATCCAGGGTTCACACATTTGATTTCCACTGATCATTTCTGATTGGTGATTTTATTGTGATGGTTTTATTCAACCATGTAAAGACCAAAGTATTTAATCAGAATATTTCATTCATTCATATCTAGGATGCCTTATTTTAGTGTTCCCTTTATTTTTTTGAGCAGTATATATACATATATATATATATGTATATATACAGGACTGTCTCAGAAAATTAGAATATTGTGATAAAGTTCTTTATCTTCTGTAATGCAATTACAAAAACAAAAATGTCCTACATTCTGGATTCATTACAAATCCACTGAAATATTGCAAGCCTTTTATTATTTTGATATTGCTGATTATGGCTTACATCTTAAGACAACTCAAAAATCTCAGAATATTAGAATATCATGAAAAAGCAATTTTTGTTTTTTTAATTGCATTACAGAAGATGAAGAACTTTATCACAATATTCTAATTTTCTGAGACAGTCCTGTATATATAAGTATATGTAAATGAGTGACTATACAAATTGTGCAAATTGTAGTTATGCTCGGACGAAGGTTGCCCTTTTCTGGGTTTTGCAGGAAAGTATAACTTCTTGTCTGATTTAGCCATTCAACATTCAACCAACATTCAACGCGCGGGACTCAACACGTTTAGTTTTCCCGTCCGTCCTGCAGGAAAACGTTCTCCCCGTTTCTCTTGCAAATTCACGTAACCTTTGGCCCGCAAAGTGTTTCATCTAAAAACCCAACCGCCATCCCGAAAAGTCATTCGACGTCCCCCCGAAAAGGCTTGGTGTCCGCCGGGCACGACCAACGTCCGGCCCGCGGGACAAAAGCGGCCCGTGTTCAAATTCCCGCCGGCCCGCAGCCTCGGTCATATAATCAATAATAAAATGGAATTCAGTCCGACAGCCTGATTTTCTGTTTCGTCATTTTGATCTGAGTCTAAGATACAAAATAATAGCACTGTCGTACCTGATGATGTTGTCTATTTATCCGCCGTCTCTTTATTTGTGTATTTTTTTTCATCTCGCTATCTTCTGCCTTTCTATTCCTTTTTATGTTCATATTTATTTCCTTTTTTTGACATAATACCTGTTACCCTGCTGTGACAAAGGAATTTCAATGTATTTCATCTTGTCTTAGCGTTGTTTTCCTGTTCACGTGTTTGGAATTTAGCGGTTCATAGTGAGCATTTAATAGTGAATAATATGCGATGTTTCAAACGAACCTTTTACGAAACATTTTTTGTTTTGTGTTAAGACATGAAAAGTATGACATTTGTAATAAGAACATTTGCATTTAACGCTTCTCAAATAGACCCCGGGCTAGCGTCAGCTCGCTGGACGCACACACACACACACACACACACACACACACACAGAACAGGAAATATAACGTGCAGCAAACAAACCCTCAAGAGAAACCATGGAAGGTATTTACCGGGGATGACGAAGAAAAACGTCGATAACGAGACCGACCAAAGTCACCGGAAAGCAAAGAGGAGGAGCTACGAAGACGTTACACTCCTTCACCCCGACGAGACGCTGAGTTATTTCTGCAAAAACATAATCCGGCTTCAGTCTTTGTTGCAAGTTTATCTGTATTTCTTTTCTTGGATGTAAATAAGGACACAACGTTGTGCAGACGTGTACATGCAACAGTTTTACCGACAAATGTGACATAACAGAAAAGAATCGAGAAGCGCCGATTTCACGTTAGCGGTTCATAGAAGGTCCTCACAAAAGTTTGGACGCCCTGGATTTAAAGCTTCATTTCAGAGCGACGCGTTTTTTTTTTTTTTTTTTTTTTTTTGGCTCGTTTGTGGCAAAGCGCGCCGTTCGAATGACAGGAAAAGAAGATAAAATAAAAATCAGAGCCGCGGCGGAGGGGAGGGAGGCCGGAGATGAAACGCAAACGGGGAGTTTCCTGGTATTCTCCAGGCGACGAGACGACAGAGAATCGCTTTCCTCATTTGTGCGCCGGAGGAGCCGACTGATCGGCGGCCAGTTCGCTCGGCTTTTCGCGAGACGGTCGTCTCCCCGAGCCGGACCAAAGCGCTTTGTGACTAAAACAAATGGAATAAATTACGCGACTGGAGTGAATTATATATTCCCCCCCCCCCCCCCCCCCCTTGAAAAACTCGCTGGCGTTTGTTATATTACAAATGCCTTTATGTTCGAAACAGGAATTAAACGGGGAAGTCGTAAACGTGCGCTCCCAGACTCATGGCGGCCGCCCGCGTTATCCTGTTAGACAGAAACGCTCCTTCGGAGAGGTCAAGCATTTTTACTTCTCTATATGTTTATATCATTTTTAACATCTCGGTTATTAGTTCAACCTGGCGATCCCGCAGACGCTTTGCCGTCTTTCATTTCCTACGGTGTCAAACCGGGCCTTTGAGGCCTTTGAGCTCAGCTGCTACATCTGCTCTACATATTCATCCCCGGGCCTCTTTCAGCCTTGGCCTGCGCCCACACACACACACACACACACACACACACACACACAGGCTTTCTCTCTGTGTCTCCCCCTCACACACACATTCGCGAACACACACAAAGAACAAGGTGATAGAAAAATACATATCTGGGGTTTTTGGGTCAGCGGGGGGCGTCTTGGTTTCGGGGCGTCACGCGTCGGAGGGCCGATGAGCTCAGGTGACCTTCTCTGGAAGCTTCTACCTCCCTTGGTTTTGCGGTTTGCAGCCCAGGACTCGTACGGATTAGCCGCCGCTTGCGTCCTCGCTCATTCATTCATCTGCCGCCTGGACCGGAGGAGGAGACACGGAGAAACGCTGCTCCGACGGACATCCAGGCGAGCCAGATGTGGTGGCTCAGGCATCTGCTCAGGATGTGAGGATGGATGGATGGATGGATGGATGGATGGATGGATGGACAGAGATGCTCACCCATGGCTTTGCAAACAGTCCAAGAGTCTCCGCGGGGTTCCTCCGGGTTCCTCCCGGAACCCCAAAACATGCAGGAAGATCTTTGGAGACCCTGAACCGCTCAGATATGTGAATGAAGGAGTGAATGAACGGTCCTATATCTCTGCACGACGTGCAAATGGCTTATTTATGAAATGAAAATGAGAGCGTGGATGGTTGGACACCTAAATATGATGTGTGAATGAGTGAGTGAATGGTTGTAAGTCTCCATATGACATGCAAATGAGAGGGTGAACGGTTGGACGCCTGATGTGTGAATGGAGTGTTTTTATGACGCGTGAATGAGTGAGTGTATGGTTTGATGTCTCTGCATGATGTGTGAATGAGAGGGTGAATAATTACATGTCTCTAAATTACGCGCAGACGAGAGGGTGAACGGTTGACGGGTCGTTTTTATGACTTGTGCATGAGATGTATGTCTCTGCACGGCGTGTGGATGAGAGGGTGAATGGTTGTATGTCAGGTGAATGGCAGAGCTAATGTTGTTTATATATGACGTGGATGACGGGCTGAAAGGTCTTCATATGATGAACGTAAAAAGCATCTTCATACTTGATGCTGTGGAGGATGTCGGTTAGGGTTGGACTTCAGGACACGGAGGACCCGTCCGAACCCCTTCGCCATCTACGGGACGGATGTGGACATTGTGGACGAGTACTTTGGCGTCCATATAGAGCAGGGGGGGACGTCGAGGCTCAGGGGCTGCATTGACTTTTAGATTTGACAGACCGGCACAAGATACGATACATGTTAAAAAAAAATACGAATAAGAACAACTCTATTTACCCCGAAGGAAATTGTTGTGCCAGAGTTTCAAGTGAAACATAACAATAATAAACAATAGTAGGAAATTGCTTAAACAGTAAAAAAAACAAAAAAAAAACATTTGTTAACAGTACATATCAGACTCGTCTGACGTTTGCTTTGAAAATAAACCAGCTCGTTTTTGAAGGCTCTGACGTTTGCTTGCATGTCATGCACAAACCGGTTTTTCCCTCGTCGCTACAAGTCCGGCTCATTCATGAGGCGAAATCACAAAGCCAATCTGTGTCTTTCAAATCAGGAAAAAGTAGCTCAAAAAATATGAAATAATCTCTTGTTTGAGCCCCCAAATTCATTGATCCAATCATTCAATCATTCACATAAAGTATGAATTCTGCACCGATCTTTGACGGGCCGGGTTAAAAACTCCAACGGGCCGTATTTGGCCCGCGGGCCGTAGTTTGCCAACCCTGATATGGACAATAAACTAGATTGCACTGAAAGCAGGGATGCCGTACACAAGAGAGTTAAGGCCGACGGTGCTTTCTTTCAACGTCTGCAGAGCCAAGCTGCTGATGTTCTATCAAACAACGTGTCCGGAGTCAGCTTCTACGCTGTCGTGTAATGCTAACGCTAACGCTAGCAGACTCCTCGGGAAGGCCGGCTCCGTCCTGGGAGCCGAACCGGACCCGTTGCCGGAGGCGTCTGGGAGGAGGATGCTGAAGAAGCTGATCAGTGCGAGGAACAACGAGTCTCAGCACTTCCTGCTGAAGAAGCGAGGAGCACCGCAGAACATCTCTCTGACCTGTGGCCATCAAATATAGAACTCCTCCTCCTTCTCCAAGAAGGAAAGCTGACGCCAATCGAATAATATCACGTTTCCAGTGAATGGATTCAACGTCGGAGCCTTCAATCAAAAGAGTTTCCTTCGGGATGAACAGGAAGTTCTTTCCTACTCTTCTATTCTGTCTGAATGTCTCTTTGTCGCTGATTCGGAAGGAGGTTTGGAACGAGGAGGAGGACCTTCGGGTCACGTCTCCACGCGGAGAAAGAAGTCTCCGATCCACGGAGTTTTCCTTTCACGCCGAACGGTCAGGAGGTCCCTCGGGGCCCGAGGGCTCGGTGAAAACCGCTCGCCGGGGAAATTTGTGCGACACGTTGACGTACAAACACCAGACAAGGTTCTACAGCTCCGGAAAGTTTGTCGAGACGCCCGGCGGCGACCGACGACTGTCCACACCGGCATTGACTCGTACCAGAAATGCGCCGGACGCCTCGGGGTCGTCCTGACGATAGCTTTCCCGCTAGATCCGCGCGAGAACCCTCTTTCCCCGCCCGTCACCGGCAAAAAGATCCCGCCGACGTGGCCGCGCACGTACGTGCCGTGATCCTGACCCGCTGACAGCACACCCGCAGAAACCCCGGCTTCTGGTGTTGAGCTCAATGTGTTTCTCCTTACCTGAACCTAAAACAAACCTTCACCCCGACCGACCGACCGACCGCTCCTAATTCCACCCGAGCCGATCGCCGTCTCGCCCCGAGAGTTTCGAATTCTGGATTGGCATATGGATTCTATAATCTGTCCGTGCCCGACGCCGCAGACGCACGGCGGGATGCTGTTTTTACTGGAGGGCGATCGTCGGCGGGGCCGGAGCGAGGCCACCGCTAGCTCGCTCATAGCAACATGACCGCGAGGCCAGCGACAGTCACAACAGAAGGATGGAATGCCGCCCCCGGACGCCGGAATCTGGACGTTTGAAAGAGAAACCCGGGGAATGGATACGTTTCTGTGCAAAGAAGCTGCGGACGTGACATTTTTTTTTATTATTTTAAGCGTGGGTTCACTCGACGCAACAGTCCAAACAATAGTCGAGGCGGGTCTTTTTTTTTTTTTTTCCGAACGGAACCCGTTATTAAAACGGGAGCTCGGATTTAACCAATAAATAAAGAAGAAAAAAGATTCCTAGAAGTTTGGACTGTCGTTGAGAAGAAGCAGATCCGTCAAAGCCGAAGGTCCCGCTGCCATGCGGTTTGTTTGCTATTTTTTTAAACAAATTTTGAACCGGTTTCGCAGTCCGAGAGGGTCGGGAGCTGCCAGCCTTGTGCCCGACATCAGGGTGTCGCTTGTAAAAATCCAGGCGGACGGGAAAAGCAGCTCAGGGAAGTGTCACTGTCAAGACGGGTGATGCTAATAGCATTATGAAATGGTCTGCGCTAACAGTGCGGTACACCCCTCGGGGTTTTGAAGTGCTTTAGGGTAAATAGCCGGTAACTATGAAAGGTGCTAATCAGACCATCTGGAGCAACTTTGGGTTTGCTGCCTAGAAGAGCCGGGAATCAAACCAGTCATCTTCCTGATCTGAGGGACGCCTCCTTCACCGGCGGAGCTTCAGCTGCCCCCTCATGAACATAAGACTACATGTCATGGTCCAAAAAACTGTTCCCTGAAACTGAGGGTCAATAGTTGTATGCTTCTATCACCTGTAAATGACAGGGTCAGTAGCACTGTCGCGCATTTGCGCAATCGCGCACAGCTCCAGCGTTCTCCGTGCACAACGAAGCTAACCGTAAGTAAGTTAATCACATTCATCCATTCATGCACACTGACACACGGCACAGCTAACACGGCGCTAACCATTAGGCCATTGGGAGCTACGAATTGGGTGTCTTGCATCTTGGGAGCTGGGAATTGTACCGGCAACTACTGGATTGGAGAGGCCTGGAACTGAAGTGCAGACAGACCTCGTTGCAGAGAGATCGTTTCTGCATCAGAACCCGGAATTCACAGATCCAAAGACTCTCCAAACTGCGAGTCAGCGTCAAAGCGAGCGCCACGACCGCCGAGGGCTAACAGTAGCAACGGAATAGAAACCGTCAACAGGCTTGCAGAAAATAATGGCGTAAAAGTGAAATCTGCTGTGAAGACACTGAGATGTCTTCAAGGGGACGCCGTCTTGGTCCTCCCGCGTCTGTCCACTTTAGATCTTGCCAGATCCAGGCGGTCGCGTGGGTCTCCGGTGATTAATTTTGGGCAAATGCAACGCCTGATCCCTGTATCCCCTCCTCCTTCCCCTGGAGAAATTGCTCCCGATGGAGACAACATCAGACCGAAGATGGAAATGGAGCGTGGCAGATATCGGGGCCACGTGACGGCACTTGGACCCCAAATCCGAAATATCAGCTAAGCCGTTTCAATCAGTGAGCGGGGAATAATAGAATCCCGGATGAACGTCGCCGAGCCTCTTGGCCAGGAGCGCAAATCGGCGAGATCACCGGGTTTTGTTTGGACCGTTTGAATTTGAACGTGTGAACGGTAATGAGCTGTGAAATTTGTGGCGATTGGGTTTGCAAACCCCCGGAATTTATTCTGTTCTTCCTCGTGTATCGATCGCTCGGAAGCCCTGGCTCAGCAACATGCTAATGCGAGGCGGCGGGAACGTTTCTTTGCGTACGTGCGAATCACTGCGGAACTGTCAGGATGGGACCCACTCCTGGATTTGTTCCGGTAAAGGAGCTCCTAAATTCATTACAAGACATGTTTTTTATCTATTTTTTGGAGCGGATCCATTTCATTTTGGCTTTTTATGCAAAGTGAACGCTGACTTTAAAAGCACTCGGCCGGCTTGATGTGCAACGCTGAGATGATTGTGACGCCTCGCTCACCTTCTGCTCGCCGTGGATTTCGGGTCGATCGAAGACGGGATTTTGCGGGCGGCGCCGAAATTGAGATATTCGTGCCCAAACCAGGGTTCCCCGCCAACCATTGGACGCTCCATGTTCTCCCAGTGTCTGCGTGAGGTTCCTCTGGGTTCTCCAGGTTCCTCCCGTGCAGGAGCTTCACTGGAGACCCTGAACCACTTGGACCCCAAGTGCTGGAAAAAGGGTACGTACAGCAAATGAACAAATTCATTTGGACCATGTTTCAAACTAAGGATGGTGATCGTGTTCCCCTGATCACATCTTTCTGGTGATATCTCCTGCCTCCTGAGGAAAGCTAGTGTTTTTCGCTGCAGGAGGAGCTTGGCAGACCTCAGGGCGGCGCATTGGTGGTCCTGGGGGAAGTCCTGTTCCCGTCCCGCAGGCACGGGCGGGGAGGGAAATCAATATATGGCGGGCCAAGTGAAGCTCCGCTCCTGGCCGGCGGATGAACCGCCGGGCCTGGGCGGCAACGCCGCCCGTCTGCCGCCGGAGCTCGGAGCTCCAATTACAGAAGCCTGATTAGTTTTTGTGGGCGGCGGTCTGCTCGCTGCTGGTATGCGGCTGTTTATTACAGAAGGGAGGGCGCGTCTTTTTTGATAGTCAATCAAGTAGTCGAGTGAATGAAAACAAATTGCAGCCGCTGTGTTTCACGGCGGGATCTTTCTCCGGGGCCCGGCGAGGCCCCGCAGGGTCCGACCGTCGCGAGATGGTACTCTCACAGCATGATCCGGACCCCACTGGACAGCCAGCTTGGAGTTTTTCTGCTCCTCGCGGCGGCCGAGGTTAAGCTAGCAGAGTGGGCGTCCCTCCAATCGAAAGGTTACCGCCATCGGGCTGCGGCCGTTGTTCTCAACTGCCTTGAAGGTACCACATCACTTCTACAAACTTCTACACTGTTCTTCTACACTCTCCGGCAAAGTATCTCTGATGGAAATAGAGATGGAAATAAACAAGCAAAGTACCCAAAAGTCTACGGAGGTTCTCAGACATCCAGGTTATGGTCTAAGCAAATCTTGCTGCGGCGACTGGACTTGAAAACATCTGACATCTTCAAGAACAGAAGAGCCGAAGTCCAGACCTATCGGGAGGTTGGCGGTTCGATTCCTGACTCTCCCGGCCTGCATGTCCGAGTGTCCTCGGGAGAAGACTGAACCCCAGGTTGCTCCCGATGGCCCGGTTAGCGGCTCGCGCGGTTATTCCCAATAGCATGGTTAGTGCATAGCATGGTTGCTCCCAATAGCCTGGTTAGGTCATAGCGTGGTTGCTCCAGATAGCCTAGTTAGCACCTTGCACGCTTGCTCCCGGACACCTGGGTAGCACTTCAAGCATACAAGTCTATCCAAATTTCTCCCGTTTAGCTCCAAGCATGCGCGTGACTGGGTGACGCTATTTAGCTTAAAGCGCTATACTAGCTGCGATCATTGACTTCACTTCCACCTGCCTGAGTATGTGTGTGTGTGTGTGTGTGTGTGTGTGTGTGTGTGTGTGTGACGCAACGCCATTTGTGTCAACTCCTCAAACCTTCCATTAATTACCCAATGTCAACATTTCCCCTTTTTGGACATTGACCGGGTTCGTAGGCGACCAGGGGTCGGGCCTCGGGTTTCACGGACGGGAGGTGACTCGGTCGGCGAGCTACCGTTCGCCGTCACGACCTGTCGACAGCTCGCCGCCCGTCTGAAAAACTCCATGCGTCCAAGCCCGCCGTTATTATTCTTATTCTTGTATTCCTAGATGTAAGGCCATAACTCACTCAACGGGGAGACCCTGCCGGTTTGAAACCACCCACGGCGCCGGCGGGAAGTCGAACGTGAGTAATTGAACTGCGGCAGACAGAAATGCACAAAATCAGCGTCACCTTCTGAAACTTCTTCCTCTCCGCAGACGTTTCTGCTCTCCCCGATGCCAGTCTGCACCCTCGGCTCATATTATTTCCATATTTGCGTCAGGAACCCCCTCCCCGATCCGATCCGGCGCCTGGTTCGGAGGTTGATCCTGTTATGGCTGGTTCCTGTAAATACTTTTGAAGTTCTCCGGGATTAGAAGATTGCTGAACCCGATGAAAAAACAAACAGCTTTTACGTGGATTCATTTATAACCCCCCGCCCCCCAATTCCGCAAACACGCAAACAGAAAAAAAAACTCATTGGGTAACTGTAGATGGAAGTTTACTGGGTAATTGCTGGTGATTGTAGAGCCACTGTTTACGGGCTTTTGCAGAAGTCGGGATTCTGAACGGCCGAACGTGGAATGTGTTCGGTCCTTTGAAACTCGACTGCGGCCGCCGTTTACGCCGTAACCTCCTCGGCGACCGTTTGTTGGACGCGAGTGACGGCAGAAAGAATCATTTGCCGCAAATGTTTTCTCTTCCGACGCCAGAGTCGGAACACGAGAGGGACGCCTACTCTTCTTTTGAAGAAAGAAATATGCATCCGTTCATTGTTTATACTTTAGAACCTCACAGTTAGCATTGAGGCTCGGGCTAATCCCGGCTATCAAGATGCAGGTCACGTCCAAGAGCGGCCGCCAGTTCCATCGAGTATAGACTTAAAAACATTCATTCATTCATTCATTCATTCATTCATTCATTCTCAATACCAATGACTCTGCTTTAGCCAATCCCAGCTGGCATTATAGGAAAAGCAGGGTTCGCCCTGGGCCCGTTATCAGTCAATCAAATTAAACTTGCAGACATTCATTCATTCATTCATTCATTCATTCATTCATTCATTCATTCATTCTCAATACCACTGAGCTTGCTGTAGCCTTTACTAGCTGCCATGGGGAAACAGCTGGGGTTCATTCTGGGCCCATTACCTGTCAGTCTAATAAAAACTTGCAAATATTCATTCATTCATTCATTTATGCATCCATTCATCCATGAATTCATTCATTATCAATACCAAAGACTCTGCTTTAGCCAATCCCAGCTGCCATTATGGCAGAGGCAGGGTTCGCCCTGGGCCGGTTACCAGTCAGTCAAATAAAAACTTGCAAACATTCATTCATTCATTCATTCATTCATTCATTCATTCATTATCAATACCACTGACCCTGCTGTAGCCTTTACTAGCTGCCATGGGGGAAGAGCTGGGGTTCACCCAGGGCAGGTTACCAGTCAGTCAAATAAAAACTCTCAAACATTCATTCATTCATTCATTCATTCATTCATTATGATACCACTGACCCTGCTTTAGCTTTAGCTCTAGTGAGAGGCGAGGTTCACCCTGGGCCCGTTACCAGTCAATCAAATAAGGAGACTTGCAAACTTTCATTCATTCATTCATTCCTTCATTCATTCATTCATTCATTCATATCAATACCACTGACTCTTCACCCTGACTGGTTGCTGGTTGATCACAGGCTCACATGCATTCACCCTCTTATTCACCCTCTTATTCTCACCGTTCCAGTGAGATACACAGTGGAGCCATACGACCGTTAGCTCCTTCATCCAAGCATCATGGAGACGTGAAACCGTTCACACGCATAAGAAGGTAAAACACTCACCCTCTCATTCATGCAATACATGGAAGCATGCAATCATTCACCCTCCCGTGTCGACACACAACCGATCACTCGTTCATCTACGCCTCAAAATAAAGACGTAGAACCGGCCGATTCTCCAAACCGCCAAATATCCCTGTGAAATTGTGAAAAATAACAGACGGCTCGGAGAAAATAACATTTTCTTCTCGGAGAAGGTCAACTGGCCCGGTCCGTGATTGAAACATCCAGATGCCAGGAGACACCGGGCGATGTATGTTGTGCGTGGAGAATCGGAGTTGTTGAGGGGCGGCCAGACGGGGAATGTGAAGTTGAAAAATAAGTGACAGTTTCATTTAAACTCCTTCCACCGTGGCAAGACAAGACACATGGTGCTCGTCCTGAGAAGTTGCCAGGTCTCTGGCAAGAAGAAACCCGAGTGTGTTTTCTCCAGATGTGCCGTCCGAGCTCTTCTGTCGAGTCCCGAAGAAACATGAAGATTGAGGGTCTGAAAAGTAGTCGGGGGGCCAAGGGGGAAGTGAGCGAGGTGGAAATATGCACCGCCACGACTTCTCTGAGACTTCGGTACTGGCAGGTGACCGGCGGGATCCGGATACACTCGTACGCTTCCGGAGGGTTCTGGTTGACGGAGGTCACTGAGAAAGAGCCGACGCCAAAAAGCCTCCGCCCTTGTAGCCGATTCGGACGATTTATGAATTGGCTCTGAATCACAGCAGAGGTTAGATATATGTGAGTAAATATTCTTGACTTACAGTATATAGTGTCTCAAACCTTGCGCTAACAGAGCAACCGTGCAAAGCGCAAACCTGGCTTTTGGGAGCAAACATGCTAAGCAATAACCAGGCTATCTGGAGCAAACATCCAAGGTGCTAACTTGGCTATCCAGAGCAACCATGCAAAGTGCTAATTAGGCTATCTGGAGCAACCATGCAAAATGCTAGCCAGGCTATCTGGAGCAACCATGCAAAGCGCTAACCAGGTCATCTGGAGCAACCATGCAAAGCACTAACCTGGCTATCCAGAGCAACCATGCAAAGCGCTAATCAGACCATCTGGAGCAACCATGCAAAATGCTAGCCTGGCTATCTGGAGCAACCATGCAAGGTGCTAACTAGGCTATCCAGAGCAACCATCCAAAGTGCTAATCAGGCAATCTGGAGCAACCATTTAAAATGCTAACCAGGCTATCTGGAGCAACCATGCAAAGCGCTAACCAGGTCATCTGGAGCAACCATGCAAAGCGCTAACCAGGCTATCTGGAGCAACTTAGGGTTCATAGACATATAGGGGGGGGTCAGGAATCCCACTGCAAACCTTTCTGTATGTTTGTTGTCTGGACTTGAGTTCTTCTCTTGAAGATGTCAAATGTTTTCAAGTCCAGTTGCCAAAATGAGATTTGACAAGAATGAAACATGACCCGGATGACTGAGGACGTCCGAAGACTTTTGGGTACTTTGCTTATTTCCATCTCATGCCTCTTCATACCAGAGAAATAAGGAGATACTTTGACGGAGTCGGGAACAAGATATAAGGTACGTAGAAGAGACATTGTACCTTCAAGGCTCCAGAGTACAACAGCTGCAACACAGCAGCAACACTTTACTACATTAGCTAACGGTACCTTGGAGCGTCTCTCGCTGAAAGTACCGATAAACCCTTCGAAGTACGGCTATGAATGCAGGACTCCTCCCGCAGTATTTTCAGAGTTATTGGAATAAAGGATCGGGCTTCCTCGTCCACCTCTGAACCTGAACCGCAATGTTTTTGTAACCCTAAATGCTTTTTTTATTTTTTTATTTTGCCGAAATCTGACCAGATCTTACGCGTCTCCACACATCATAAAGCACCATCTTCTGAGAGGGAAGTTTCACTTCAAGAAGCCGCTGTCAGTGAGTAACGACGTACCGCTCTACCTCTTGTTCAAAACGAGGCCTCGGAAAAAAAAAAAAAAAAGCGGTTTCCGACACCGCGCCGCCGCCGCCGCCGCCGCCGCCGCCGCCGGAGCCGAACGAGCCTCACAACAATCTGAGGTTACGTTCTCTTGTTTCATCTGAGCCGTTTCACAGGCGAACCCGGACCGGAGTTCGATTCCTCGGACCGTTATCTCCGCGCGAGGCCTCCGTCGCTCCCTCGAAAATATAAATCGCAAAAAAAAAGCCGCGTGGCCGTTCGAAATAAAATCGTCTTCTCGACGCTGCGGCGCAACATCTGGCCAGGCAACCGTCTGTCTGTTAGCGGCGCGTCTGCGGCGCTGCTACTTATAGCCAAGCCATAAAAGAAGAAAACAAGATGTACGTATATCTGTAGCACGGGTCTAATATCCGATATGTGAGTTATGTCACGTTGGATCGGACCCAAGCTCGGGATGAGATTTTTTTTTTTAACTTTATCGTGCGGTACCATCGGGAAGGCATGCGAGCGAGCCCCCGTGACGGCCCCGAACACACGAGCCGTCTCATAAATAACCGTCCTCGTAGACCAGAAGAACAAGTCCCGCAACAGATGGTACGATCCGCCGGCTCAGATGGGATCACGCCGGTCTGGATCTCATAAAAAAAAAAAAAAAAAAGGACCAGAAGCGTCTCGGCACGTCGCTCCCGAACGCCGGCGCTCCCGAAATACCTCGAGGAGTTGATTTTGAGTTTTAGCGGCGGATAAAAAGACCGTGACGCCGGGAGCGTCCTCGGTAATGACTCGCAGACGCCACCCGGCCTCGGCGAAGATGTCGGATCGCCGGGCTCGCCGTTTCCGAGCGCAGGTGCTCTCTGATCCCCTCGGCCGCCCTCTGATTCACAGAATCCTCTGGAAACAAAACCGCAAACGTCGCAGAAAAAGACCCCCCCGAAAAAAAACCCTTTCAAGTGTCGGATGGCTAAATAACGGCGCCACATCCCGTTGTCGTGGCGGAGATATGGAAACGGCTTCCCCTTTTTTACGGCGCCTGTTTACTGTCGCACATGGAATGACCTCAGCTGTTTTCGTGACGTTTGTTTTCTCGTCGTCTTTTTTTTTTCACCCTTTCTAATTGGCTTCCGTTTGCGTCGTCCTCTCATGTGGTCTCGGCCGAACGCTCAGCCTCGCTTTGAGGAGGGAAAAGAAAAGACGGGACGGATTTAAATGTTGTAGGTCGCAAGAATTATTATCTTTAATTCCGAGGCGGCGATTCTCTTGATTCTGGGCGGCGCGTGTGGTGACCTCACCCTCGTCTGCACACATCTCACCGCTTATTTCCTGTCCTTTTTCGCCGCACGGTCTGCGGTCTATCGCTCTTCATCGCGTGGTCGCCTCCTGACCAAATTGCCGGAGCCGTGAGTCGGATCGCACATCTGGACGGCCTGCAGAGCGGGGCGTCGCTTTGACTTCTGCGGGGAGACGCTTTAATGAATCGAGTTGTTTTTGCTGCGCTCAGACACGTTCGGCCACAAAATCCGATATCCAGCGTGTCACTCCGAGAAGAAGGAGCCGCTGATTGGCTCTAAAAGTCTCCGGCTGTTTCCGTGAAAGTCCAAATAAATGCTAAAATCAGGCCGACGTTGACGGTCTTTTTTTTTGTTTCTTCATAACAAGCGAATTTGGTCTTTTCAAACTTCTTGATTTGTAATTGGAATTTGATTGGCTGCTTTAACACGACTTCAGGATTTTCTTTAGATTTTCAGGTGGTTTATGTTCATTCATTCATTCATTCATTCATTCATTCATTCATTCATTCTCTGTGACGCCAAACAGACGTGCAGCCGTTCAGCCTCTCATTCACACTTCATGAACAGTGTAAAGAAAAGCATTTTAAGAGATGTTTTTCATCGTGGATCATTTGCATTTTAAGTCTGTTTTTTTCCAGACATTATTTATTTAATGGATTTATAAAATGGATTATTATTATTTTTACTGTTACTATTATTACGATTATTATGATAACCATGATTATCGATTACTACAAAAAACGAATTACAACTTCAAAATTATACATATCTATCTATCTATCTATCTATCTATCTATATATATATATGTGTGTATATATATGTATGTAAGTTATCCCAAATGAAATAGCATTTTATAAATATATATATAAAATTTTATATTTATATATATAAAATTTGATTTCATTTGGGATAACTTGCGTTTAATGAATTTTATCTATGTGTTATATTGTACTTTTCCTAAAATTAATTAATTTGATTAGACTTGTGATTGTTATAGTTACGATTACAATTCTTACTAATATTATGATTACTCAGCAATAACAACAATGATAATATATATATTTATATTTATATAAAAATAGATTATATTATTATATATTGATTATATTTTGGATCATTTGCATTTTATGTCAAATTTTTTATCATAATATTCATCATTGTTATTACTATTATTGTCTTTACCATGATTACAACAATAATATAGATATATATATATATGTATATATTTTGTCCTCTCTTGCCTCGGACATTCTTTTCATTTGAAGCTCCAGGGGTCTTTCGGTCAAACAAACACAACTCACGTAAAACGGCGAAGCAAACAGAAAAGCCGTGACGAATTTCCCCATTCCTGACAAAAATAGTTATAAAAGAAACAAGCCGCAAGAGCGGCGGAAGGGCCGGACGCAGAAACACTCACCGCCGTCATTTTCCGCAGCTGACCACGGAAAATAACCATTTCACGGCGGGGATGCAAAGGACGGCGCGGGGGGGACTTATTGTTTTTTTTTCTCGGACGAACGCGACGTCGCATTCCCGGCTCGGGGCCTCGTAAAGATCGCGAGGCGGAGGGGGGGGGGGGGGGAACAGCGAGGCAAAAAAACCAAAAAAACAAAAAACAAGCCTCTTTAAAACGCACACAAACACACATTTACTGGAAGAGTGACAGAGCAGGGCAGCGGAGGGGGAGAAAAACAAGTGGGCGAAAACCACTTGGGGGGAAAAACAACACCCTCCATTATCAGGGGTGGAGATCTGCCACAAGCACATTCCTGCTTCAATGCTCACTCCATCCACAGCCTTTGCAATATAAATATATCAATAATAAACACCGCGCAGGGGGAGGGGCGGACGTCACACCTCCGGGGCCACCAGACATAACATCGCGGTTACCGGTCCGAAAGAGCGGCCGACGACGGAGAAGTCGAGAAAAACGCGTTTCGGTCGGTCTGTCCGTGTGTCAAACTGATGTTTTCATAATGAAAATAGAGATCGATGAAAACGATCGGGGTTTTTCTCACTCCGTCTGTGTGTGTGTGTGTGTGTGTGTGTGTGGGGTGATAAAATTGGTTTTGGAAACACGGGCGGCGCGTTGAAACGTGAAAAGTTGGACGATGACGATCGGCGGGAACAAAAAGAGCAATGTTAAAAATGAGAAAATGTATTAATTCATTTATTATCTCTGCTGCTTCTTCTGCTGCCGGGGTCACGGGGGGGTCAAGTTCAACCATTCACCCCCTCACTACCACATCGGATAAAATTGTCTTTATTTCTTTTTATTGATACTTTAACTGTGTGAAAAAATAATTTCCCATATGAGGATCAATAAAGTATATGCTTTAGTATTATCAGGTATTATCAGTTATTTCATCTGATAATATAAGATGCACCGTTGAAATGATGTCATCCAGTCACTCGCACACCATCGGCGTTTTTACTGCGTTGCTATGACGACGAGCATTGTTGTTGTTCGCCGCTAGTGGCAAATTTTCTTTGTTTATGCTGTTTATATATTGTCATTGTTTCGGTGCAACTTGTTCATACAAGATAAGATATTACCTTATTGATCCCCATGGGGGGGATTCGATTGTCACAGCAGCGCAACAATAAAAATATCAATAAATATGAATATAGACGACAACAGCGGGGGTAAGAATAGATAACAGAATGAGAAAAATAGGGAAAAATTGGATAAACAGGGTGAGAATGGAGTAACAACAACAAGGATAAAAAGAAAAATAGCGGAATTAGGACATGACGTGTGAATGAGTGAGATAGTGAGGTAGAAGAAAGAAATATTCTATTGTTTTCTACATAGGAACGAACAAACAGTCACCAAACTCGTTTTCACCGGTTGCCCTCAAAAGGCCGCATGGAACGGTAACACTATATAATGTCAAATAAATGTAACTAGTCCTTGTTCATTAATTTGCATTGATATAAAAACACAAATGTTGCTCCGTTCCAAAGCTAGCTTTGACCGCTGCAGTGTTTCTGGATGCGTCTTCGGTGAACACATTCCGCTGCCGTCCTAGTTTGGCTTTTCATTTTCGGACAGTTCGTTGTTTCCTGGAAGGCTAACTTTAGCATATTTAGCTTGTGTTTGGACGTAGCTTGTACTCTTTGACCACACAAAAAACACAACGCTTTTTCTCCTTGAACTACAAACACGTCTCGGCCTTCCCATCTTTCTTAAACCGGCCTTCCATCTGCATCGACGTCTCTCTTCCTGGGAATTTAGGGATCAATTCCACGTGCTGGAAATGTCACGGATGTGGATTCACTGCGACCTAATGGACGCCGTCACTTGGCGGGTCACATGATCGCCGTGAATTGTGGGAAATGCAGTTAATTTTTGACTTATTTTCAGACAATCAGGTCTTTTCCTGGCGTCCTCGCGGGCCACAGAAAATGACATGGCGGCCACATTTGGCCCGCGAGCCTCGAGTTTGCCACGTGATGCAGGGTCTCCAATGAGAGGAACCCGGAGATCCCTGAGGAACCGCCCGCCTTCGTACCTCCATTTTGGTTTGATCCACAAGGCGTCTCCTCGCCGGCCTCCTGGAGAAACTCCCAGGAGACAAACGTGAAGAACCATTCATTTCCCGCCTCTCCTGCGTTGCTCTGGATAACAGGATACGCCCGTACGCGGATTTCAAATTAAAAGACTCACAAATGGGTTTTGCGCTAATCTATCTGTGAAACGATCCGGTCCGGGCGGAGAAGAACCGGCCCGACGCGCGGTTATTAAAACCTATTCTGCGCCCGCTGTGAAAATATTTAGCTTCTCTAATGCTGAAACTCCATCCCGCCTCAGAAGACCGGTCATTAATCAAAATGCACGTTATTATTGTTATTACTCGAGATTTTCATGAATAAAAACCTTTCTGCTAGGACTCACTTTACGGAATAAAGGCGATGGAGCGCCGGTAATAGGGTTTGTTTGTGTTGTTACAGCAGTAAGAGGGCGGCAGCAGCTCCATCCACCATGAAGGAGACTATTAATTATTAGAGCTAATCGTTGTTCAGCGCGGCGGCGCAACCGTTAGCGCCTCCGTCTCGCCGCAAGGAGGTCGCGGGTCGGATTTCCACGGGAGGCCTTTCTGTGTGGGGGTCTCTCTCTGGGTTCTCTGGGTTCTCTGGGTTCTCTGGGTTCCCCCAAAGTCCAAAAACATGCAGGAGGTTCCGCATTTCGAGACTATTAGCCGCCGCTACTTTTTTCACACACAGCTAAAACAACGAAGCGGCTAATTTAGTGTTTTTTTTTGGGGATAATGAGCTTCACGCTGCTAAAAACATTTAGCCTGGTCACATCGGGCCGATGAAATGACCGCGAAATTGACGACTCAAATGGTTTTCTTGCGCAGGAAGAAGACAAAGACAGCGATAGGACAGATGGATGGACTTTTCCTTCTGTTATTTATGATCAATCTTTTTCATCAGTCGTGTTAAAGCTACTCTTCAGAAAAAAAAACATTTCCAGTACGTATTTGTGGATGTTACCGCAATTGATTTAATTAAAAGTAAAAAAATGTTTGCGTGTAAATATCTCATGTTACTGTGGCTTATAGACAAGCGTTGCCTGTATATGTGCAAATATATTGATTTAGTAATGTTTAGCCAGTGAGGCTATCTGGAAATGATGCTAACTTTCTATATGATGTGTGAATGAGAGGGAGAATGATGGTCTCGTGTCTTTATATGACCGAGTGAACGATTGTTTCTTCTGACTTTCTAAGATGGTTGTTGTCTCTATGACGCGTGAATGAGTGACTGAATGGTTGATGTCTATATTTTGACGTGTAAATGAAAGCGTGAATGGTCTCTACTGATGAATGTTTATTTGTCTATAAAACAGGTGTTGAATTCTGGACCACCGGCCAAATTTTGGCCGCAGAATAATCATATTTGGCCGTGAAGCCGAACCAAATAACTATTGAACCTGCGCCTGTAGCGCGAAGACCTCAAATCCCAGAATGCTCTGCTCGTGTTTTTGGCGTGAAAATCCCATAAACGCCCTCTCCTCTGTTGACAGTAGTCATGGCGACGTTACGCTAATACAGCCACCGCGCTACCCGTCCGAAAAACGGCAAAAAGAAAGGCAGAAAACCGGAGTTTTCTGGAAAAGTGGGAGGTAGAATATCCATCTCCAACCAGGGAGTACGACGTTAGACCACACGAAGTGCGAAGAGAAACCAAGTAGCAGGACCTGGACACGACTCAGAGGCGCCAGACAGAATAGAAATGAAAAGAGGTTCGCTTTCACAACGGACTGTTCAAAAAAGCCGTATCACAAAGTGGGGCCGCTGTAACGGCTAGTTTTATTGTAGCAGCTGAGATCCCAAAATTAGCCCGACCCTTTTCAATAAATATCAATGTTGGCCCGCGACTTTGTCCCAGTTTTGAATTTTGCAGAAACTAGTGTGTCACATGTGATTTATTCCTGGAATCCACAAGTCAATAGGTTTTAGTCAGAGTGGCGAGTGACCGCTAGCAGCCAGACGCCGACAAACCGCTGTTTGTGCGCGAGGCTTCAGCAGTCAATGTCTTATGACTAGAGCTAACGCTAGCTTTTGCTAGCGTCAGTTAGCGATGACTCTAATAACGTAAAACACACTACAAAATTGGTTCCAACACCCAAAACGTCTCCTTAAACCCATAAACTCCCACATTGATGCTACATGTACGACTACCTGGACGCTCAACCCACCTGGAATACACAAGTTAATACGTTTTATTCAGAGTGGCGAGTGGCGGCTGGAACCCGGACGCCGACAAACGGCTGTTTGTGCGCGAGGCTTGAGCTGTCAACCACCCGCTGTTGTGTCGCTACCACCACCACCCCAAAGTAAGAACTACAACAGCGTCAATACAAACATTTCCAGTATAATGTGGGCGAGCGCCATCTGAAATCAAAACAACAATATATACACAAAACAAAAATGGCGGGGGGGGATGTCTCCAAATCCAACAATACCAATCCGATTATTAAAATAGTCCTTGTGTCTCTCCATGACAGAGTGAATTGTTGTTGATTTCCACATGACTTGTCGGAAAAGAAAATGAACGCTTGGACACCGATGTGACGCGTGAACGGTTGTTTGTCCAAAACTGAGAAAAATTTGGCTTCACCTTTTCAGATTGTTGCAAATCCCCCCCAAAAATTGTACCTTTGTCTCCACCTAAGGACGCCTCCATTAGCATAACAACCGACCACCGTCGCCCTGATTTCGCTTTATTTAATGCCTGTTACATGTTGTCTCTTTAGCAGCTCTTTAACACCAAAGCAAATTCCTCATAGTTGTAAAATGACTTGAAGAATAAAGCGATTCTGATTCTGATTCTGATAACGACCCCCTTCCACCCAGTTTCTGCCGATCTACTGTCCATTTGCATCACAAACTAGAAAAAACTAGAAAAAATATAGTAAAATTAAACAAAAATTCATTTTATAAAATGAATAAAATGCCAGATCTGCTTTGCTAAACAAAGATTCCCAGCATCCAACCAGCGTAGCCACGCCAGATCTCATAAGGAATAACATCAGCTAGCAGATCCGTGCTAACGTGCTATTGGCTGATTGAGCTCAGTTCCTCATGTTGATTGGTTCATGCTGGCCAATCTCCTCGTAGGTTGTGCCCAATTTACAATATCCTGGTCCGCTTTCTTCACATACTGTCCATTTTGTGCCGTTTTTGAAAGTATCTAATTATTTAGCTTTAGCGCTCCTAAATGCCCAGAATTTACCCAAAACTCTGGTTTGTTTAGCGTATTAAGCGAAATACAGTCGGCGGTGGGTTGATAACAGTTTGCGGGAGGTTTGTGAAAGGTTGAGAGAGGTTTCTTAAGGGTTAATATATCTGTAAATACCAAAATATCAAAATGATCAGTCAACACTTTGCGGAAATTCACTTTTCATGGAGGGTCTTGGAACGTAACTCCCACAAAAAGGGTCCACTTGATTGGTTTGTACCTTTAATACAAAAAAAAAAAGTCCTGCTGTGTGTTTTCTTTAGCTTGAGGTTGATCAACCAATCAATCAATCGCTCAATCATGGTGTGTGTGTGTGTGTGTGTGTGTGTGTGTGTCCTAAACCTCCCCTGAGTTGTTTTCCCAGGAAAACGTCTGAGGCCGAATCAGGACGCCGTTCAAAACGCAACCCGCTAACTTGTTGCTTTAAGCTCAGCCGGAGGAGCGGCAGGTCTGCGGTCCGACGCATCCGGCGAGCCGACCCTGGGCCGGCCGCCCGGGGGGGCCGCGTCGACTCCGCGGAGCCGACTTCCTGCGAGAGCTTTCCAGAAAACGCTCTTAGAAACCCCAGCATCCCTGGAAGCGGTCGGCCGGCGGCCCGAACCCAGCGCATCCACGCCGTTTCCTCCGACTCATGTGAAAGTTATTACCAAAATAGGCAGTTTTCATTGATCCTTTCCCCCTCCGGCGGAGCCACTCTGACTTTCCACTGACACGGTTTCCACTGCGTTGGCGCGAACAGGCTCCGGCCGTCCTTCATATTTCTGCGAGAATTAGCTCGTTTTGACGGACGGGCCGAGCGGCGGCGGCGGCGGCAGCTGGTTGCTGTTTGCTAAGATCGTTCCGATCGATCGGCAAATCTGTGTTTCCGATCCGGGAGGGGGGGGGGGGGGGGGGGGGGAGTAAACGAGAAGATTTAAAAAAAAGGGGGGTGGAGGGGTGGGTGGCGAGTGAAGAAAATGAAAAAAAAAAAAAAAGCGAACCCAAGACGCCGGGGGAGGTGAAAGGTCGCGACCCCGACACGTGTAGCTAGTTGAACCTTTCACTTCTGCAGGGGTCACGAGAGGGGAGGCGCTTTATTGTTCTGGGTTACGAGGCTCCTCGCCAGCGCCGTTAGAAGTTCCCGAATCCACACACACACACACACACACACACACACACTGCGGGTCATTCGGGGCTGCAGAGCCAGATACCGCCTGGCCTGAGTGGATTTTTCCCCTGGTAAAGTCTTCATCCCAGACGCCTCGCCGCTCCGTTCCTGCCGAGACGGAAAAGACGGGGTGGTTTTTTTTTTTTTTTTAACTTTTTTTTTATTTCGGGTTGTTTTTATGATATAACGTAAAAGTGTGTGAGCGGAGACCCCCCACCACACACCCTTTTTTTTTTAAATTTAAATCCTCCGACCGCCTCGGCACCACCCAGGGTGTTCGTCAGAAGCGTGAACGCTGCGAAACGCATCCGGCTGACGTCACGGCGAGTCGGACGAGGAACATTTTGCACGGTTGTTATTAAAAAGGGGGAGAAGAGGAAATCCTGTTTCCACGCCTCCGAAGTGACGCTTCTCCGTCTGCCGGGTTATGAATGAAAACACGGATTAAAGAAAGAGATTTACCCCGAAATGGATTCGAAGTCAACTTATATTACGTAGCATTCAGGCCTGAAGGCGCTTTGGCCTGCAGACGGGAGGAGGCGACCCTCCGTCGACACGTTTGTGTTTAAAACCACCTGGACGGCAGAAATAACAAGGATACACAAGCTGATTCATACGCGTTCATTCATTCATTCATTTATTATCGAAACCGCTTATTCTGCTGTCAGGGTTGCAGATTGGCAGGTGATCACAAGGCGCTGAAAGGAAAATACAAACCGTTCATCCTCTCATTCACACGTCATTTGGACAAACAAATATTCACCCTCTCATTCACATGTCAAATATGGACACACAACTATTCACTCTCTCACTCCTGTGACAAATAGACACTCCAATATTCACGTTTCATGAAGGGACCGGCAACCGTTCACCCTCTCATTCACACATCATTCAAATGATAATCAATTATTCACCCTTACATTCACACATCATGAATAGAAACAAATATTCATCCCATCACTCGTGTCAGAGGGACCAACAACCGTTCACCCTCTCATTCACTCATCATTTAAATGATAAACAATTATTCACCCTCTCATTCACTCATTATTTATAGAAACAACTATTCACCCTCTCATTCGGACGTCATTAATTGAAAGGAATATTCACCCTCTCGTTCGCATCCTATATAGATACAACCGTTGACTATTCACCCTCTCATTCATTAATCATTTAAACGATAGAGAAACAATTATTCACTTATTATCTAAATGATAAACAATTGTTCACCCTCTCATTCACTTCATGTGGAGAGAGACAACCACTCACCCACTCATTCACTCATTATTTATAGAAACAAATATTCACCCTGTCATTCATTCATCATAGATAAACATTCAACATATCATTCATTCAAATGATAAACAATTATTCACCCTCTCATTCACTCATTATTTATAGAAACAACTATTCACCCTCTCATTTGGACATCATTAATTGAAACGAATATTCACCCACTTGTCCACATCCCATATAAAGATAAAACCATTTACTATTCACCCTCTCATCCATTCATCCTTTAAACGATAGATAAACAATTATCCACTCATCATTTAAATGATAAACAATTATTCACCCACTCATTCACTCATTATTTATAGAAACAACTATTCACCCTCTCATTTGCACGTCATTAATTGAAAGGAATATTCACCCTCTCGTTCGCATCCTATGTAAAGATATAACCATTTACTATTCACCCTCTCATTCACTCATCATTTAAATGATAAACAATTATTCACCCACTCATTCACTCATTATCCATAAAAACAATATTCACTCTGTCATTCATTCATCATTGAAACGGTAGAAAAACAAATATTCACCCTCTCATTCACATGTCATATACAGGACATTCAGCTCATTCTGTTTAACCGTTATTTGTCTATTGTGGTTGATTTTCCTTTCAAATTGTATCTTTTTTATTTGAACCCCTTTCAACAAGTCATTTTATTTTCATTTTAGCGGAATGACATGACATTTTACTTTAAACTCTAATTTAATTTTTACATTATAATTATCTTTGTTTTCTCCTATTCTATGTATCTACATCATAGATACAGGACTGTCTCGCAGAAAATTAAAATATTGTGATAAAGTTAAAAAACCAAAAATTACTTTTTCATGAAATTCTAATATTTTGAGACAGGATTTTTGAGTTTTCTTAAGCTGTAAGCCGTAACCAGCAATATTAAAATAATAAAAAGCTCGCAATATTTCAGTTGATTTGTAACGAATCCAGAATGTAGGACATTTTTGTTTTTGCAATATCACAATATTCTAATTTTCACACAAACAACCCTGTCACCCACACATCTGGACTTTGCAGCGTCTCAAATGAACCTCCATGTTTTTGGCCGGCGGTAGAACACCGACCCTCCCGCTGCAGGAATCCAACCGGGGACCTCGTCGCTGCGAGGCGCTGACCGCCGCTGACCGCCGCGCCACGGCGTCGCCGTTCATTAGCGGTTCATCACACGCAGAACGTGGACTTGGAGGAATGGAAGCGAGTGGAGGCGTCAGCAGGGGAGGAGGACGAGGAGGAGGAGGAGGTTATTGTTCCTGCAATGTGTGTCTAATTCAAACATTTAAACCCGGCTTCAAGTCTAATTTGACCGTAATCTTGCTGGAGCAGTAGGTGTGTATATGTGTGTGTGTGTGTGTGTGTGTGTGTGTGTCCCACCCTCAACCGACCCTTGATTTATTGTAAACTCTGGGAAGTGTCGGGCTGAAAGGTAGCCGAGCGCAGAGTGTGATGATGATGATAACCTCAAAATGAATCTCCTCCAACCCCCACCCACTCACCCACCCACTCACCCACTCACCCACCCACTCCCAGCTCCCTCTCCGCCCTCCTCCACAGTTTATTAGTTTAGGCCAGAGGCCACTTGTAGCCTTGCAGAGTGGACGGTAATTGTGTGCGTGCTCCTTAAGCACCGACCGCAGCAATAATAGACTGAATTATACAATAAATTCCCTCCAGATGTGCTCCCTCCGCTCCCACCCACCCGCTCCAATTTGACAGCTCGCACACCCGCAATCCGCTCGAGTGGGGCCTCCGTGTGTGTGTGTGTGTGTGTGTGTGTGTGTGTGTGTTTGCAGCGTGCACGCGCCGGAGTGTTTGCGTTGTCAGATTGTTTCCATGCCGGCGTTCGCGCGCGGCGTTTCCTCACCGCTGCTGCTGCTGCTGCAATTACAAGTCATATTAGCTGATAGTGTTTTGCTAACCTGCTAATAGATGTCCCCTCGCCCACAGAGGCTCCATTCAACGATAAGCCGCCCCGAGAAAGACGCCGTCACGCCACGGCCAACGCCGGGTTTTTCGGACGTGCGCGTTTTCCGCCACCCTGCATGGGAATCCGACCGGCTATTTCTGTCGTTGTTGGATACGGACATGAGGAAGCGAGAAGAGGAAGAGCGGTCAGACTAATTATTATGTACACTCGCAGCATGAAATGTGAGTCTGATTTCAGAAGGAGGGGGTTCGCTTCCCCAAAATGTTTTTTTTTTTTTTTTTTTTGTGTACTCCAGCTCGCCGTCGCCGGAGTTTCATATTTTCATACGGTTTAACCTCCAGGCCGGTGATGTGCTGATGCAGGAGGAAGAAAGAATGGACCACCGGTCGAGATTTGGCCGCCGCCGTCCGTCCGCAGAGCGCCACCCGGTGTCCGAGCCGGAGATCCGTCCGTGAAAAAAAAGGGCAGATGGGAAATGAATATTCATTTGTGTTCAAGCCTGGACTTTCAATTGTATTTCCTCAAGTTATCGTTTATCATCTGATTTTCTAATGAAACTGTCATTCTGTTTAACCGTTATTTGTCTATCGTGGTTGATTTTCCTTTCGAATTGTATCTTCTCTTGTTTTAACCCCTTTTAACAAGTCGTTTTATTTTCATTTTAGCGGAATGACATTACATTTTGATTTTGCTTTCAAATTCAAATTTAATTTTTACATTATAATTATCTTTGTTTTCTCCTATTATATGTATCTACATCATATATACAGGACTGTCTCAGAAAATTAGAATATTGTTAAAAAACAAAAATGACTTTTTCATGATAATCTAATATTTTGAAATAGGATTTTTGAGTTTTCTAAAGATATAAGCCATAATCAGCAATATCAAAATAATAAAAGAGTTGCAATATTACAGTTGATTTGTAATGAATCCAGAATGTATGACATTTTTGTTTTTGTAATTGCATTACAGAAGATAAAGAACTTTATCATAATATTCTCATTTTCTGAGACGGTCCTGTATTTATATTTGTATTTTTATTTCATGCCTTTTTGGGAGCTTTGTTTCATGTTTGAGTCAGAATATCTGGGGTGAGCATTTCCTCTCTGGGTGATTTAACTACATAGTCATTGCTGTATGTGTGTGTGTGTGTGTGTGTGTGTGTGTGTGTGTGTGTGTGTGTGTGTGTGGTGCGGTGGACGATTACAGCTTTTTTCCTCTTTTAGAGCATTAAGCAGATTGATTCCATGGTGTACGTGGACATGGTTACATTTTGTGTGAGTTTATTTGTTTTGTGTTTTCAGAGCTGTTTTACAAATGAACGGGATTTAAAACTATAAACAAACCAGTTTATCGAAACAGCCAAAAATTGAAGCTGCAGAAAAATAAAAAAACACGTCGATGACGCGTGAGACCGGACGTCTCGATGGCGTCTCTCGCACAAAGATGGCCCCCGTTACCGTGACGACAAGCTAAATCGTATAGAAAATGAATGAAGGAACGCGCAGAATCATGTGACGCTCCGGGGCGAAGTCACTTCTCCGATAAGAGCGCTGAAATAAAAAAGCACTTTTCAGGGAGCGCGGGGTTGAAATTGGAAATTCATTTTAAACGCCACGCCGCGGCGTCTTGTCACTTTCCCCTCCCGACGTGCGCGTTCCACGAAAAATAAACAAACCCGTTGAGATTTAGAAGAATTAACAAAGTGCTCGGCTCAATCAAAAAGCCCCCGGCCGCCGCCCTAATTGGTTCCTTATTATTATTATTATTATAAAAGAAGCCTGTACAAGCAAATATGTTAATCAGGTCAGAAAAACCAGAGCGTCTTAAATATATAGCTCGGGGCGGAGAGCGCGTTGATTTATTATGATTCACCCTGTTGCTAGGATACCCGGCACCAGCCATCCGTCTTGGCGCGGCTATCTTAGCTGACAGCGTTGCCTCTGCTAAGCCTCTGTCACATGGCGATATTGGCTTTGCCAGGTGAGAGGCCGGCCGGGCTAATCAGGAACGGCAGAGTAATTTGCCCGCAGACATGTTCCAGAGCAGAACTCCCCCCCGGCGTTGCTCTCAACCTGCCGCCCCAGGTGGCTTCAATGCCTCAATGCCCCTTTTACCTGCTCCGCGCCGCCGGGCCGGGAGGGAAGGGGGCTAGCATAACAGGAAACAGGAACGGGAAGCAGACCCGGTGGACGGCGCGGTGGCCAGGTGCGGCCGCCCCCTCGCCGCCCCTCCTTCTCCGGAGGCCTCGCCGCCATCAAAGACTCCGAACCCCGGTTGTCAATCTGTTCCCGCCGCTTTCCAAATCATCCGTTTGGATTTTTTTTCCTTAAAAACCCGGGTTGCGGAGAGAATTCGGCTCGGCAAACCCGCTGGTCAGAGACGTCTCGGTCCGACGTGTGAATGAATGAGCGAATGGTCGCGTGTCTTCGTACGATGTACAAACAAAAGGGTGAACGCTTGTTTCTCCTCTATTTGACGCGTGCACGAGTGGACGAACGGTGGTGTATCTCCGTACGACGTGAGGGTGAACATCATTTGTCTCGATAAGACTGTGAACGGCTGTTTCATGAGTGAGTGAACGGGTTAAAAAGACACGTGAATGAAAGAGTGAGCGGCTGTTTGTCTCTGACACGTGAATGAATGACTGAATAGTTGTACGTCCACGTGTCGGGCGAATGGAGTTACGTCTATAAGACGTGAAAATGAGAGAATGAACGGCTGTTTCTTCTCTACATGACGTGTGTGTGAATGAATGAGTGAATTGTTGTATGTCTCTATAAGACGTGTAAATGAAAGGGTGAACGCTTGCGTCTCCGGACGACTTGTGAACGTCTCTTTACTGATGAATGACGGGGCGAACGGTTGTAAGTCTCAATATAACGGGAAATTCAGAGACTGAATGGCTGTTTCTTCTCGACCATTTGAATGAGCGAACGCTCGCTCAGATGTCTCTCAGATTTGAAAATTAAATGTGTCTCTATGACGCATGAATGAATGAGAGGGTGAATGGTTGGATGTCTATACAAGGCGTAGAAGTGAAAGAATGGATGTTCTTTCCATGACGCGTGAATGAATGAGCGAATGGTCGTCCGTCTCTCGGATTTGAAAATGAAAGACTGGGTGTCTTTATGACGCATGAACGAATGAGAGGGTGAATTGTTGGATGTCTTTATAAGGCGTGGAAGTGAAAGAAAGGATGTTGTTTCTGTGACGCGTGAATGACTGAGCGAATGGTCGGCCGTCCCGATAAGACGTGAAAATGAAAGAGTGGGCGTCGTCTCTGTGACGCGCGAATGAACAAGAGAATAGTTGCGTTTCCATGCCTGGGGAACCAGAGGATCGAGGATCGGCTCCGTCGCCTCCCGTGACCCCGAGCGACGGAAGATGAACGAAAGAATGAATGACTTAGCGAAAGAAGCTAACAGGAGGAGCGTGGGCGTCCGGGGGCTCCGGCTCTTTGATTTTGGGCGGCGGGACGCGAAGAGCTCGACAACCCCTGATCTGAGCCTCTTCGGGTTCTAATTAAAAGGTCGTAAACACGACCTCGTGAGCGGCGGCGGTACGTTTCTTCTCCGTTGCGTCTTCCCCGACATCTCCCCCGCCCGGACGCCCGCCGAATGTCTAAAATTGCACGAGGACCTTTAATTATAACGTTGAGGTCTTCGTAACGACTAATTCCATCACGGAGGCAAACTTACTTACTAATGATTGCTTTTAAGATAGATCCCCCTTCATTCTTTCCGAGCTCGCCGTTTGGAAACTTCACCGTCTCTGCAGTGACGGGGAGCGAATTCATTTAGTCATGCTGACCAGTTTAGAACATGATGACATTTCAAGGAAAGAATTACTTTTTTAGCTCGCTCCCGAAAGCCGCACTGCAGGACCGTGTGAATGAGATGAAACCGGATACCGAAAAACTGCGAATTCTAAACTGCCCGGCGCTGACGGACAACTCCTGTTTTGTTTTTCTTTTTCCTTAACCTCTTTCAGACGCATTTCTTGGCGGCGCTATCTCTCAGGGGACAGAAAAGGCGATGCATCCCCGCTAACGGTTTTTGTTTATCGAGTCGGAAAGGAGCTCCTCGCGGCCTCCTGGGTGGTCCAGGTGAGTGCCAAAGATGCCCCCCAAAACCTCCGGCTCCTGTTTAATCTTCACCATTTATTTGTTTGCTTTGCGAGTGAATACGCGAGGTGCCGGAGTGTACCGGCGCTTGTGTGTCCTGGTTACAGGGGGCCGTTCATCCGGCTTAGACGGCGGTCGATCCCGCAGACCGACGTCCAGACACTGTCTGACAGCCCCGCCGGTAGCCTGCGTCCTTCACCTCGTGCTATCCCAGAAGCGTCTGCATACCCAGACTGTTCCGGAGACCGCAGGGCCATTAGTTCAGGTTCGAGTCTTTCGATAGAACCCCGAGGGAGGGGGAAGGGGGTCTGATGCTTCCCAGCTCCGCTTTATTTGCGTATTTGTCTCCCCCACCCGTTCCGCCGGGCGAGGCGACGCGAGACAAATCTCACCGTCGCAGATTTATTTTAGCCATGCTAAGCTAGCTCGGGCCGGCCGCGGTTCAGCCGGTTGAGCCTTAACTTGAAAGGCCAGGCAGGTCGATCCCTGCGATCCCCGTGCAGAAGTGTCCTTGGGCGAGACCAGGAACCCCACATTTGCTGACGGCGGTATGGTTAGCCCCTTGCGCAAAGATCTGCTGTGAATATGGTTGAATGCTATCTTGCAAGCTAAATAAGTGGAGACCATCTATAGCTTGTGCTGGCTGGAGTTCAGCTGGCGCAACGGGCGACCCTCCGGCTGGAAGGCACTCGGTTCAATCCAAGTGTCCTTGGGCGAGACGAGGAACCCCAAATTAGCCGACAGAGGTACGGTTAGCCCCGTGCACAGAGCTCTGCTGTTGAATGGGTGAATGCTATCTCGCACGCTAAATAAGTGGAGACTATCTATAGCTTGTGCTGGCAGGAGTTCAGCTGGCGCAGCGGGCGACCCTCCAACTGGAAGGCTGTCAGTTCAATCCAAATATCCTCGGGCGAGACTAGGAACCCCAAATTTGCTGACACGGGTTGGTTAGCCCAGTGCGCAAAGCTCTGCTGCCACCAGTGTGTGATTGGGTGAACGCTAGCTAGCGAGCTAAATAAGTGGAGACTATCTATAGCTTGTCGTGGATGTAGTTCAGTTGGCAGAACGGGCGACCCTCCAGCTGGAAAGTTGTCAATCCCTGCCGTCTCCATGCAGAGGTGTCCTCTGGCGAGACACCAAACCCGAGGGTTGCTCCTGATGCTACAGTTAGCGCCTCGCACGGCAGCTCTGCCACCATCGGTGTGAGTGCGTGTGTGAAAAGGCGAATGCTATCTATAATAAAGCTAAGTAACCGGACACCGTCTAACTTGCTTCAGCTTTCATGAATAGAGCGGAAATCGAACATCGGGATCGGACGCTATCGGTTTCGCGCCTGAGAAAGATGGAACGTAGAGACTGTTTTGCTTTACAGGGCGAAAGAATTAAACGATGAAAGTGACACCTGGCAAGGCGGTCGCTCGTGCTAACTGGGGAATAGCGGGTATGAGCGCGGCCGACTCGGAGAGGAACTTGTCTTTTTCTTTCACAGCCACGTTCATTTCACCCGACAATAAACAACTCTAGAAGTCCCGAGGAGGTGTTCATCTAGCGGTGGCTGTCTGGATGCGTCCGTCAGTACGGCAGCAGGAGGCCGTATGTAGGACTAATGATAGGCTGCTCAAGTATGCTCGGGCGTCTGGTCAGGATGCCTCTTGGACGCCTCCCCGGGGAGATGTTCTGGGCACGACCCACCAGGAGGAGGCCCCGGGGAAGACCCGGGGCCCGCAGGAGGGACTACCACCGCCTTGGGATTCCCTCTGGAGGAGCCGGCCAAAGTGGCTCGGGAAAGGGAAGTCCGCTCGGGCCGCTGCCCCCGTCACCCCAACTTGGATGGGAGGCAGAAGATAGCTAGATGGATGGAGAGGCTACCAAAGCGGGCCTTCAATAGAGGGCTGACTCAATATCTTTTCCATTTCTTGGCGGAGACGGCGCCGATTCTGGTTTTCAATCTGCGAAGGAGAAAGCGGTGTCTTGTTTCGCCGACGCCGGGCTCAAACTCCGGTCGGGACTCGTGTTTAGGCTTCAAAGATCGTCCTTAAATTCAAATTCTTTTCCTTTTTTATTTGCTCTCGTCAAAGACCGCCGGGTTATTTACAAGCCTCGGCAGCGACGGGGAAAACAAACGTGTTTACAAAACTTTTAATTCTCTCGACGGTTAGCCTGACGATTCGCGCCGTCGCAACAACACTAGCGTCCGGCGATTGGCGGAGACGCCTGATCAAATGTGACAATATACGAGCTTGTTGTTCAAAAAAATAAGCGAGGCCCGCGGAAGAACGCTCATTTTTGATGTGGCGGTGTTTATTTACGAGATATTTGTTTGTTAAAAAGAAAACAAACGGCCGTTTTCTTTCACTCGCGGCCAAATGTCAGTCAGATCTTGCTGATCGCGGCGGCGGCGGCAGACAGAAGGAAAATGCTGTCCTGAAATTCAAGCTGTCTATTGTCAAATTTGCGGAATTGGACTCGTGCGATCGGATCGGCGGCGTCCGACGGGAGACATTTCGGCATCTCGTAAAACGATCCAGATGAAGGCGAAAAAGAAAAAAAAAATAGAAAATAAACACGAACGTGAGTGACAGCGCTGATTGGGCAATCTTTGGAGGCCGGCTAAGACGGACGGGTCTAATTCGTTCGCGCGTCATGTCGTAAAGCGTCGGTTTCAACGCCATCGTCGGCGGGAGTGGATGTGGATAGCGGAGCTCTCGGGTCCCATCATTCACCCTCTCATTCACACGTCATATGGAGACACTCACTTCTTCATTGTACAGAATATTCAGACATATTTTACATAAAGCGGCAACCGTTCACCCGCTCATTCACAGGTTACAGACACTCATTCACCCTCACAAAGTGCTTATTGTCACAATAATAACGGAGTAGAAACTTCCCTGCACACTGAAATTCTGACTTCACTGTCCGCGGTGCATTTGGATGTGTGCTGATAAGAAGTGTAAACATTATTAGAAATATGATTATAGATACGAATATGAGCAGTCGAGACACACAAACATTCACCCGCTCATTCAGAGCTCATATACAGACAATCATTCATATAGAAAAAACTATTCACTCCGTCATTCACACGTCAAAGATATGCAAGCATTCATCCCCTCATTCACATGTCATATATATATATATATATATATACATATATATATACAAGCATTCATCCTCCATTCATTTACACATATAAAGACAACCATTCACCCTGTCATTCACACATCATATAAATATGCAAGCATTCACTCCTTCATTCACATGTCATATATATATATATATACAACCATTCACCCTTTCATTCACACGTCATATATATATACACAAGCATTCACCCTTTCATTCACACGTCATATATATATACACAAGCATTCACCCTCTCATTCACAGGCAGCCATTCACTCCTTCATTCACACAGAATATAGAGACGTACAACCTTTACTGTCTTATTTACACGTCATACAGCGACAACCATTCACCCTTTCACTCATACAGTCTAGACGGACAGTCATTCACACTTGTAGGGCCTTCAACGAACTTCCAGCTGTGTTTGGACCGTGTGAGGAAGCCGGAGGACGCTTTAAGAAGCTCGAGGACGTCCAAGACACGAGGTAGAGCGCCGAGACTCCTCGCCCTGCGGGAATCCGACCGGTGACGCTCTGGCTGTGAGGCGGAGGCGCTAAAGGGGCTCAAACAACGAGCTGCGAATTGGAAAATCGGAAAAAGCGAAAAGAAATTCGCCGCCCGAAGATCTTTATTAATCGATTAGATGTCAGACGCCGTAAAATTCTTCGGAAGGCACTTTCACGTGCGTTTAACTGCTCATTACCCGATCATATTTTCAATCGACCGTTTCCCTTTTTGAAGCCAAATAGACCTTAAATTTCAAACCGCATCTGCGGCTTCCCCCTCGATGTGTTTTCGTGTGGGAAACGGCAGATGCCCGTCTCCAACACAGGCCGTTTGAGTTCAGCGACCGAGGCCAATAAAAGCCCGAGCTTTTTTAATTGAAGTTTTATTGTATTTGTTGGTGGGCGAGCCGCCGAGAGGCTCCTCCGGAGCGTCGACCCGCGGCCTCGGCGAGCCGGCCCGTCTCATCTGGCAGCCATTACCTGCACACATGCTCCTGTCTGAAGGTTGATCTACCGGGTTAAACAAATCCAGGCGGCGGAGCGAAGCCCGCCGAGGAATCGCGACGAGGTTAAAGCGGGCTACCGTCGTCGATTCCCGGGACGCCGGGGAAACGACAAACCGGCCGGCCGAGACGCCGTTTTTCGGACTTTCGGTCGCGAGCGGGGGGTTCCTCCGACGCCGGACGCGGGATTCGTAAATCCCGAGACGAGGCGCGAACGCCGAACCGTCTCCGGACGGATCAGAAGCCTGCAGATCCAGCCTGGTGTGTTTATTACGCCCTTCCCCGTTTCTCACTTCGCGGCGACCGGATTGAAACTGACAGGGTAATTATCATTTCATCCCAAATTGATCCCAATCCATGTGGGCCGGATCCAAACGCCGAGAGGCACGGGGGTGGCGGAGGGGGATTAAAAAAAAAAAAGACGCATTTCGGGAACTTTTTGGCGACGGTTCAGTCGTCTGTAAGACGTATCGCTGAAGGGTGGAGAGGGATGGAAGGAGAGTAGCGGGGTTTTGGAGTAAAAGGAAGGGGAGACGTTTGGAGATTGCGTTGCGGGTGTTCCCTTGATGTCCCCCTGACAGGAAACAGATTGGGAGCCGCATGGCGTCGGCTCTTTTTTTTTATTTTTATTTTTTTTTTATTCGTCTGGCTCCGCCGGGTTTTTCCTGGCCCGAGCGGGCCCCCGGTTCTGAGACGCCGTGGCCGTTTTTTAAGTGAGAATAACAAATGCTTGAAAAAATAATAGGCCCGCAAAAAGAAAAAGAGAGGAGCAGCACAATCCCGCTATTGTTTCGTGCTAGCGAGGGGAGGGAAGCCGGAGCCACGTCTTCGGGACGTTTTACTGGCTCTAATAAAGACGGCGCGGCGTGGGTCCCCGTCGCCGAGACGTCTGCCAGACTGACAGATACGCTCGACGGTAGTATTGGACGGTTCCGTATCATGTATTTCGAGTTGTGTTGCTTGGCACGCCGCGCACGGGGCCCGTCATTCATCACCAGAAGCCCGCTGCCCGGCGTCGCTCGGGATGGCGCCCGAGTGAGTTATCGAGGAGGCGGCGCTCGGAGAAAGAGAGAGGGGTTTCGCTCATTTCGGGCCGACGAGCGCGAGGTTTTTACCGACGGCGTACGACTCGACGTCAGCGGATTCTTTAACCCCTCTATCTGGATCACAACCTTTTACGCGACCGTGTCAAATAAGAGGTGAAAAAAAAAGAAACGGCTGTTTTATAACCCACACACACACACACACACACACACACACTGGGCTGGAACACAGATCGGTCTGTGCTTAATCAGCTCTGTTTTTAAGTGTTCTCCGCTCGGTTTTCCAACGCGGCCCCGGCGAAAGAAAAACGTCTGGTCGTGGGTGGCTCCGCCGGGTCACTGAGCCCACAGACTGGAGCATTTCATAAGAAAGAACCCACTTAATTCTGAGCCACACGTCGCATTAGCTGATTTACATGCGGACAGCTATCATTTTGTGAGGGCCCTGACATTGATAAATGAGGTGTTTCACCTAATAGGTAATAAAAACAAATTACAGGTCTTAAGAGAAAGGATGTTCTTCATTTGGTTCTGTTTTCTGTCTCTTCGGGGGCAAAAGGGGGCAGATTGTTTCCATATGATTGCGGCCCTCGTTCGTTAAAGCCGCCTCCCCGCCCCGGACCGAGATTAATAACGGCCTTTTCCGACGATCAATCCGGACTTCGCTTCGGGGGGTTATTTGAAGACTCGGAAAAAGGAAAAAAAAAAAGAAAGTCAAAAAAAAGTCCAGAACGGCTCGGACGTCGGGGCGTTTTTATCGGTTCCGATCCCGAGACGACTCGTATTGAATCGTTATTTCCCCGCCTCTTTCCTTTAAACGGCCCCTGTTTGGACAAATGAAATATAATTAATTACAGGAAACCAAAAGCCTTACCGTCACCGTAAAAGAAAAAAAAAAAAAAAAATTCAATGACCACATCGGCGATGTTTGTACCCTCGGAGCCGGGCGGGAATAACTCAAAAGATTAGATTTTTTTTTCCATCGGCCCGTTAATTTCGTCGGATATAAACGCCTCGACGCGAACCGCCGGCCTCTTTTTCCCCCCCCCGATCCGTCAAATCGTCGGATTAACGGGGAAAAAAAAAACCAACAAAAAACGACTCGGGGATCCGCTGTTAAACAACCGCGGACGAGAAAAGAAATAATCAAAAAAAAAAAACGGCGCTCCGAAAGAGAAAATATTAACCCGAACGGTACTTAGTAGGTGAGGGCGTGTTATTCTTGACCGTTTTGAATCACGACGAGGCTCTACGAGTCCCACAGAGCTCGTATATAAGCCCTCTCAATTTTCTCCAGCTAGGCGTGAAAAGGCTTCCCCTTCTGGTGTAATGCAAGCCTGACAGAGGACAAGTCGGCCTCTATTCCCGCCTTCGCCGCCTCCCCCCCCACCCCCCCCGCCGCCCCGCGCCTGGGCTCCCTCAAACCAAAAGGATGAGGCGGCCACATCCACACACACACACACACACTTTTTCCACACATTAAAACATGCTTACATTGCGAGCGCTGCGTCATGTTCGGGGTGGCGCTCCTGCCAAGCCGCCTGCAGGTGGCAATAAATTAGCGCGCCGCAGGATGTGCGCTAATCTCGAGCTGCAAATAAAAAGGCAGCTTTTCCGTTTTATCAGGCGGAGGGGTTCAATAAATTATCAACCGGCTAACTATGCTTTTATTATGTGCGGTATTATTTTTATTTAATTTAAAACCGGCAGTTGTGCTAAGGGTGGTTCTCACTATGGTAGCAAGCTAACTAGCGTGACGTTTGAAAACAGGAAATGATGTAAAATGACTGTACGGTTGACCCGTTGTGGCAATATTAAAATGTTAGAATTCGGTTTACGTTTTAAAACGTTCAGAAGTTTATCAAGTCCACCCTCGACCGTTTGGACAGTTTAAAGCACGAGGCTACATTCACGGTCACCGCGAATGAAGCTAAAACGTGTTTTGTAAACAGAAAGCAGCTTCCATGCTGCTCTTGGATGGAACTGAAACCTTATTTGTGGCAATATTAAAATATAATGTCATTAATTCCACCCTGAACAATAGGGACGTTAGCTTAAACCGCCAGGCTACATTCATGTTTACCGCCGTTGAAGCTTGGACATGTTGTTTTGCGTGCAGCGATTGGCCTCCACGTCGGTATTTGGAGTGAACCGAAACCAAATCTGTGGCGATATTAAAATGTTACGTCATTAATCCGTGGCAGAAGTTTAACTGTTCCGCCTTAAGCTGTTGAGACATTAGCTTCAACCGCCAGGCTATGTTCACGTTTACTGCAAATGATGCTTTGTATGCAGAAATTGGCCTCCGTGTTGGTTCTTGGACGGAGCTGAAACCAACTTTGTGGCAAGATTAAATGTTATGTCATTAGTCCGTTGACAAGTTTAACTCTTTCACCGGAAACCGCCGAGACGTTAGCTGAAACCGGCGGGCTACGTTCACGTTAGCCACGAATGAAGCCGAGAGATGTTTCGGATGAAAAAAATAGTCCTCCGTGTCAGTTCTTGGAATGAACCGAAACCAAATTTGTGGCAATATTAAAACGTTATGTCAATAATCCGTTCATAAGTTTAACTGTTCCGCCTCAAACCGCCGAGACATTAGCTTAAACTGCCGGGCGACGCTCGTGTTTACCGCGACCGATGCCTCGTACGCGGAGCCGGGCCCCCCGAAACCAAAGCGCCGACGAACCCCGTCCGCCGCGTTAGGTACGGCGGCGCCGCCGAAGTCGTCACGTTTGCGGGGTCAGAGGTATCGGCTTTTACCCCCGAAATTAGAGGCGGTTTCCCGCCGAAGTCCCGCAATCACCGCGGCGGGAAACAAAGACGATACCCTCCCGGCGAATGGACTCTTTGCCGTTTCCGTCTCGCCCGTAAACGATGCGGGCGTACGTAATGACCGCGCCGTCGGACCGGGGTAATTCCAAGTGCCACGTCCAATCAGCGCTTATCACCGCAACGCATCGCAGCTCGCCGCTCGGGCCGAGGTGACACCCGAGCGGCGCAGGAGTTGCGCGTTCGGAGCAGAAAAAGGGAAAGGGCGAGGAAAGAGAAGGCCGGGCGGGAGGGAGTCTCGGATCCCGTGGCGAGCGCCAGAGGGACACGTTTTGTTGGAACGCGGCGTGCGCTGAGTGATGGGAGAACGGCTGCAGCAGTGTTTAGAAACACCAGTCGGCCGGTCTATTGCCGAGGAGCCTGGGTGTCTGCGCTGAGCTCCCCCCCCACTGCTCTAAGTAGGATGGTACATGCAGACTCACTGCATACCGCTCCTGCGTGCCGCTAAAATTAGCCCCCCTGGAACCAGATGGAATTCTAAACAGAATAAACTTTTCTTGACTTGATTATATTGAGCCTTTCCAAGCTCCGACATTAAAAAGAAAGGGAGAAGGCAAAGAAAGAGGGGGGAACCTTAGAAGCTAATTGCCGCGGGTCTGGCGCGCACATTGGGCATTGTGTCGAGTCGAGACGCTGCAGTAAAAACGCCGGAGCCTTTCCCCGGGCCCCGACTCCCAGAGGGGGAACTGTCACATCTTCCATGCATTTGTGGTGGGACTGCAGCTCCACACGGACTGCATGTGAAGTCACTAATTAAAAGCAAGCGATCCGTAACTGTCTGGCTCAACAGGCTGTACTCATCCATGTGGGCCCCCGTCGGCGCTCGCGGACCCCCCTCCCCGACGGCCCCCCCGACGATGACGGTTAGGCCCCGGCATGGGAGCGTTTAACAAAAAAAAAAAATTAGTCGATCTTCTCATGAGGCCACACTGGCTGCATTGTGCTGCGTTTATGAGATTCAATTAGCTGTATTTCCTACCCGCCGACTCGACCCGACTTACGGTACGGACTTATAAACAAATGATCGAATCCGACGGGGCCGGACCGGGACCGGGAAGAGCGGGTTTCGGAGGATTTGTTTCTTTTGGGGCGAGGTTACGAACATCGCGCCGCGCCGGCTCGAGTCTCGCCGTCGGACCGTTGCTTCATGCGTCTAAGCGTCGAGAGCTTCAAAAGACGGGGGTCGTGAGAAATGACGAGGTTGAAACGGAGCCTCCCCTGCGGTACGCTGCCGTACAGAACCCTTTCCAAGAGCTATCCGGCTCCAGGAAGTAGCCTCCTCCAGGGGAACCACGGGACCGATGAGGTCCGCGGTAGGGACGGCTGTGACAAACCCACAAGAAGAAGAAGAAGAAGCTTCTGCACTGTTCATGGAATCACAACGGACTATCCGATGGGGTGATTTTATCTCCTCCCTGCTCAGTGAAGAACCCCGTTAGCCGTTCGCTAACTGTTGCTCCGGAGGCCGGAGGAGCTCGGACCTCTTCGTCGGCCCGTCTCTCGTCGGCGCAAGAAAACATCTGAGCGCAGAACGCTCGAGTTTCCTGCAAGAAGTGCCTGGTGATCGGTGTGGCTTATGAGTTTGACCGATCGACAAGCTCTTACGGACGGGTAAAAGGTCCCTGCCTGCTTGTAGCTTCTAGTACCGCGAACTAAAATGGTCCTCAGTGCGAAAGAGGCTTTTTACATTACATTGCATTTGGCGCTTTTATCCAAAGCGACTTACAATAGAGGACATAAGGACTGCAAATACACTCGCAAATACAAGATGCACAGTAAATATACACAACAGTAAGCTTGGGTTAGTGAGTTTTTTTTTTTTTTTTTGACAAACACACACACTGCATAGCCTAACTTGCTGCCTAACCTGATCTGGGGCATCAGCGCAGTAAAAAGTCCTGAAAGAGAAAAGTTGTTACCTGTTTCTTGAAGGTTGAGAGAGATGACGCTAGTCTTGTTGCTTCCGGAAGTTTGTTCCACCACTGAGGTAGTAGAACTGAGAACAGTTTTGCCTGAGATCGCTTAGAGCGAGCAGAAGGTGCTGCTAGTAGGTTTGTATCAGAGGAACGCAGCTCTCTGCCGGGAACATAAGGTCTTATCATTTGGTTCAGATATGCTGGACCTGTTCCTGAGGTGGTTTTGAAGGCCAGGGTCAGGATCTTGTGCTTGATCCTGGCAGCTACTTTTTAAAGGTAGCTTTTCCCGCTGCTTCTGCAGATGTCGCTGAGTCGCTTCATCTGCAGGGGCGCGAGAACCAGGTCCACTGTCCCGCCGGACTCAGGAAACCAGCCCGTTTTTCAGAGCCTTTCCAATCCCGGGGGTTTGTGAAATGAAATCAGCCACAGGAGCCGCGGAGCCGGTCCGTCCCGGAACGCTCCGTCCTTTGCCGTTTATCTTAAATCTACAAAAATCCTGGATTTCGCCGGACGGAAAGGGGGGTCGGATAATTGCGATCTGAAAAACGAGCGATCGGGAAACAGCGCGGAAAGCGACTTTCCTCTGAGTTGCGTGGAAGTGACAGTGTAATGGAAGTCACGCGGCGTCGGATCGAAGCGTCTCGGAATTAAACCCCAACTGTTTTTCCCCCTCAAAGCTGCACGGAGAACGTTCATCTTCCAGCCCGACGCCGCCGTTTAACCCAGAGCGACGGTGACACGACGGAGGCTTGTAAACAGGAAGAGCCCTGGGAATACAACACAAATCCTTCTGATGATTCCCGCCCTCGCTCAGCGGCGGCGGCGGAGACGAGACGGGCCGGGGGACCGTGACTCACTCCAAACAGACACTTTGATTACCTCGACATTTGTTTGTTTCCATAAAATGACAGCAAAAAACCCCGAGCCCTTTTTTCCGGCCACCTACGAGGCAGCGGAGGAAGAGCGGCGGAGTTTAGGGTTAAGGTTAGACCTTTTTCTGCATAGGGTTAGCGTTAGCATTAGGAGCGCGTGATGCAACCGCCTGTGTTTATGGGGGAAAAAAAACGTAATTTCAGTATCATCTGAAATCCATCCCCTGTTTTTTTTTTCTTTCCCATTGTTGCTGACTTGGCTCCCACTCTCAACCCGTCCAACCATTTTTGTTTTTTTGCAATAACCTCAGATTGCTTTGATTACTTTAATCACCTTTGAATTGTGCCGGTGAGTCACCGCTAGCCGGCGCGCTAGCCGCCGCTGCCTTTTTCCTCGAGAGGATAAGTGAGGAAACGCTTTTTTTTTTTTTTTTTTGAGGATGGGGGGGGGGGGTGGGCGGCGGTGACTTGGAGTGAGGTGTAAACGCACACACACACACACACACACACACACACACACACACGCTTGTGTGCATGCAGCTGGCGGACAGATGTCCACTGACCGCCGCTCACCTGATGCTAACCAGCTAAGCTAAGGACGCTCGGTTGCCAAGCAGGGAGGGAGGGAGGAGGTGGTTGCCATGGCGACCTCTGCTCCTCCGCGACCCCAACCCCGTTTCCACGAGTACGTCTGGGAGACTCATCGCTCCTCCGGCCAACTTCAGTGATTACATTCCTTTCACCCGGAGCTTTCTTCCTCTCCTTCTTCTTCTTGCCAGGCCAGAACGGACGGACAATTTTATGCATTTTTGCGGATTTTCTCAGACCCCTCATCAGGACTTTTTAAACAAATAACCTGGTGATGTAATGGACGCGGCGGCCGCAGGAGCAAAAAAAAAAAAAAGCCGGGAATATCACGCCGGCTTCCCAAAACGCCGTCACGAACGAGTCAAGCGGACGGCGAAAAACAAGGGGAGGGATCAGATAAGGATCTCTTTGTACACAAACCACCCATTGACTCACCGTCTTCCTGTCGGAAGTGCCGATTAGCTCGCCGAGACAAAGATCTCAGACATGTTAAACGCCTGGAAATAAATAAACGCGGGGATGGCGTCCCACTCCGGGGCCCTTGTTTGACTTACAGCGAGGGCGGGGGAGCGGCGCCGACTCCTCCGAGTCCAACGGGGGGGGATTTTTAATTGCGCTTTATTGGATGGAGGGCCTCCCGCGGCGCCCCGGCGGGGGGGATTTGTCTCTCCGACGTCGAAAAAGTCGGACAATGCAGTCCATTCTCCTCGCCTCCGACGGAGATTTTCCCCTCCGCGTTGGTTCTTTCGCTTCCCTCCCCGCCGGATGTGATTCGCGCCACGTCGTTCACGACGGCCGGCTCGCCGCGACGCTTCCGTCTCCGGAGGTAAAACGATACGCGGATTTGCTCAAATCGCAACGCCTTCGATGTGAGAGCTTCTGACAAAGTCTGCACTCGATATGCGTCATTAGATTTATTATGTGACCGATAAAAAGTCGTCTTTGGCTCCCGTGTTAAAGATCGTCTTCCATTTCAAATATCTGCCGAAGGTGGTGAGCGTAGGATTCCAGGCGAGGTCGTGACCTTCAGAACCGGCCTCGGTCCGTGTCAACCAACAGGTTTCGCTCTTTTTTTTTTTTTTCCTCTTTCTGAGAAGTTTGGCTTCGCCTTTTCACATCCTAGTCCAGGTAAATCCCCCAAAGTTTTCTGGGTCATCCCAGGTCACCTCAACTGAAGAGGCCTCTCGGATGAGGTGAGAAACATCTTCGAGTCCAGTTGCTATGATTCCGACAAGAAGTCCCCAAAAGTTGCTCCTTTGTCCCCGCCCAACAACACCCCATTAGCATAACAGCGCCTCTCGATCACCCGGTTTCAGCCGATCGACTCTTCTATTTGCAACCTAGACTCGCCAAAAACCCCCGAAACTCCCCGCAGGTCATCAGAACTGAAGAAGTCTACAACGTCTACAAGTGGACGTCTACGAAAAGAAGATTCCGACATATTACCCCTTCTCTCGGCGCGACACATGGTTTGAGTTTGCGCTCCGCCGTCCGGCGCTAATATCAGACGACGTTATCTCACATCTCAACACGCGTCGGCAAAGAAGAAAAACGATGCTGTGTTTATTACGTTATTTATTTGAGCGGACCGGGAGGGGTGGCGGCGGTGGCGGCGGCGACGGCGGCGGACGGCGACGTGTTCACGTGTTGAGACTGCGGTCGCGGCGGACCGTCTCACGCTCGTCTGTCTGATAATAAACCTCCGGGCGGGAAGCACAGCTGGAGGCGAGGATGAAGATGTTGAGGCTCAAAGATGGAGAGGAACATGCTACATGTGTTTTGGAGGATTGGTGAAGATGTTGGTGGACGGATGCTGAAGCAGGAAGAGGTTTTAAGTTAGATTAACGCCATTATTTTCTGCGAGAAAACATTTCGCGCCCTCCCACCGCGAGTATAAATAGCAACATTAGCTCTAAAACTTGTATGTACACAACGCTGTATCCTTATTAACATAACAGAAAAGAAAAAAATGAAATGGATCAACTTGTAATAGAGAGTTACTTTAAGAACGGGACAGCAGTCACTGGTTTACTGAAGTAGCTTTCACAAAACGCGATGATTGTTGGCGATTTTCGGCGCATTTCCGCGGAAAAAACTCAAGCGACTCATTGGGTTATAGGGGTGTAATAACTTTAGCCTTTATTTATTTAGCAACATGCTGGTCGCGTTGAGGGGAGCCATCAAGAGGAGCCCGATTGTTGGATCCTCTTTTGTACCTTCTCAAAGGTCGGACATGACGCGAGTCCCCTTTGTGCTTGGAAGCCTCCATTCGCCCTTTGAGGACGGCAGCAGATCAGTTGGTGGACCAGATGTCCTCCAATCAGAAGGTGTGCTATGTAGATGCTACTTTGGAGACTTCTCGGGACACTTTGGAGGACCTGGGGTTGGAAGTGCCAACCTCCTGGTTGGGGGACGTCCGGTCCACTAGCTGATCTGCTGCCATCCTCAAGGGGCTGATCCAGGCTTCAAGCACAGAGAAGGCTGGTAGGAAGGAAGGTTTGAGAAGGTACAGAAGGACAGAACTGGATTCTGCGATCTCCTCTTCCCCCGCCCAGCATGCAGCCAAATAAATGAATATTGCAAAAAATCATCTTGCTTTGTGAAAGCTACTTCAGCACTGTTATGTTAATAAATGTTAATAAACTTATTCCTTGTTGCAAGTTGATCCGTATCTCTTTCTTGACTTGTATGTTACTAAGGCAGCATTGGTGTTCATACAACAATTTAAGAATGATACTATTTATAGTTGCGGCGGAGAGCGGTGGCGGGAGGGCGCGAAATGTTTTCTTATTCCTCGGGGGGGCGTGACCGAAAATAATTGAGAAACGCCGCCTTCCAGCTAATTCTACACCATAAGTGTGTTTCCGCGGGTCACATGCGCCCCCCGGCATCACCCCGGTATCTGAGAAGAGGGTTGGACGGAGGTCGGTTCGCCGAAGGGAGCGGCCGCGAAGCACTCCTCTTAGCATCCTGGAGGATAATGGTGGCCTCCACTGATCTTCAGCGGCGGACGGGGGAGGGTGTGTGTGTGTGTGTGTGTGTGTGGTGTGTGTGTGTGTGTGTTGGGGGGGGTTGATCTGGCTTTTTCGTCGGACCTCTGCAGTGGCGCAATGCCGCCGTCCCCTCCCGCTAAGCAAAGGATAAACCCCCGTCGCACCAGAGTGGTTTGCTCGCGCGTCGTCGGTTGGTTTGGGTCAGTTATGGAGGAGGTGGTGGGCGGTTGGGGGGGTCGGAGGGGGAGGGCGGGGAGGGCGGACGCCGCGGGGGGCGGCGGCGTTGCCTCAGCAGAGGCGCTGGAAGGAACAAAGACCGGTTTATGGCGTGCAGCCATGGGACAGGGCTACATCAACACTGTTCGTCAGGGCCCGAGAATAGAGCGGAGGGCTGAGTCAGCCTAGCAGCAGCTAACCCGCAGCAGAGGGGAGGGTGTGTGTGTGTGTGTGTGTGTGTGTGTGCACGCCGGGGGGGGGGAGAGAGAGAGAAAACAACCCGAGGTTCATCTTGTTAAAGATCCCCGCTGCGGCATCCACTTTTTTTTACCGCTCGCCGATTGACTCCGCGATTGGTCTCTTGACCCGGCGACGACGTCGGAGCCTCGGCCTGTTTACTGGAAACGCTGCTCACCAGGGACAATAAAAACATATGATGCGTACCAGGAGCTCACACCGACCTCCGCTCTTGCGGTCTGACGCCAGTCCCTCACCCACGTGTTGCCCCGGGAGAAAGAAAGGGAAAAAAAAAAAAAAGGAAACGGGATGATAAACAACATGCGTATGTCTCTTAAAGGGACACCGGGATGGAAATGCAGCCGTTATATTCTGACTCCGCCGGGATCAAATGCGAGCGAAGAAGAATCGCGCGAGCTGCGGCCGCTTTCGCACGTCACCCGGCGCAATAAAACGCCTCCGCCTCGGCCTCCGGCGTTTTAAAAGAAAAGAAAAAAAATTCACGCGTTTTTTTTTTGTTTTTTTTTTTTCTCCCACGCCAGTCGTCTCCGTTTCCTCCGCCTGAAAAAAACGACGACAAAACACGCCGGAACTTTTCACGTCGCGAGTCGAGTCGTCATTATCCGAGTCGAGACGTTGAAATGACTTCTTCTCGGCTCCCCTGGGCTTCGGCCAGGTCGGCTACGGCGGCGCGTTCGTTTGCTTGTTCAGTATGTTATGCTTGAGGAGAGGTCAAAGGTCACCTCGGTAGCGTCGTAACACCATTTCCTCTGGAAACTCGGGGTCTTCGCTTGACCTTCCTGTTGCGCAGCAGGAGAGGAAACGAAGGATTTGGGATAGAAAAGTTCTAGGAACACCGGTTCGGCTCGCAGTCGGTTCCAAGAAGTAGCTCCTCCAGGGGAACCTTGCGGCAGCGAGGGACCGCGGGAGGAACGTGCACCTTGAGCTCCACGCACAAACCACCCAAGACGAGCTCTAATGAGCGGTTTCGGGCTCATATCCGATTAAAAGTCTGTTTCAATAAACCGCAGAGACGTTTATTCTACACTTGGAAATAACCCGACGATGAGATTTATTGATTTCAGCGCCCCGTGAGCCTCGCTGCAGAGGAAGCTTCGATGTGTTCGCGACGCTCCGATCAGAGAGGTCACAAACAGGACAGTCCCAAACACTCCGAGTAGCCCGGCTCCAGTTCGGTTCCAGGAAGTAGCCTCTTCCAGGGGAGCGGTTTTGTTTTGCACATTTTGACACACACTTTAAAATCCACGCTCAAAAACAAAGACAACGTGGAGTTTGAAGCTGCAACCGCATTCATGGAGTAACAACCACATGCTGTCAGAGGGGTGTTTTTATCTTCTCGTTGTGTGAAGAACCCCGTTAGCCGTTAGCTAACTCAAATGCTAACTAAGCTAAAATGTCGTATGGCCGCCAGAGGACAGGACAGTCCCAAAAACTCAGAATGTCCAAGCTCCAATTCAGTTCCAGGAAGTAGCCTCTTCCAGGGGAACTTTTTAATTTTGCACATTTTGACACGCACCTCACACTCCACGCCCAAAAACAAAGACAACGTGGAGTTTGAAGCTGCAACCGCGTCCGTGGAATAATAACCACATACCGTCAGATGTTTTTATCTTCTCATCGTGTGAAGAACCCTGTTAGCCGTTAGCTAATTCAAACGCTTACTAAGCTAAAATGCCGCCAGAGGACAGGACAGTCCCAAAAACTCTGAATGTCCAAGCTCCAATTCGGTTCCGAACTTTTTAATTTTGCATTCCTGCTAAGTGCAAGTGTCCGAGGTGTGAAGTGCACCTTAAACTCCACGTTCACAAACAAAGGAAGAAGAAGGAGACGATGTGGACAACGTGGAGTTGGAAGCTGCAACCGCGTTCATGGAGTAACAACCGCAGACTGTCAGATGGGTGTTTTTATCTTCTCACTGCACGTGAGAACCCCGTTAGCCGTTAGCTAACTCTGCACTTATTTCAGCCAAAATGTCGTATGGCCGCCAGAGGACAGGACAGTCCCAAAAACTCAGACCATCCCAGCTCCAATTCGGTTCCGGGAAGTAGCCTCTTCCAGGGGAACTTTTTAATTTTGCGTTCCTGTGAAGAGCAAGTGACCACGGTGTGGAGTACATCTCAAACTCCACGTTCAAAGACAAATGAAGTAGAAGAAGGAGGTGAGGTGGACAACATGTAGGTGGAAGCTGCCACCACGTTCATGGAATAATAACCACATACTGTCGGATGGGTGTTTTCATCTTCTCACTGAACGTGAGAATCCCGTTAGCCGTTAGCTAACGCTGCACCAATTACAGCCAAAATGCTGATGTTGCCCCGCGGGCCCTGCAAACCCCTCAGAGAAGCAGCGGGCCAGAAGACCTCGGAGCTCCTCGACGCTCCATTTCTTGCCCTTTTTTCTGCAAGTCGGGAGAAAACCTCTAAACCGCTATCGTTTTTTTAAAATGGGCGCGGCTTATGAGTTTTCGGTGTAGAAGCTAAAATGGTTCCAGGACCTGGAGTCCACGGGCTCTGGTTCGCAAAAAGTTCCTCCGGCTCGACGTTTTTCATTGAAACGAAGCGACGGCCGGCCTTTTGAGAAGGAACCGATCGCTGCCCCTTTAACGACGGAAGCAGAGGAAAGAAACTCGTCTTCGTTTCAGTTCAAGGGTTCATAAAAAAAAAAAAGAAAAACCCACATTAAACACTCGTCGGGGGAAAAAGATGAGTCTCGTCCACGTGGACGGCGGCGAGCGTTATTAATGGAGCTACTGTTTATAGCAACCGGGGCACCAGTTTGTCGCCGCGCGGCGTCAGGACGGCCCGTTTAACTCTGTTTGTTTGTTGTTTCGCTTCACTCTGTTGACTGTGTGTGTGCGTGCACGTGCCAGCGTGCGTGCACGTGCATGCGTGCATGCAGGTTTTTTTCATTTGGAAGTGATCTGCTGTGTTTTTCCTGTTGCAGAGCACAGAAGCGTGCGGTGTGGAAGCTCAGAGCTCCCGGCCACATCAAGAGAAACCATCCGTCCTTACAGCCACAAGCCCCCTCCTCCCTCCTCCTCCCTCCATCCATCCCTCCGTCCCTCCATCCTCCCTCCATCCATCCCTCCCTCTCTTCCATCCCTCCCCCCTTCGCTCTCAGGCGTAATAACAGAGCCATCAAATAGCCATATTTATAATCTCCGACCGGGCCAATTTTAAAGTGGTCAACTCCAGAGGTATAGGAATTGTTGAGAGCAATTTGCGGTTTTCATTCTTAAAGAGGCACCATCCCAGTGGCAAATGAAATAAAGTCAGTTTCCTTTTTCTTTTTTTTTTAATTTTTTTTTTTTTTTTTTCCATTTGTCAATACCAAAGCTGGGTCCAATTTCGCCGTTGGCGCTCCGCTGGTATCGCTTCGAGATGATTTATTTAAATTGGGGTTGCCCTCCCACCTTTAAAAAAAAAAAAAAAGACTGAATAAATCATCAAATAAATAAAATAAATAATAACAAAACATATTACAAAACAAAAACTGTGCAATATTTCATTTCACTGTGCAATATTCAGAACTGTACAATATTTCATTTCATAACAACTACACTACAATTTTTCCTTTTATCATACTATTGTGCACTTAAAGTTTTATCACTTGTTTACTAAGACACTTTATAGTTTCACTGAGACGCTTTATAGTTTATAGTTTATCTTTATTTCTAACTCTGCCTTTTTCTTTTTATTATTTATTACTGTTATATTTTTCTGTAACTCTGGCACAACAATTTCCTTCGGGATTAATAAAGTTGTTCTTATCTTATCTTTTTTTTTAATTATAATTGTGGCTGTTCATCAATTTATTTGCTCCCGTTGGACCACGTGAAAGCAACCAGTAACATTTTGTTATCCTTTGCTTATGAGGATGCTAACAGCGCGCTAGCCGTGTTAGCATCTAGCAGAAGCCGTGCACAAAGAGGCCGAGCGTTCCCCTCCCCGCCCGGTTTTCCAGCCTTCGCGTCGCTCGCCGACCTGTTTCCCCTCCAACCTCGGGATCGTATGACTCCCGCGTGTTGAGCGAAGGCTGATAAATGTGGTGCCGCAGCGAAGAGTTGTTTTATTTTTTTTTTTTATGTCCGCATCTGCCTTTGCGATCGGCGATAAGGGAGCCGCGATACGGCCGACGTGGAAAGATTAGGTTTGGTTTTCTTCTGCTTCGAGTTGGACATTATTTCCCGGATTCCAGGGTCGTCATCCGTTTTTACTCATCGCTCATAAATACAAAGCAACATAAACAACATTTAGACCTGGTTACATGTATATTTAGAAATATATAAGTGTACGAGTCCCACAGGAGGCCATTCTTTGTGGAGTCTCCACATTGTCATCCCTGCGTGGGGTTCCACAGGGTTCCTCAAGGTTCTCCCACAGTTCAAACACAGGATGGAGGTCATTTAAAGCCTAATTTCCCAGAAGAATGAATGTTTCTATAGGACGTGTGAATGAGAGGGTGAATGGGAATGAATGGTTGTATGTCTATATGACGTATATGACTGTGAATCTGATGTCTCCATATGAGATTTTTAATGCTATTTCATTCATTATACTTCATTAATCCCTATAGAGAGGACACACTCAGAGGAGTTGGGAATTGAACCAGGAACTTTTGGTTCCAGGACAATAAATCTTCCTCCGGCGCCTCCTGGTTGTGTAACCCGAAAGGACGTATGAATGAGAGGGTGAATGGTTGTCCGCTTGTATAGCAGGGCTGTCAAACGTACGGCCCGCGGGCCGATTACGGCCCGTCAGGAGGTCCACTCCGGCCCGTGGAATAAACCCACAATTTTGAAAAAATACACAAATATCATCAACTACTATTTTAAAATAAAAATGCAGTGCCCATATTGTTTGCTGACGGTGTTTTAGTCGGTGTTAGCAACATGGCACAACATGTAGGGACTCACAACGTCCAGCAGATGGCAGCAATGCGGCTTCCGAGTCTGTAAATAGCATTTTTGTTCGAAATGTAGCTGCTTGTCCGTCGGACACGACACTCTCATCGGCAAGAGGTCGTCGTCGTCGTCAAAAAAGAGAAAAGTGGACATGGAGTGCAGGGTTTTCACTTCTTATTTGTCGGTGGAGGTTCATAAGAAACCCGTATGCTCGGTGTGGATGCAGCAAGAAGTGTAGATGAAATGTAGATGAGACGTAGAGTTGTTGAAACTTTTCTTCATGAATCGTGTCAAACTCAAGGCCTGCGGGCCAAATGTGGCCCGTCACAACATCTTAAAAGGTCTAATTGTCTTAAAGTACATCATTTGTATCGTTTTCCTGTTCTCTTTCACTCTAAAACAAAGGAAAAATTTGGACTTTGCGTTATTTAAGCACTGATTTTACTGCTCTGGCCTCCTTGACATCAAATTAGGACCAAAACGAGTTGGACACCTGCTCTATACTAAGTGACTAGTTCTTCGTCTCCGTACGAGGGTGAACGAGAAGGTGAACGGTTGCGTTTCGACACGAGCCGCGAACGAGAAAGTGAATTCCACCTCTCTGTGACCGACCAGTCGCGGGGTTGAACCCGGCCTCTCGTCCAATGAGACGCGTCCGGCCTCCCCGCGACCTCGACTGCGAGGAATCATAACGAATGAATGAATGAACGGGGGAAAAAAAACACCCATCTCACGCGCCGGCATAAAGTCATGATCTGATTCAAACAGTAAAAGACAGATTTAAACGCCGCCTGTTTGTTTCCCGATCAAAGCGACTCTCCGAAAGCGTCCCGACCACGCCGTTCCCTCGCCGGAGCTTCCCGGACCAAACCCCACTTTTCTTTCATCTCTCCTTTCTTTCTTTTCTTCTCCTCCGTCCCCGAAGGGGGGTTGTGCTCACGCATGCCGCGCTCGCGATCAGTTATTCCGATATTCAAATGAGCGCAGAGAAAAAAGCTCCGCGAGCACATGTGCCGGGTGATGACCGGAATATATCAAGGGACAGCTGGCAATCAAATCGCCTCAAACTGGAGATCTGGAGTTTGTGAGCGGAGAGGAGAGCTTTGAGAAAGAGAGGGAGAGGAAAAAAAAAGGGGGGTAAATTACTCTGCTGTCTGAGCAGGAAGGAAACCGGGCTTTAAGCTCCTCAACAACTTCCTGTTTAACATCCGCAATTCACAAAAAAAAAAAAAAAAAAAGATGCCAAAAAAAAAAACAAAAAAAAAAACAGCACGCCTGAGAGTCACGCTCGTCTAAACACTGTCTGTGTATTTATGCGACTCCCGCTCGGGGGGGAAGCCCGATGTGTGTGTGTGTGTGTGTGTGATCACTCGGAGGATGTTATCAACATGGCGGCGATGAGAGATGAATGGGGGCAGCCTTCCTTCCCTTCCCTTCCCTTCCCTTCCCCCCGCCGCCAACATGTGCGCGCCACAAACGCCCGCTACAAATATAACTCCCGGATAGTTTTTCAGCCTCCGGGCCCCCGCACATAAATCAGCCGTCGGGCCGCGAGGCTCGGACTTGGCAGGGAATCAGAACCGGCCTCCGGCGAGCCGGGCCTGTCCGTCACTTAATTAAAGCAGCGATTGAGCGGCGCTGCGTATCGTGACCGACAACACAACCCGCTGTGTCTCGCCCTCGCCGGGTTTGTTAGTTTTGGTGAAGGAACACGCCGGGGTGGGCGGGGGGGTTATTTATAGCCCGGGGATCTTTTTAAAAATGCGTGAAATTTCACAAAAAAAACGACAAATAAACGCCAAAGGTGCAACAGGCCCGGTGTGTTTTTTTTTTTTTCCAGTTTGATGTGTTTGCACGGCGCCGCCGTCGCATTTATCACCTCGCCAACGGAGATGTTTCATTTTCTCCAGGCAGGGAAGGGAAGGGAAGGGAAGGGAAGGGAAGGGGGCGCCCACGACTTCAGTCGACTTAAGTAACCCGTAAAAACCTTCGCTCCGCTCCGAACCGAGCGATGACATGTAGGTCTTTTCCCAGCGCCGACCTTCCCGGCGGGGGGGGGCTTCTCCTCAAAGCGGGATCGGCGTGACGGCCACAGGTAGAGGTTAACGCCCCCCCATTAGTAACCCCTGGCCGCGCAGATGCCACCTCCCTCCGTCATAAAGACGTCATAAATCCACGCTAATGTTCTCGGGCCTCCGCGCTTCCCCGGCTGATTTATGGCTACAACTTCTCATCCTTTATCCTTTTATTACCCCCCTCCTCCCTTCCCCTCTGCTAAAGGAGCTATTCCCTCGCCACGCTTCTTCACTCTGCTCTCCAGGTGTCTGGGCTCTGACTTAGCACAGCCGCCGTGCTAACACACACACACACTCAATCGCACAAGGTTTAAGGCGAGTTTACAAGGCTGCGCTTGTTGCGTTGGGGTGTCTTGAGGTGTAGAAGCTAGCGGTCGAGGCAGAAGGCCGCCCGCGCTGAGCTCGGGTCGGTCCTGCGCCGCTAATGCCCCGCGGGTCCTCCGCTAAAGCTAACTGCTAAAGCTTACAGAAATTTCGGATTCAATTTGTGAGAATGCAGATTTGTTTTTTGCATTGACAGCCGACACGTAGCGCGGCTGCTGTCGGGCTCCGTTAGCGAGGATGTGGGTTTGCGCCGACCGTAGCGTCTTTGTCCGGTCCGATCGCCTCGCCGGGCGTCCGGGAAAAAAATTCCTTTTTGGCAAAGTTTCCCTGAAAAGAAAAAAAAGAAAACCAGACCATCTCCGACGGGCGGAGACGTGCGGTCAGTTTTGTCCTGGAAGGAGGGAACGTTTGGTTGTGCGCTGGGGACACGCTGTATGCTTGACCTAGCCGCTAGCTTAGCGCCCCCTCAAAAAGCGCTGCATCGCCCCCGGCTTGAGCTTCCTCTCTGCAGCGTCTCCTCCTCGTCCGGAGCCTCCGAGGCAGACGTGGATGAACCGAGGATCCGAGTTCAACTGGTCTGTGGGAGTTTCTTTTTTTTTTTCCCCCCGAAGTTTCCGGATGAGGTCTTGCAGACGGGCTAATGGCTCCCCTCGCATCCTTAAAGATAAATGGGACGACGCGCGTTTGATACCGACGGTATCCAGTGCGAGCCAATCGTGGCGAAGCGTTGTCGTGCTTGCTGATCATTGAACCGCTCAGGAATCAAACCTGCGGTCTTGCGGACATTTTTATTTTTGCGATCGGACTACTGACAGATGCGATGCGAGGTCTTTGTCAGCTTTCCTGCAAAACCGCCAGGACCTCAGCTTGGCTCAGTACTGCCCCAACTCCGCGCTCAGAAGCCCCTTTCGCGCGGTAGGAACTTTTTGCGCTCCCTAGAACCTTATCAGGGAGTCGTTCCTCCGTAACGTCGGACGGCGGAGGAACCAGGGGCCTCAGCTCCGACCCCAAGGCAGGAACTCGTGAGCCACGGAGGTTATCAGATACTTCTAGCGGACCGCAGAGCACCAGTTTTAAAAACAATCCTGGTCCCCGGTCGGCTGATTTCTTGAGGCAAACCGGATGAAAAGCGTCGAGAAAAGAAGCACAAGGACGTCCGAGCGCTCCTGGTTGCTTTGCACTTAAAGGTTTCCGGGGGGAACATTGACGTTTTGGCCCAAATAGGTGCGAAGTTAGCTAACGGCTAATCCCTACCGTGATCCCTGTGGGAACGCAGCGCTAAAAAGGATGCTAGCTCCCGGAACAAAACCCCAGCTGGACGCTTCTCAGCGCTTTTCCGTCCGAAAACAGCCGGGCTCCCCGATCGGTCACGGCACGACGGTAACGTCGCGCTCCTTCATTCCTCTCTCAGCTGAGAGCCAGAAATGTTGTTCGTTCTGCCGTGAAACCGCTCCGCTCGTTACAACTCATGGGTTTTGGCAGCGGCGATAAAAACAATAATGAATGAATTAAAGCGGCCGATAAAAAAGTCACGCGTCGGACGGCGTGACTCAGCGGCAACCGAAAGCGTCGGATAAAAATAGGAAAACTCGCCGGCGAAGTAGGTAACGTTAAGCTAACGCAATTAACATTAAGAATGAGGGTCGGCAGAAGGTTTCCACATCCACCTCGGACCGTTTGTGTTGAATGAAAAAGGAGCTCCGAGACCGTCCGGCCTTCCAGAGCCGGTGGAACCAGACGGATAAAATCTATTTCATTTCGTCCCGCAGATTATATATTCGTATTTGATTTAGCTCCCGCGCCCCCTCCTTCGTAGACCGCACATGTTTGGTCATTTCCTGAACTTGTAGTTTAGAGTGACAAATCATATTTTAATGTCGAAACGTGCGCGCGCACAGGTTGGCAGGTATGCCGCTCCGCTTCCCGCGCCGGGATGTTTTTCAGCGAGACGGACCATTTTTCAAAACGAGACTCCAAATAAAGTTGCCTTTTTCAGGGCGTTTTTTTTTTCCCCCGAAAAAGCCGTAATATAATATCGGGACCCGGATGAAAGGGGAGACGTCCGACGGCGTCGGCGAGGGATTCGACAAATCGCGCGTCGGGATCGGGTCGACCCCGGCGCGTTGATGAATTGGACCGGGCTTCCATCTAAAATGGCCATCCGAGGCGCGCCCGTGAGCGCCTGATGCACTTACCAGATTATTTAACGCTGGAACGGAGGTATCGGACTACACGCCGGCAAATATTTAGGAGGCCGTAATCTCTAAATCTGGGCGACCTGCTGAAATAATCTGCCTCCCCGACACTCGGGGTTTATACTTATGGATACTTATTGTACTTCTGGCCGGCGGCCCCGGGGACGCCGCGGCTCCGGCTTCAGGGTTCTGGTTGCACCGGGACGACCTTCAGCCGGTTGACTTTGAACCCGCCGCCAATTCCAACCCCTTCCCCCCCCCCGCACCCTTAAAAGAGATATTTTTAAGAACTCTTTGTTTCGGTCATTGAGGAAAGGAAACATTCTTCCGCGGACGTGTTTGCACTGAAAATACTGGAGTCTTTGTTTTAGAAAGACTTGAATTTATTATGTCTTCACGTCTCTATTTATGACCGGGCCGACCTCCGCGTCTTATTTTATTTTTTCTCCCCGCTGCAAACCCGGCGGTTCTAATCCCGTTAAGACTGTCAGGACCGATACGATGAGAGTTCACGACGCTGCGGGACGGACGGCGTTACGAGGGAAGGCGGGACCGACCCGAGACGCTCTTTCTGGAGTTCCGAACACTTTCTCGGGAGCTTCGTCGCTTCTCGGTGCATTCAGAGAGCAGAGGAACCGACGGATCTGGAGTCCTACTTTGACGGTTCCTGGAATCGGGAACTCGCAAAAAACGTTTGGTCACCGGTCAGCTGTTTTCTTGCAAGGAAATCGGAAGGTCCAAAAATGTCCACATCTTGGGATGGAACTCGTGGGATGAATCTGATCCGCAAAGATAAAAGATGCCAGTTTTGCCGGGAGGGAAATAAACACTAGGTGCATTAATAAGTTAACATGCCGTGATTTTACCCGCCGGGCAGCTGCATAGGTTTTCCTCCGTTTGGCCGCCGGAGCTAAAATGAGTTTGACACCCCTGGAGAGTCGACACCAGGGGTGTCAAACTCATTTTGATCCGGGTGCCGAGGAGGTCGGACCAGTAGAACCAGAGCGTGATTACCTTGAAGTAACTCTAAGTCCAAATGTTTCCTTTGTTTTAGTGTGAAAGAGAACGAGAGAAATGATAAAAATCTTGATATGTAATGAAATGTTCCTTTGAGAAAATACAAGCTGAACAACCTGAGATCCATGAAGAAAAGTTTGAACGACACTACGCCTCACTTCTGTCTTCTCATTTCAATTTGTTGTGTTTTTCTTCAGAATCTCATCGTGGCACCGAAACTCACCACGGGTGTCCAACTTGTTTTGGTCCTAATTTGATGTCAAGGAGACCAGAGCAGTAAAATCGGTGCATAATTAACTCAAAGTAACACTATGTCAATATTTTTCCTTTGTTTTAGTGTGAAAGAGAACAGGAAAACGATACAAATGATGTATTTTAAGACAATTAGACCTTTTAAGACGTGACGGGCCACAGAAAATGATGTGACGGGCCACATTTGGCCCGCAGGCCTTGAGTTTGACACGATTCATGAAGAAAAGTTTCAATAACTCTACGTCTCAGTTGTGTCTTCTCACTTCATCTACACTTCTCGCTGCATCCACACCGAGCATACGGGTTTCTTATGAACCTCCACCGACAAATAAGAAGTGAAAACCCTGCACTCCATGTCCACTTTTCTCTTTTCTGAGGACGACATCTTGCCGATGAAGGTGTCGGGTCCGACGCAAAAGCAGCTACATTTCTAACAAAAATACTATTTAAAGACCCGGAAGCCACATTGCTGCCATCTGCTGGAAGTTGTGAGCCACATCGTGTTGTGCCGTGTTGCTAACACCGACTAAAACACCGTTAGCAAACAATATAGGCACTGCATTTTTATTTTTAAAAAAGTAGGTGATGATTTTTAAGTATTTTTTCAAAATTGTGGATTTATTCCGCAGGGTAGATTGGACCCCCTGGCGGGCCGTTACCGGCCCGCAGGCCGTACGTTTGACAGCGATGGTCTACAACACAGGTGTCAAACTCACTGCAGCTCAGGGGCCACATGGAGGAAAATCTATTCTCATGTGGGTCGAACGTGTAAAATCATGACGTATTAACCTTTGTTAATATACCTATTGTTCAATTCACCCCTGAAACATCCTATCTTTTAGCTTTGCAAGCCCAATTAAACTTGTTTGTTGCCCTGATCCGGCCCTCGGCCCTCGAGTTTGACACCCCTGGTCTACACAATCTGTGGATGAGAGGGTGAATGCTTGTATGTCCCTCAATGAATTGTAAATGCGAGGTCATCCAGTTTGACACCTGACCTTTTCTGACACATGGATCACCGCGCATGAGCATACAAGTGCTGCTACCAATTTATCCTCCTACTTATTTCTTTTAAGCTTAAGAAAGGGTATTAAAAATGCGTGGAGGAGTCGGACCAAGTAAGAAGCCAAAAAAGTACCACCTCTCCAGGGAGGAGGAGGAGTTTGTTTTTTCCTTGTGTCATTTTCAAAGTGCGTTTGCCTCTTCTGCCAGTCTATCATCGCTATACCCAAGAAGGAAAATGTGGAGTGGCGATTTTGGACCCTTCAAAAAAAAACTTTGATGATCGTTTGGAAGTGTGCTCGAGGCCGGCCAGCAGGAGCTGCTGTCTGGACGATACGTCCCCGGCTGAAGTCATCAGCGCAAGGCTAAGCAAGAAAAAATGAGTTGTATTGTGCAATATTGCAGTTATGCAAGGTACACCAATATATATTGTACATTTAAGAATTCAATATAATTATAAATATGCGGTTTGCAATTTTAAAGTCGGTACATCATATTGACTTGGACATTTTATAAGTAGTTTGCTCTACATCACGCGTCAAACTCAAGGCCTGCGGGCCAAATGTGGCCCGCCACATCATTTTCTGCGGTCCGTGACAACGTCTTAAAAGGTCTGATTGTTTTAAAATACACAAATGATCCCTAAATGTCCAGGAAGAGAAAAGTTGAAGCAGTTGGATGGTTTCAAGAAAGACGGGAAGGCCAAGACGTGTTTGTGCTTGAAGGAGGGAATAACAATGTGTGTTTTGTGTGCTGAGGCAGCGTCGCTTGTCTAAGAGTACAATCCACGTCCAAACACCAAGCTAAGTATGCTAAAGTTAGCCTTCCTGAAAAACGACTGATTTTCCGAGAATTAAAAGCCAAAATGTTACAAATGCATTTGCGTAGAATCTTAGCAACATTTTGGATTTGAATGAGTCATAAATTCAGAGTTATTTAACGTGGAGGACTGTTTATACTTGTTTTACACTATTTGAGGTTACATGTTGTTACATTTATACAGTTGCCTTTTAAGGCAACCACGATGCCAACGCGGTCATGTGATCGACCGGACGAGGGCGAACGCCGCCTCCGGCCCGACCGAGCAACGCTGCGACCCCGAGCGCATTCTGTATGTCAGAGAATAATAATATCACACCCGAAAAGGACGGAATTCGAAAAAAACGGAAGTTGCGCCTTATCGGCGAGGTGAACGGAGATATTCCTGGTTTTCATTTAAATGCGTGAAAAACAGCGTCGCGTCCAAATACGTGTCACTCCCAAAGCGTTGACAAGCCGTGACCGTCCAATACACACTTCTCAGCGGTGTGTGACAGCGCCTATATCCATGATGAATGTTCCCACTGGTGTGTGTGTGTGAACGCACGAATATTCCTGATTTTGAAGATATCCCAAAGACGTATATATAACCAATATGGATCGCGTGTAGAAATCGGAATCTGGTTTCTTCTACTTCCTTTTTAATTTTAGTGAAATACTGCTCGTTCCTCGCAGGAGCGTCAGACAACAAAAGGGCGTTTTGTGGCCTTTTTTTTTTTTTTTTTTCTGGCGCTGGAATATATTTTGGATCGTCCAGACATTCCACTGATTTTAAAGCCCCGTGGACTCAAACTGTCAGGTTTCCACTGCACAACGCATTAAAAATAGAGACTCTTTTCAACTTTAATTTTGCACTTGCCTCTCCGCGCGCTCGGAACCCCGCGAGCTTAGCGGTCAAGCCTTTTCCGCGGCGTCGCTGCAGCGGCCCCCCGTTTGGCCGGAGCGAGCTAAAAGAAACGTCATTAGTAGACAAGGGAATCTCTTTAAGACAGCTAATTCTAACGGATGGCTCACTCCTCAGACCGGCTGCGCACGTAATGCTTTAAACAGCAGCGGCGTGAGCTGTCCAACAGACACCAACACACACACGTCTGCGCGCGCACGCGTTAGCGACTGCGCGCAACGGTCGCCCCGCAGGATCGGAGTTCACGCCGACACACACACTCCGCTGTTTCCCCTGCAGGCCTTTTCGACGCTGAGGCAAAAAGGATGTAATAAGGGGAAGGGATTTACTGAGAAAAGCGTGTCGTGACGAGGCGGGAAAGATTTACATTTACATATCCCATATTTTTATCATTTACAGAAGTCCGGAGCGTGGAGGTAAACGTCGTCGGCCTCCGCTCACACTGCGGCCATTGTGTCTGAGCCTAAAAACCATCTCCCTGCGCCGATTAAACGCTTTAAATCCCAAATAGTTTTGAGGATATCGGCGCGTTCGCTCCCCTTGTTTCTTCAAATCTCTGGAATATGTTAACGAATGCGAAGGAGGCCTCTGACTCAGCTCTCGTGGAGGGAAAAGAAAAGGCTGCGTCACCGTCGGGGGAAGGAGGGCGTCTGCAGATCCGGGAGAGCGGCGCGAGCAGGAGGGACCACTGCTGAGTTTCAGACTTGAGTTTTCCCCCGGAGCCGAAATGTTTCCCCTCCGCCGGGACGGCTTCTCACCCCCGCGTCTAGACCGAGACTTCTCGGCGTGGTCCCTGTCATCGCCTTCGGTCGCCATGGTTACACCGCCATCGGACGGCTACTTACGGTCTTCGGAGCTCCGCGGAATTGACCAGAAACACGCTGCAGATTCAGCGGGTCGGATGTTTCCACGTGACGGGACGGAGGAAGTGCATAGATTTGTGTTTCTGTTCATTTCAAAGCGTTCATTGTCATTCGTGCGGCGTAAAAACGTGTTTCTCCGCGCAATGAAATTCGTACGTCGCCGTCTGCGGTGGATTTGGCCGGCATGCAACTGCGGAGCGAGCAGACACGTCCGCCACGGGGCGCCATCTTTGATTATTTCAATATTCTAAAGGATGACCACGATTTGTCTTACGTCTCTGTTACATGAAAGAGTGAACGGCTGCACGTTTTTATTTAAGGTGCGACGAGACGGTGAAAGGTCCGTCTCTAAATGACCTTTAAATGGAGGCACCGATTCGAATGCGACGAGGTTTTCCGGTTTCCTCCAAAAACATGCGGCAGGTTAAATGGAGAAAATGGAAGGAGCGAATGACCGGATGGTTGTCTGTTAGTTTGATGTAGCCTAGCGTCCCCCCGCGACCCACGAGTGCAGGATCAGCGGCAAACGATGGACGGATTTTTAATTTTCAAACAGGCACAGTGACATTTTTAGCAATGAGAGCTCTTGGCTCAGAGCATGTAGATCAGGGGTGTCAAACATACGGCCCAAAGGGGTTCCACCAGGCCCGCAGGATCATTTGAAAAGTGAAAAAATGCATAAAAGGCAAGGATTTATTTTTTTTAATTAAATGCAATTCAAGAATTTTCCTCTAGGGGGCGCACTATTTTGCTCAGAGTAGAAGACAATCTGCATCACTGAGACGGACCAATCAGCAGCCGTTATCAATGCACCACCTGCTGCTTGTAATGACGTTTTTTCTACCCTGTTCTCCACCTCCTGCTACGCCCTCATTAGCCAAAATGTTGTTATCAAAATAGAGAAAAGTAGTTAAAGAGTGTAGAATTTTCAAAGAAAAACGGACTACGTCCTATCTATTTACGGAGACGCATGGGAAACCTTGCTTGATGTGTTTGCAACAAGTTTCGGTATTTAAGGAATATAATATACGGCGCCGCTACGAGACTCAGAGCGAAAAATATGGCAGCTTGCAAAGAAACTGAGAAGAGATAAGATCAACCAATCGCTGGCAGGTCGGAGGAAACAGCGTCCACTTTCACCCACAGCCGAGAAATCAGTGAAGCAGCGGTAAAAGCCAGCTAGCTAATTGCTAGCGAAAATGTGCAATTTAAAGTTAAGTCACCAGCTTCACTACTAAAGAGTATGGTGGAAATCAATTTTCATGCAACTCCATACATTTTCAGTATGTATTGTATGTGTTTGCATGTTTCATGTATGAAGTTTACACATTTACAGGTGAACACTTTCTTCCTTACACATTTAATAGCACTCTTTTTAGTTTGTAAGGTGAAGGCAGGGATTCAATTTAGATTTTATATGCACATGTGGAAATGGTTTTAAAATCCCTTTCTTTATAAGTCTCATTTAATCTTAAAGTGCATTACTATAGTTTTCAATACCAATTACTTGTTAAAGTTTTGTGCCTTTGTACGATCAGTGGGATCACATGATCACATGATTGCAATGCAAACATGTGAATGATAGAAGTAAATTGCACTTTTGTCGAAGGAAATATGAGGTGTTTCATGAAATGTTTTGTAAAAGGATTGTTCATGAAATTCCAAGATTTTCCTCATGTTCTTGTACTTCTTTACACCAAAACAGAGGAAAGACATGATATTTTGGTTATTTATTGCTGAGTATGCTATTATTTTAACGGTCCGGCCCACTTGACATCTACCTCGGCCGTATGTGGCCGACATGAGAAATGAGTTTGACACCCCTGATGTCGAGGTTTTTTATGAAAATAAAACGGACAGACAACTTGTTCGCGTCGTGCTACAAAGTGAAACACATGGCACGGATGGTGCGAGGGGTGATATGAATAACGATGAAAACGCTAGCGGTTGCGCGTCCGTCTCCATGAGCGACCACCGGCCAATCGACAGCTTGTGTTCAAAAAAAAAAGACGGATAAGAATAAGAATCAGACGAGGGTGAAGAAATTTCGAGTCCGGTTTCCACGACGAGAAGATTTGAACAAGAATATTCCCCCCTTCTTCCACGTTAAAGGTAAACGCTCATCGCCTTTAGCGATGCGCGAGGACTTCCAGCGGCAGCATCTTCTCAGCCGGCCACACATAAACAAGAAACCTGTGGAAAGTTTCCCTCCGCCTTCACCTTCTCTACATTTATTTCTGTCTATCTGGCCTTCAACCCTCTTGTCTTGTTTTTTAGGAAAATTCCGCCGGCGGTAGCCGCCCCCCGGGTCTCCCACGTGACCACCTCCACCGCCACGGAAGGCAAATTCCACTTTGTGTTTGTTTTAAACAAACAGATCACTCGCCGCTTCGTCCTCGGAGGCGAGCGTCCGAAACCTCCCCGCCCCCGATCTGTTTCGTGACCGGAGAGATGTTTTTTTTTTTTTTTTTTTTTGGTGTCGCCGGGCTCGCAGGAGCGCGGCGTCAAATCAGGACAACATTGCCATCTGCAGGAAAGCAGCAAGACGAGGGAGGGAAGGTCCACGTGCGGGAAAAGGCTATAACTCTTAATACCGGCAGGCTCTGCTTTCGTCCCGACACTTAAGGGCAACTAAATGAAATCCGAATCCGGCCTCCTCCGCCTCCTCCTCCTCCGACTGGAGTCCGTTCTCCGTTCCCGGCTGCGGTGAGGAGCTGGACGGGCGCCTTGTTTGTTTAGCTAACGGCGGTGACGCCCACCCACAGGTGCCAAAGCTACAGCGGAGCGCTGGGCCAGCTGTTTACGAGCCACGCCGCCCCGCCTGAATGCCCGATCTCACGCGGAGAGAGGAAGTGGTCGAGTTACCCGGGAGAAAATTCGGGGGGTTTGTAAAAAAAAAAAAAAGCCTTGAATTCAGCAGTTAGCATGAGCGAGCTAGCGAGCGATCGTTCCTGACCGGGAGTCCGTCCCCGTGTTGTTAGCGATCGGGAAAGGGACAACGATAGCGGAGAGGACGCTACAATTCTAAGCCGGTCCAGATCCCTCAGAGGGTTCCTCTCATTTGGTGCAAGAAGGTCCCCGGTTGGAGGCTTTCCTTGCGGTTTCTCCAACGCCAAGAACATACGGCAGGTCCGTCGGAGACCCGAAATGGCCGAAACGTGTGAACGAGAGGGTGAACGGTCGCATGTCTCTACGTGACGTGTGAATGAATGACTGAACGGCTGGACGTCCACGTGACGTGTGAAAGAGCGAGCGGCTGTCGGTCTCTAGACGTCTCCGTGGCCTCGTGATCGTGCGAAGTGAACTCCGCCCGATCGCCGCAACCCCGCGCGTCGAATGAGCGCTACGGATCATGAATGGATGAATTCATCCTGATTTAATCGCGACTGCATTGTTACCCGCGGCGCAGAAACCCCCGTCTCTCTGGTTCAATCACAACACCGGCGCTTTGGCAAGCTAGCGAACACGAGCTAACGGCCGGGGGAGAAATACCTTCGCGTGCGTCGTGACGCCACGGAGACGCGTTTTACTCGGAGATGTGAAATCGGTCGGACGCGTCCCGCGTTTGGATCCCGCGAAGGCCCACCTTAGCACGGCCGGGCCGACGCCAATAAGTAATGGAAAGGGCGAAGGGGGGAGCGGGCGGCTTTGCTTGGCTTGTTACTAGCAGCACAACGGAGCTCAGTTCACACTCAGCTGTGGCATATTTGGAAAACTTCAAGCGGGGCGGCGAGAAAAAAAAAAAAAAGCGAAGGGGGGGCACCAGAGAGGAGGGGGCATTTAAATCAGTTCCACTCTCCAGTAAATTACAACCCTGCATTTTTAATTTCCTCTCTCCATACAATGTTATTCAATGGCATCCAAGGCAAACACGGGCCCCTGCAGCCCGTGAGCGGCTCGGCGGGACAAACTGTCCTCTCATGCAGCGGCCGATACCTGTCGGAGGCAGAAGAAGCCGGATCTAAATCCCCCCCGACGTGGAGGTGCGTCCAGGGTCGCTTCAGGAAGTCGTCCGAACAGAAGAAGGTAGGATTGTCGGCCACCTTCGGGGAGCTAAAAAGGGCGAGGACGAGCATGAAAAGGGCCTTATGAGATAAAACGAGGCCCGGGGTCTCGAGGACGAGCGTGAAAACGGCCTCTTTTACCGTGTTTGCGCCGGATTAAATCTTCCGGCGGGGTTTAAAACCGTCCCGACGGCCGAAACGTAACTTCAGATCCCGAGGACGGGTCCCGGCGCCGTATCGGACCCCGCCTCCCAAGACTTATTTCATGCCAATAACGTTACAATTACACGGCAGAGCGCCGAGCCGAAAAGGACCCGGCCGCCGAAATCACATTAAGAGCTCGTAAGTCTCACGGCGAAGCCCGCTTGCTTTGCCGGGGACACGTATCTAAACATCATCTGAAAACCGTGGCTCGATGTGATTAAGCCGCCTCTTGTCGCGGTGTAACCTTTCAAACGGAATTTATCCGGTCGGCCAAAGAGCGGGTCGGGTTTCGTCCCGCCGGATGTGTCATCTATGCGTTCGGTAGATGTGTTATCGTGTGAAATGTTTGGTTTTACTTCGCCGGAACCGGAGTCGGTTTCGGAACCGGTCGGTTTGACGAGGACGTCGGACCGACGTTTCAAACCCAAAGGGGGGAAACCTTTTTTTTTTTTCGGGCGCCCGGCTTCCGCCCCGGCAGGCCTCTCGCGTCGGCGTAATCCGGGGAGACACCGGAAAACCTCCCGTCGGTTTAAACGGACCGGCGGCTCCCCTCGGGCTGCGTCGCCGTCGCCGCTGGGATTTGATTTCCGCGGAATCCGGCGGGAGGGGCGGCGTCCGTCCTGGCTCCCGGCCCGCGCAAACATTTTAGCTTCCCCGGACGAAAACACCGACCTCCTCGTCTTATTTTTAACCGCCGTTTTTCTCGGCGCTTTCCTCCGAGGGGTCCTCGCCGTATTTGTGCTGCTGTTGCAGAATTCCGCCAAAATTCCTCCATTACCCCCCCCCCCCCCCCCCCTCCCCCTCCTCCTTTCTGCTCCAGTGTTGATTATTTAGCTTTTTGTCTTTTCTTTCCTCCTAAATGTGTTATTCATCCTGTTCTGTGTGTCTCCAGGCACACTTCAGAGCTGGAAATAAAATAAACACCCCCTCCGCTCGCGCCCCCGTCACCAGGCCTCGACTGCGTCTACCTGTAACAATAAACAGCGCCGATTTCTGGGCTTGTTTATACTCATCTCTTGCCGTTTCGAGGACAGAAGCACAACAGGAAGCGGCCGGTGTGTGCGCCGCCTCGCCGCCTCGCCGGGCCGGACGCCCACGGCGAGGCGCGGGGTCGGTGGACGCTACTAGACCGTGATAGAGCGGAGGCCGCTGGCAGGTAGCGTGCACTCTGTCTGGCAGCGCCCGGCGTTTACCTTGGAGGGACACCAACCATCTGCATGCTATAAGGGCTAAATTGCCAGCTTGATGTCCAGCGAGCGAGAAAAAAGCGTTCCACATACATTAGTCTGTGTTTGTCTGACTGTGTGTGTGTGTGTGTGTGTGTGTGTGTGTGTGTACGGCCGGGCGAGAGACCCAGACGGAGACAGGAACACAAAGCGGCTGGAGCGGGAGGGGCGGCGGCGCTGCAGTAGCCATCCCATTCTGCGAGATTAAATGCAGTTTCAGTCATTTTCCATTTTACCGGCTTCATTTAAGTCAAATCTACTCTGTCAGATTTGTATTTTTTTCATTAACAATGAATGAAGTTACTAGAATGTGCGTTTAATTTAATTCGATGCTTTATTGTCCGCAGATGTGGAAATTTGCCGATAATGTAACCAACCTATATTTTGGATATATCCCGTCACTGCAGCTAATATCGGCTCCGCCGCCCCTCCCGCCTCCGTCTGACGCACTCTGGCTCCCAAACGGGCCGACGGGCGCCAACCGTGGCCGATCCCGGCGATTATTTTGTTTCCAAGAGGAGCACCACACACACACACACACACACACACACACACACACGTGCGCGGATGCGCGGCGAGAGCTGGATAAGGTGTCGGAGGCGGCGCCGCGTTCCTTTGGGTTCAGGCTTCACAGAAGGAAACCTCCGCGGGTCAGACGGGCCGTTTGATACTCTGACATTAAATTAAAGCAGTGCATGCCGTCTCACACACACACACACACACACACACACACACACACACACACACAGCTGCACGACGCAGAGGTTAGCATGCTCCTCCAGGAGCGTCACCCGACATCCCGGCTTTTGCATTTCTGCTCTGTTTTCCGGGTCGTGCTGGTCTTGGTCGGCTTCCGGAGGATTCTAAGAAGGTCCGGCTCCGATCTGCTTCCAGAAGTCGCCTCCTCCGTGGAGAACTTTCTGGGTTTCGCCCCCGCGGGTAGCGAGCGATGCTAACGCCTGTGACGTGCACGTTGAAGGCCTCGCTGAAACGAACCGTGAGGAAGCTGCCGCAGCGTTCATGTTTTTGGCGGCAGGAAGAATAACCATCAGACGGGTCGGGGTGTTTTATCTTCTCCATGTGTGTGTGAGGAGCTCCGTCAGATGATTCCACACTTATTCTGGCCGAAATGCAGATGTTCCTCTGCGAGCCCTGGAAACCTGGACCTCAATTCTCATTGGTTGCGTCCATTTTGTCGCACGAAAACTTCTGATAAGTGACAATTGTTTAGCCGTTCGCTAACGCCAGACTTAAACTGACAAAAATGAGATGTTCCTCTGCGAGCCCTGGAAACTGTTCTGAAGCCAGAAGAACTTGGACCTCTTTCTCACTGGTTCCGTCCATTATGTGGCAAAAAACACCTGACCAGTGACCAAAATGTCGCTCCAAAGTCCTCACTCCTGTCTTGAACCCTGTTAGCCATTGGCTAACGCCAGACTTATCTTAACCAAAATGTGGATGTTCCTCTGTGAGCCCTTCTAAGACCAGAAGACTCTGGACTGCTTCTGTCCATTTTGTCACACGAAAACATCTGAGCAGCGACCATAGTTTTTAAAAACGGTGCTCCGCAGTCCTCAGGAAGCGCCTCTCCTGAACCCTGTTAGCCGTTAGCTAACTCCAGACTTAAATTGACCAAAATGTTGACATTCCTCTGCGAGCCCTGGAAAGTTCTCCAAGGCAAGGCAGGCCAGAAGATCTCAGACCTCCTAGTTGCTCCATTTCTCGACGCTTCTGCTCATTTTATTGCGAGGAAACAGCAGACCGGCGGCATCGCGAGAAGTTTCTGGGAAGGGTTGTGGCCTCTGAGATCCGCCGATCACCTCCGTCAAATGACTCCCTATGGCAGGGGGTCAGGAACCCGTGGATCTTCTGGTGATGCCGTATGGCTCCCAGACAATTTTGAGTTGAAAAAGAAAAAATCAGCTTGGAACTGATTTTAAAATACTTGTGATATTTCTTCATAATAATTTTAGGGTTAGATGGAGAAAGTTGATTCGCTGTGGCGACCGCTGAAGGGAAAAGCCGTAAGAAGAAGATTTCTTCATAATACTGTGTCATTTTAAAGTAAACAGAAATTAGTTTTGAAGATAAATTTAACGGGTCACCCATCGGTCGGGTTGGGAACCAACGGCTTCCGAGCACGTCTGGGTGAAGAAATTAATTTTATTAAAATAGCCTACTACTTTATCTGCATCAACCCTCGTAACGGAAAAGATGGCGACAAAGAAAAAAAAGACGATGATTATCGTGCAGACGGAGGAATTTGCATTTGGATCTGCGGTTTGTCAAATATGCTATGATAAAATTGCATCGATGAAACGGTCAAATATAAAGCAGCACTTCGAGCAAATCCATGCAGCACCAGAGGTCGCATTAAAAGTAAGACGTATTTCATTTTTTGTGCGTCAAAAACACCCCTGCCCTATGGAAATGCAAAAAGACCCTGCCAAGGAGCTAGAAGGCTTCCAGGACCTGAGAGCCGCGGCCCCTGGTGAAGAGACGGCTTAGTTTGGTGAAAAGAGCTTCACGATCACATTTACAAACATTTGAATCACGAGCGCCCCCTACCATGAGGCAGGGGAGCTGCGTGCCTCACCTAGCGGCTCACCACAGGTGTTTTCCCAACGCTCGGTACCAGAAACTAGGAACAAGCATACTGTTGTTGACGAAAAACACAGCGCGTAGGAAATGTAGTTAATATAGCACAAGCGTTTCAATATTTTCAGATTAACAGCCACCTGGTCGGCAGGTGGACCTCAATCTACGGTGAGGCTCGACAGTCCGCGGCCTCACCGCACGTCTCCGCTCTGTATTTGAGCAGTAAACGGGGAAAACCCAGCCATTTTTTATTAAAAAACAACCACAAATCATCGAGACCCTGCCTGGGAGCAGGAGCCGATCCTCCTCGAGTCCGACTTCCTGGTTCCTCGGCCGCGCAGATGCGCCAAGAAACCGACTAATTCCTTGAAAGGTTCTGGGAACTGCAAAAAGGGCTGAAGATGGCGTTTGCAAAGCGATAAACTCCATCCCACAGATCAATCTTTCCATTTCAGACAAACTTCCGTCGAGAGCTGCGGTGCGTCTCCGACACACACACACACACACACACACACACGGAGAATCACAAACGGCGTCAGGAGGGAGTCGTCCGGGGTCAGCGTGCGTCACGTGACGGAAGCCGTACGTGTAATTACGCGGTTCGACCACCGCGGAGCGCCGGCCGCCGCGTCCGCAGAGCCGCTCGTCCGAAGATGCGTCACATTTACGCAGATTCCGGCGAAGGAAGTCCGCGGGGAAACACGCCCCGATAACGCAGCTTCACAGGACAAACACCGACGCTCCAAACAGAAATAAAACCCCGAACTCGGATCGATAATTTGATGGTCGCGGCCGGAGGGGGAACGACAGAAGCGCAGATTCGGGAAAACAAATCTGTGTTCCACATCTGAGACGTTTCCAGGGGGACGGGAAGCAGCGAGGACGACAATAAACTGTCTCCGCCTTGTTAATGTCTCCTGGCACATCTTTTTTTGGGGGGTTTTACTGGAGTTTTTTTTTTTTTTTTTCTTCCCCATAAATAAAAGACAGACACACACACACACACACACACACACACACACACACACCGACCGCCTAACAACCAGCAGAATGACTAAAATAACTAAATGAAAGTTTAGAGAGAGGCAGGAAAGACGTGATCATGGCCACATTGGTGCACACACACACACACACACACACACACACACACACACACACACTGCCAGCGGGCAGTTTGGGTTAAGGTCACTTCAGCGGCGGTAATTAGGGAGGGGCTTCACATGGGATTCGCCAGCGGGGGCGGAGACACGGGGCGAACACGCCATTACGCCGACAGGATATTAACTTAGGAACCGCACTCGGGGAGAAAATAAATGAAATAAAACAAAACAAAGGCTAAACATTACAAATGTCATCCGTCACATTTAAACACAGGAAGTCATTACGAGTCCAAATTACCGGTAATTATCCGAGCATTATGCAATACCTGAGGATTTATCCGTTAGCCTGGCGTCAGATCGCCACGCCGATCTCTGTTTTTTTTATGACTTCAGAGTTCCTGCGGCGCAAAGCCGGGAAAAACCTGAGGCGGGACGGCCAATCAGAGACGGCCAATCAGAGACGAGCGGGCGGAGAATAAGACGCCGTCGTCCACCGATCACGCTTCTCGCTAGCTTCTTGCGCGTCACCTGTCGCTGCTGACGCGCAAGAAGCCCGGCAACCGGCGACCTCCTGCGTGGAGCTTCGCCGGACGAGGGGCCGCGATTGGCTCCTGGAAGCCGTGTGACCTCCGGCTCCGAAGCGCCGCCAGGCCACATGGTTCGAGTCCTCGGTTTAATTTGATTTTCCTTCCTTCGGTTTACGAGAAGCGGCGATGTCGTTACGCAACGCAGGATATTGCGGCGCACAAGCGTGGCAGTTATCGGCGCGACCCGAAACTGTCCAGACGCGTGAAGGAGAGGGTGAAAGGTCACATGACATTTCAACGAGAGCGCGACCTCTCACCCCCGACCCTTAGCGCACGATTATTGCTATCGTTAGCGAATGAATGAATGAACCAATGAATGAATGAATCTCCGATCACATGACCTGCCCTTGTTTCCCGTTCGCTGCTAAACTCGGCTAAACTTTGGCTTCGATCTTCAGGCGGGCGATCCATCACGCTTTAAGAAAAACACGCCGAGGGAACACACACACACACACACACACACACACACACACACGGATGACAAAGACACACAGATAAACAGTGTTTGGTATGAAAATGCAGTTATGCCACAGAGCTGTTACAAATTCAGTAAATCTAGCTTGGATTAAGGGGCCGGCCCACCCATCCACACACACACACACACACACACACACACACACACACACACACAGCGGTTCAGTCAGATGCACAGTGGAAGACTCATAAATAATATTCCCAGCATCTCGAGCTGGACAGCTGCCCCGCAAGTCGACTGACAAGAAAATTAAAAGCTTTCATTACCCGGGAGTCACGGAGGGGAAACGAACTTTAACAACTGAGACAATCACAGTATGAACGCCGTCTGGCCAATCCCGCGCCGGCCCCGGGGCCCTCTGATTGGTTTTCCAGAAGGATGTGGGACTCACAAGTGTGGCAGCTGCTTAAAATAAAGTGACAACTTTTAATGGGGTTTCAAACCTCAGCGAGTCCCTGCATCCTGCCAAGTCCCGAGTGATGACATGCATCCAACCCCCGCTTTTATCGAACAGGACAGGGAGGAGTGAGCGTGTTCTCTTCGCGGCGGCCATTTTCTAAACGCGCACGTTTTCGTTTTTTTTTTTTTTTTTTCCGTCCGCCGGAGCCGCGCTCACGGGGTCGCGTCGATTCTCGCGGCGCCTGGGGGTCCCCTGGCGGAAAAAAGGGGGATTTTAAATCGGTTTCCTGCAAGAGGAAAGGGAAAAGAAGTCCTCGGGCACGCACACGCCAGGGCGGCTGTAGCGGAGGAGCTAAAAGAAGGCAGGGATCGACAGGAAATGCAAATACGGCGAGCCTGAGTGCCGCGATCCTCGACTGCACCGCCAATTTCACGATGGTACCGAGTCAACGGTTCGTCGGGCTTCCCGAAGGTCGGCGGCGTTCGGTTGAAAAGGTCCCGGGCTTCAGTTGAGGAGCGAGTAGAGCCCTGCAGGGTCACCGGGGTCCAGATTCTGTCCTGGACCGGAGCTCTGGGAGTCTTTAACCGTGGCAGGATCTCCAGGTAAACACTTTAAAAAGATTTGGACCGGGGGTGGGCAAACGTTTTGGCTCAGAGGCCGTATTGACTTTTAGAATTTGACAGACGGGCCGGGTCGGCACAAGATACCATATATATATACATAAAAAAAAAAACGCATTTGTTAACGGTACATATCAGAATCATCTGACATTAGCTTGAAAATAAAACCAGCTTGGTTTTGAAGGCTCTGACATTCGCCTGCATTTCACGCACAAACCAGTTTTTCCCTTGTAGCTTCACGTCCAGCTCATTCAGTAAAGGCTAAATCACAAAGCTAATCTGTGTCATTCAGCTCAGGAAAATTCTCAAGTAGCTCCAAAAATGAAATAATCTCCTGTTTGAGCTCCAACATTCATTAATCCTATCATTCAATCATTCACATTGAGTATGAAATCTGTACTAATCTTTGGCGGGCCGGATTAAAAAGACCAACGGGCCGGATGAGGCCCGCGGGCCGTGGTTTGCCCAACCCTGATGTAAACGATGTATACATATATAGGCATATATATGTACAGTTGTCTAGAAGCCGCAGGTGTCCATGTTGTAACATGAGATATTTACGACAAATAAATGTTTTGATTCAATTAAATAGGTAGCAGTGACATCCACAAATACCACATACTGGAAATTCTTTTTTCTGAACAGCGACTGATGAAAAAGATGAGTAATAAAGGAAAAGTCCATCCATGTATCCATTTTCTTTGTCCTCCAGCTGATCGCTATCTTCTTCTTCCTCCTGCGCACTAAAACCGTTGAAGTCGTTTTCTACGGTGTCGGAATTGAACGGCCTCAGACTTTCACTGGAATTCCATTGCTCCGATGTGATGAGGCGAAATGTTTTGATGGCGTGAAGCCACGCTGGGCTAGCCGGCTCGTTAGCCCAAAATAATCCATGAATTAGCCGTATCGTTGTTTCGGCCGCGGTGTCGGGAAATTATGATAAGTTTCATTACAATTGCCTTTGGCTTCAGGTTTGTTTGACAGGTGGGCTTTCATTCATTCATTTATTCATTCATTCATTCATTCATTCACTCTCTAATGCACCCAACCTTCCCTGGTGTGGAGCCAAACCATTAGGTAAGAGGTGGGATTCACCTCTCAAGAGGGAGACGTATCACCTTTCACCCTCTCATTCACTGAAATTCAACTATTCACTCATTCATTCACACATCAGAGACATGCAATCATTCACCCTCTCATTTACATGTAAAATAGGGACATGCAACCATTCCTCCTTTCATTCATAAGTCAGATAGACGATCATTGACTCTGTCATCTTCACATCTGGACAGTTTATGGTCTGCAATGGACCTCCTGCATCTTTCTGGACTGTGAGGAACCCGGAGGAACCCCAGCAGACACGGGGGGAACATGGAGAGTCGTCCATTCTAACGTCGTCCCTTCTAACAAGACCGGAACTGACCTCTCACTTGTATGTCCTAAGACAAACGTACGGCCCGCGGGCCGGTACCGACCCACCAGGGGGTCCAATCCGGCCCGTGGAATAAACTTACATTTTGAAAAGATACATAAAAATCATCAACTACTATTTTGAAATAAAAATGCATTTCCCATATTGTATGCTAGCGATGCATTGTTTTAGTCAGCGTTAGCAACACGGCACAGCACGGCGTGACTCCAAACCTCCAGCAGATGGCGGCGACGCAGCTTCCAGGTCTGTAAATAGCATTTTTATTTATTGTTAGAAATGTAGCTGCTTTTCCGTCGGACCCGACGCCCTCATCGGCAAGATGTCGGTGTCAGAAAAGGGAAAGGTGGACATGAAGTGAAGGGTTTCCTATTTATAAGAAACCCGTATGCTCGGTGTGGATGCAGCGAGTTTCGATGCTACGATGAGACTCGTCGTGGAGAAAAATATAACAGAATGAAGTGAGAAGACACAAATGAGGCATCGGATGGTTCAAACTTTTCTTCATGAGGTTGTTCTTTAAGTATTTTTTTAATGGAACAGAACCAAAATGAGCTCGACGCCCCTGTCCTAAGACGTTTCCGTCATTTGTGGAGAACCCGGCATGAGCATCTCAGAACGTCCCCCAAGTTGATAAGAAACCTAACAGGTTTGCGGCGGTGCCGAGCAGAAGGTTCAGGAGAGACGACCCTGGAGCACCTTGGAGATGTTTGTGGAACCGTCCCAGAAAGGAGGCGCCTCCTGACAAGAAGCAAAGTACCTTCTCTCCTCAGGAGGATCTCCGCCTGATCCCGCTCACCTTTTGAACTTCCCCAAGAGCGCTCGTTTTTTTTTTTTTCCAAATCCGAGCAGACGCGACCGACTTGAACCAGAAGATAATCGTCTTTCCTTAAAGACGACCAAAGAGCTGCCACAGTCTGCAACTGAAAGATACTCATTATTAATGCTGTCATCTCTACCGCGGAGTCAGCTCCCTCCTCCCCACCCGCCGGGATCGCTTACCCGAACGGGGGGAAAAGAAAAAAAAAATAAATAAGCTGTCACACAACAATCCATCGCCAGTTCCCTTTTCTACACGGCGCAGACTTCTCGACTCCTTGACAGGGTACTTTGCGTCGTCGGTTGGAAGCCGCGGGAGAAACACGTCGACGTTTTGTTTCGACGTGACGAGCGTCTCTTCGAGAAGGGAAGCGATGAAGAGAAGCCCGGTTGCAGAATCCAGTTTGTCCTTTTGTACCTTCAAGGGTCAGTCGTGAAGCAGGTAAAGCTTCTGTGCTTGGAAGCCTCGATTAGCCCCTAGAGGACGGCACTGGCTCAGTTGGTGGACCGGATGTCCTCCGATCAGAAGGTTGACCCTTCCATCCCCAGTTCCCAAGAAGTGTCCAAGTTAAGCAAGTTAAGCTCTGCTTATCCAGCAGAGCTTAACTTGCTTAACTTGGATCTTCAGCTCCTTTCGCATCGAAGAAACTTCGCAGTTCCTTGAACCTTTTCAGAAACGAGACCCGCTTCTACTCCGAGGCTGGGTCTTTTTCCAGTTCCTTAGGAACTCATAATGTATGACAAAGGTGGTTGGTGATTGGTCGAGGTCATAAGTCACTCCCATTACCAGGTACTTCTTGCAGAGTAGCTCCCAGAACCTTTTTTACAAACTGAACTGTTTCTTCATGCATTCGGGATCACGGCTCTCAGTTCCTTGAGCACTTTTAGCTCCCAGACCAAAGCGGGGTCTTTTTACATTTCAAGAAATGGAGCGACGAGGAGGTCCGAGTTCTTCTGGCCCGCTTCACTGCGGAGGGGTTTTCAAGGCTCGCAGAGCAACATCTACATTTCAGAGGTAGCTAATGGCTAACATGGTTCAGAACAGGTACTTCCTGCGGACTGTGGACCGCCATTTTTAAAAAAATACGCTAACTGGTCAGATGTTTTTATGGGACAAAGTGGACAGAACCAGTGAGAAAGAGGTCCCTGATCTTCTGGCCTGAGACGCCTCAGAGGGACTCGCAGACGAAGGTCTACATTTTGGTCGGTACAAGTCCAGAGTTAGCTGGTGGCTGCAAGGTTCAGAAAAGGTACTTCCTGAGGACTGCGGACCGCCATTTTTAAAAACGTCGGTCACTGGTCAGATGTTTTCATGCGACATCTTCTTCGGTGGTTTCTTTGAGTTAAGGTGAACGTCCCACCGGCCCCTACCGCGACTCTTACTGCGCGCAGGAATTCAAAACTAAACCAGATTCGGGAACCAAATTCAAGCCGGACTGTTGACTGTCCAAAGGCCATCATACGTGACTTCTCCTGATAGGGAGCGAGAAGGATACATCCACACTTCCTCTGCAGCGGCGCTTACGGGGCACTCAATTCAAAAAATGTCAACGGCGTGTTATTCCCAGGCTGGAAGTGTGGAATAAACGTCTCTGCGGTTTATTGAAACGGACTTTTCATCAGATATGAGCCCGAAACCGCTCATTAGATTATGACAGGGCCGCACAATTAAGTGAAACGCAAGCAGACTCGCATCTGGCGCCGGAGAGCGCGGGGGAGGCGCGGCGTTCGCAAAGGGCGAGACGCTTGTCAGAACGCCGCGAGACGGGCGAACACGCCGTAATGACTCTAATATGCCTCCTCAAAACAAAAGCAGAGTTATTGCATAACAGTTCCTGCCGGTGTCGCAAAGGAAAGTGCCAATCAAACGCGACGGGACGTTCGCTTCGGTCGCTTACGGACACGACTACGTGGAATAATTTTCAACAAGCTGCTAAAAGCTACATAATTATTCCCGTGACAGTTTTTAATGAAATGTCATTGCCGTTCTTAGAAGTTGTGACTCTGGGGCTCTACTTGGTTCTAACACGTCGCATTGAGGCTGATAAAACAAGCAATCCTGACCTCTAGTGGCGACACCAGATGTTTGAACGCCGGGATCCTTCTGGTGCTCTGCGTCCGACACCTCCGGCACCAGTGGGGAAACACAAAGCTACAGGGTTCTTCTCATCTTCAGAGGGTGGCCACAACCAATCGGCCGCCTCCATCTAACTTCCTGTCTTCCTTCCCCTCCATCCATAAATCTCCTCTCACCAAAAAAAAACAGTAAAGATCAAAGGGACTAAATAAAGTTAAAGGTATGACCTCCTGCCTTTGCCATCGAAGGGTATCTTACATGTGCTGCCCCTCCGTCCACCTTATTCTTAGAAGGCCAGCAGGTCAAACCCTTGTCATCGAAGGTCCTGGTTTACAAGTTCCGAGCTGCTGAACAAACTTTATCTGTGTAATAATGATGTTATTACACGTTTCTGGTGTTATTACACCTTTATTACGCCCCCGTTTCGTACCAGACAGACCGACGTGGGCGGCGACCACAGCAGCAGCTTTTTTGCTTCGCGTCTCTGACACTCTGGGAATGTTCTCCAGCTGAGCTGACAGATTGCTGAATAATGAATGGCCCCTCCTTTAGGGATCCTGATTTAATATTCGCGGGTTTTTCCTCCTTACGCGTCGTAGTCGACATGTGAAGTCAAAGCCCGCTGGTTAGAAAGAAAAAAAAAAAAGGAGGAAAAACCTTTGTTATTGAAGTGGGATTTGGTTTGAACCCGTGTTTCTGCGCCGATCAGCCGAGGAACGGGAGCTGCGTCGGAACAACTCGGGATTCGTGCATTTATAATTCAGGAGAGAAGCTTCTGGCAGGTTCCACTCATTTTATCCGTTTCCCCCATTTTTTTCCCTTTCAACATTTCCTCCATAAGAACCTCCTGAGCCAAAGTTCTCATCCTCTGAACCCTCACACGATAATTAGAATTAACGGTCGGCAGCCAATCGACAATCAAAGATATGAAAATGGAAATTCGGTGGATTCCACGAATGACCTCGGAGGTCGGAGCAGCCCATGATTCGGATGAATAATACGGATGTAGGTCTCTCTAGGACGTAAAGAGGGCTGAGTGAGCACTTGTATGCTTCTACAGGTATATGACATCTTCTCCTTTGGGTTCGCCACAGTGAACCGACCTTCTCCATCTAACCCTATTCTCTGGATTCTCCTCTCTCACACCAACTACCTTGCATATCCTCTGTCACTACGTCCAAAAATCTCCTCTTTGGTCTTCCTCTAGACCTCCTCCCTATCAGCTGAACCTTCAGCAACCTTCTAACCAGATCTGAGTAGGACATAAACTGAGGAGTGTTCATGTCCAAACCATCTCAGTCATCACTTTGTCTTGGTCATACATGTCCTGCACCCTGTGACAAATTCTTCTTATCCTTTGGTCTTTTCCCTACAGGTGTCGCCACAGTGAATCCACCTTCTCCATCTAACCCTATTCTCTGGATCCTCCTCTCACACCAACTAACTTCATATCTTGTCTCACTACCTCCATCAATCTTCTCTTTGGTCTTCTTCGAGACCAGGGGTGTCGAACGCAAATACACAGTGGGCCAAAAGTCAAATCTGGGACAAAGTCTCGGGCCAACATTGATATTTATTAAAAAAAATCTCCCTCCAGATATAACAATGAACCTTTTCATATGGACCCAAACACAAGTTTGGCTTAAAAACTAAATATGGGACAAGCATAGCTTAATACTATAAAATATATAACTTAATATAGCACACATGCAAAATCCTGTTTTCTGCCTAAGAAGCAGGGTGCCAGTATTAGCATAAGATCGCTATGACTAATGTCAACAAGGGAGAGGGCGTTTATGGGTCCTGTTGTGGTTTTTGTGCCAAAACACCTGCAGAAAACCCTGGTATTTGTTGGATTAGCGGTAATGGCACTGTAGACGATACCGGCCGCCTCTGATAGTCATTTGGTGTGGCTTCGCAGGCCAAATATTATTAAAATGCCGGCCAAATTTGGATGAAGGGTGAACGGTCGTATGTTCTTACACGATGTGTGAATGGGAGAGCAAATATTTATCTATCCAATACGAGAACAAATGAGTGAACGGTTATTGACTTTTTATGATGTGTGATGGTTGTCAATGGAAACTACTGGGGCTTAAAAAAAATAAAAAATAAAAATAAAATGAAATAAAATAAATAAATAAATGAATAAATAAATTAAAAAAAAACATAAATAGATAAATGAATAAAATGAATGCATCAATTCATAAATAAATAAATGAATTAAAGAAAGATAAAATATGCCTTTGTTAGGATAAAAGCAAGAGATACCTCCAGTTCTTCTTTTTTCAAAAGGAAATCATAAATGTACAAATAGTTTCTTTCACTTGCTGTCCTTTTTCTTCTGCCGCTATGTTTGTATGTAAGGTTACGTCTCTCCTGGCCTCCATCGCTGAAAGCAAAGAAAGATATCTGTTGAAACACATTTACTCTCCCCAGGTTTCACAATAACCTCCTTGAATCGGCGTGGAGAGCCGATGGCATTCAGCGCATTGATTCTCCGGGTGAACGCGTTCACTTCGATCCGAGGTGCGTCGACTCGGACACGCGGCTTAATCGAAATGACAGAAAACCCGTAGATGATATTTGGAAATAATATTCCCACTTTCTCCGTGTTCTCCACAGATCTGCTCGGGGTTCCTCTGGGTTCTCCGGGTTCCTCCAAAAGTCCACATTGGACGTCCATTGGGATAAATTGGAGGATGATGATGGATCCAAGGTGAACCCCGCGAGAGGTGCAGCATCCCCGCGACCCTAAGTTCACCGAAGGCGGGACACAATGGATGGATATTCGGCAATTGTTGGTGTTTTATGTTTAAGAGGCACTGAGACAGCTGCGAGGAATTCATCTTGATGGAAGCTTATTCATTCCTCCAGGAGCTTTTCGACTTATCCTGCACTCAGGGTCGGAGTTCGGGGGCGAAACAACCGTTGACACTCTCATTCTTACATCTTGTAAAGACCAACAATCGCTCCCTCATCAACTCCTTCACTTCGTCCTGCAATGCAACATGCAAGCACCGCTTCTGGATCAACACATCCCGTTCCCATTCCGTTCCGACCTCCTTAAACCTGTTCCTTCACCCTTTCTCCACTTTCTCCATCGCTCTGGATTGTTGACACAAAAATATTTCATGTCTCGCACCTTCTTCCACTTGGGTTCCTCTCATTCCCCAATGTGTTCTCTCTCGCTGCCACCAACCTTCATCCCTCCCTCTCCTCGTACAATTATCGAAAAATTAATTCCTAAGTTCTGGACTATAAGCCGCTATTCTTTTCACATGCTGTGGCTTAAACAACGATGCGGCTAATTCATGGATTTTTACGGGCTAATGAGCTTCACGCCGCTAAAACGTGTAGCCTCGTCACATCGGACCCATGAAATTATTGGAAACTACGAGGCCGTCGACTTTAACAGTTTTAGTGCGCAGGAGGAAGACCAAGATAGTGATTATCTGGAGGAGGACAAAGAAAATGGATGCAAGGATGGACTTTTCCTTGTCTTATTTATGACTCGTCTTTTTCCATCGGCCGTCTTACAGACACTGTTCGGACAAAAGCATTTCCAGTTCATATTTGTGGATGTTACCACTATAATTCAATTAAAAGTTTAAAAAAAAGGTTTCCGTGTAAATATCTCATGTTAAAATGTTGACAAAGTGCAACCTATATATGGACCCTTATATTTTGTTATATTTAGCGGGTGCGGCTTATAATCAGGTGCGCCTAATAATACGGAAATTGTGGTATTCAGTTTTCAGAGCTTTATCCAAACACCCAGAGGCCTATTTCGCAAACCTAGTAAGACGACACCTCAACGGTCGAGATGAACGACCGATCGCCGTTTCACCCTCGCGTTCACTTCCTCCTGCAACGCCTTCAACGCGCCACTAGGCGGACGACGCACTTTCAAAGAGCCGACACACAAGCTCGGCATCTATCCGTCCGTCTCAAGTCATCCTAAAGTCATTGATTGAAACGCCAAAAACAGAATGATCTTTCAGAGCCTGACACCGAAAGTAATTTGCAGTTCTTCTCAGTCGCGTTTGAATCGATGAAGATAAATGAAACTAAAGTTGGAGCTGAAATCTCCAGAACGGTTACCGCGGGAGACAAATAGGAGGTTCATTGACCGGCAGTGATTCTGCGCTCCGTTCATGCAGAGTTTAGCTTCTTCCAAAGAAAAGTTTCTGGAAGACACGGAGCCGCCCAGACGTCTGGATGAGAGGGCGAGCGATTGGAGATGCATGGGAGACGAGTGTGGACGAGAGACTCTGCAGTTGCGTGTCCGTATGACGTGCACGTGGTTGCGTTTCTACATGACGTATCAATGAAACTGTGATGGTTGTGTTTCTATAAGTGTCCCTGTCATCAACTGGACACCCGTCCAGGGTGAACACCGTCTCACCCAATCACCAATTTAATGCGGACTGCAGAATTAGCTTATGTACTACACACACACACACACACACACACACACACACTGTGGGGTTTTAGTCAGGGAAACACCCATGTGACAGTGAAACGTCTGTTTAATGAGCCATAGCTGTTGTCGGCCACAGAAACACTGTTCAGCTCAGTTCCGGGTGAAAACCCCCAGAATTCATTGCACCGCAAACCACACCCACAAAATGACCAGCAACACCAAAATTACACAGAAAACAGGTATTAACATAAACCCCGACATTCGTGACTCACTACAATACATAAACATTGACACATACATAAGCTTACGTCGAGACACGCTTACGACGCAGAGTTTAAACTCAAGGCGATCGGTCACGCAGTAGAACACGGGAATCGAGAATTCAACATTAACCAATCAATGGCGCAAAAATGGAGGAAGCGACAAGATGACCTGAGCGGAGTAAAGAAGACTAAACAGAGTTTCCGAGGAACAAAGCAAGATGGCTGCAGTTGGAGGACAAACTCGATCAGTGGGTTGTTGAACAGAGAGCAGCAAGAAGAAGCGTCTCTACAGTCACTATTCCAATGAAGGCAACAGCGCTAGCTAGCTAGCGACATGAACATCAATGAATTTAGAGGCGGTCCTTCTTGGTGCTTTCGTTTTATGAAACATTTTGAACTGTGACAAATGGGAGTTGGAAATACATTGTTTTCAACGAAGCGGCGCAAATACCGGTAAGAGCTAAAAGTACGTACGGTACCGTATTGTGAGTGCACTAACTTGTTTTGGGAGTGAACGGAGTTGTCAGAACGTTGGTTTGTATTCTATTAAGAAAGTGCAACCCCAAACACTTTGGAACTTCTATTCTCTGCGTCTTATAATGTGGCGCGCCTTATATATGATTTTTTTCATTGAGGGTGCGCCTTATAATCCAGGGCGCCTTATAGTGTGGAAAATATGGTGTATATATATATATACAGGACTGCCTCAGCAAATTAGAATATTGTGATAAAGTTCTTTATCTTCTGTAATGCAATTAAAAAAACAAAAATTACTTTTTCATGATATTCTTCTATTTTGAGATAGGATTTTTGAGTTTTCTTAAGATGTAAGCCATCATCAGCAATATTAAAATAATAAAAGGCTTGCAATATTTCAGTGGATTTGTAATGAATCCAGAATGTAGGACATTTTTGTTTTTGTAATTGCATTACAGAAGATAAAGAACTTTATCACAATATTCTCATTTGCTGCGACAGTCCTGTACGGTATACACACACACACACACACACACACACAAATATATGATATATATATATATATATATATATATATCCATAAAAAGAAATGATTCACCGCTGTCTACTTTTCTTGTCGTGGCTAGTGGATTTGAAGTTTCTCCCCTCATCTGAGCAGCGTCTTCACCTCCCTGTTTACCCGCCTCTTGATTTTTTCGCTTCCAAAAGGTTGCAAAAGTAGTAAAACACAACAACAAACAAAAGCCGCACATCCACCCGTGCATTAATAAGTGCAGGATAAAGAATGAATGAATAAATGAATGAAGGTGACGGGATTCCCCGGCTTCTATCCTGAAAACCTTTTATTTGCAGAACCTTCCGGACACATGCTGAAGTCTATGTTTGAAGTCAAAAAAACGTCAATTTTTTTTTGCTGAGGCATCAGAACTCTCAAGAACGTGAGTTTGAGTCGTCCCCGTCCGACTCTGCTTTCTGTGTTTTCCTGTTTTTTTTTCAGGAATTAGAGGGAAAAACCCAGCGAGTAGTTCTTCCCGCCTCTCGTATGTGTGACCCACTCATTGTTTGGACATTTTGTTCACGATGTCAGTTTGTTGCAGGAATGAGGCAACTGGCGTGATGTGCAGATGAGGAGTTTGGCGTCCGGTGGTGAAGTAAATGAGGACGTGGACACACGTCATTTCCCAGAATTTAATCAAAATCAAAATGATCTGGATCTGAATTCCGGTAACAGGCTGAGATGGAGGTTATTATTTTGGAAGACGATGCTCGATAATGTCAGAATGAATCTGATCATAAAAAGGAGGGTTTTTAAGCGCGAGGCAGCCTGGATCAATCACAGCACCACAAAGAGACACACAACCATTCACTCTGTGGAGACATCTGGGCAAGTTCGGGTCTCCAGAGAACCTCCTGTGGGTTTTTGGGCTGTGGGAGAAACCCGGAGGAACCTGGAGGAACCCCGTTCAGACACTGGAAGAGCATGGAGAAGCCACTCAGAAAGGCCTCCTGAGGGAATCCAACCAGGGAATCCAATGAGGTGGAAGCTGAAATAGGTACCAAATGAAGAGCACCAACATTTTATAATTATATTCCATGTTTTACAAACTGTGATTCTTTTGATTTGGTCATTTGTGCTACCTCGTCCTCTTCTTCATTTCTTCCCGGCTCCCTCCTCGAATCAACCTTTGCCATCAAACCCTCTTCCCTGAATCTTCTTCGCTCACTACATCCATCTTCTCCTTGGCCTTCCTCCAGACCTCCTGCCTGGCAGCTCCATCTTCAGCAACCTTCTACCCAGATCTTCTCCATGGAACACAGAAGTGTTCATGTCCAAATCATCTCAGTCATCGCTTTGTCTCGGTCATACATGTCCTGCCCCCTTGTGACAAATTCTTCTTTTCCTTTGGTCTTTTCCCTTCAGGCGTCACCACAGGGAATCAACCTTCTCCACCTAACCCTATTCTCTGGATCCTCCTCTCTCACACCAACTAACTTCATATGCTCTGTCACAACGTCCATCAATCTTCTCTTCAAACCATCTCAGTCTGGCTTCTCTGATTTCATCTCCAGAACATCGAACATGTGCTGTCCCTCAGATGGACTCATTCCTGATCCTATCCATCCTGGTACCTCCCAACGATAACATCAACAACATCTCCAGCTCCGCTTTCAGTTTACTCTTCAATGCCGCCAAATCAAACCGCATCTCTGGTCTCGCCGCTGTGACCTTTCCTTTCACTCTGGCTGATGCTCCCTGACCCTTTTCTCAACCCGTTCCAACCTCCTTAAATCCGTTTGTTCACCTCTTCTCCACATTCTCCATCGCTCTGCACCTTCTTCCACTCGGGTTCCTCTCATCCCAAACATGCTCTCTCTTGCTGCGACTAACCTTCACTCCTCTCCTCGTACAATTATCTGAAAATTAATTCCTAACTTCTGGACTATAAGCCGCTACTTTATTCACATGTTGTGGCTTAATCAACAATGAAGCTAATTTATGGATTTTTTGGGGGCTAACGAGCTTCACGCCGCCAAAACATTTATCCTGGTCACATCGGACCCATGAAATTATTGGAAATTCTGAGGCCGACACCGAAGAAGACGACTTTAACGGTTTTAGTTTGCAGGAGGAAGACCAAGATAGTGATTAGCTGGAGGAGGACAAAGAAAACTGATGCATTGATGGACTTTTCCTTGTCTCATTTATGACTCATCGCTTTCATCAACCAAAAAAAAAAGCAACTCCAGGACGTATTTGTGGATGTTACCGGTATATATTTAATTAAAAGTTTAAAAAATGTTTTCTGTTTGAATATCTCAAGTTACAACGTGGACACTTATAGACAAGTGCAGCCTATATTTGTACTCATAGTTTTATTCTGTTATTTTTAGCCGCTGCGGCTAATATTCAGGTGCGCTCAATAGTACGGAAATTACGGTATTCAGTTTATCAAAATACCCGCAGGCCCTTTTTGACAAACCAAGGAGGACAACACCTCAACAGTTCCGAGGCGAAAATCAGTCAGACCTCAGATTGGGGGAGGGGGGTTGCAGAGACGCCGCCAACCCTGGACTTTCACTCCTGTTTTCACGCATGGAATGTGCAAAGACCACTCCGGATTCGCAGCGGCGAAGGTGCGAGGTGAAGACGACACGTCTCCGGGTCGCATCCAGGAGGGTCACAGGTTCGGTTTGCCTCTGAGTCACCGGGAAATATTTTCCAGAGTGGAAAGAGGAACACCTGGTCATGGCAGGGGAAGACTTTGGGTGGTTGACAGCCAGTGAGGTGCTTACTTCATCATAATCAGATTTACGAGGAGGAGAGGAAAAAAATAAATGGATGGCTGCGCTTGACTTGCTAACTTTAGCTTGCTGTCACTGGATTCTGCAACCGAGGAGTCCCTGGGATCACCAGCACCCCCTACCGTGAGGCAGGAGTACTGCATGCCTCACTTAGTGTCTCTCTGCAGGTGTTTTATGATCGCTCAGCACAAGAAACCAGTAACACAAAAAAACATCATAATCAGATTTACGAGGAGGAGAGGAAAAAAATAAATGGATGGCTGCGCTTGACTTGCTAACTTTAGCTTGCCATTACTGGATTCTGCAACCGTGGAGTCCCTGGGATCACCAGCGCCCCCTACCGTGAGGCAGGAGTACTGCGTGCCTCACTTGGTGTCTCTTTGCAGGTGTTTTATGATCGCTCAACACAAGGAACCAGTAACACACAAACAGTTGTTGACAAAAAAAAACACTCTCCATTGGAAATGTAGTCTATATCGCAAAAGTGTTTCAACATTTCCCGAGAAAGCAATGAGCAGACCAGCAGTCAGCCATCAGTGCGCAGTCTACGTTGAGGCTCGAAAGTCTGTAGCCTCATTTCACGTCTCCTCTCAGATTTTGATCAGGAAATGGGAAAATCCAGCTGTTTTGAATTTAAAAGATCTAAAACTGGTGAAGTAAAAAGGAAAAATACCTTTATAATGCAAATCACTAAAACACAACCATTTAATTTTTTTTTTTTTCCATTTCATTTTTTTTTTCTCTCCAGGACTGGCAAGTGAGGCACGGCCTCTCCTGCCTCCCCTGACTGCCCGTCACTCGCGTCAACCCAGCAGTACCAAGCACTTGGACCCGCAGCCTCTCGAATAGATTAATTGTTTCTGGGTTTATCTGAAGGAGGCTGGTCAGCGCGCAGACAACCTGCTACATGTTGAAATGTCAAATTCATTCCTTTGCCGGGAAAAAAAAATGGAAATCAATCGGGCTTGTTATCTGAGGAGGAGTCCGAGCCGCCCACTCGTTTAGTCGATGTAGCCGCAGTCCCGTGCACTCAACGACTCACTTGCACTTGCACTATGTTCATATCTATAATAATGTTCACGCGACCTATTCATTGTCAATACAAATCCAAATGCACCGTGGACGGCAAAGAAAAATGTCATTGTACTGGGAAATAAATTTCCACCATGACATATGACGATAAACACTAAACAATCAATAAATCTTGAATCTTGTGCTCAGTCGTCTCAGTCGATCGCCAGCTGAAACAATCGCAACTTCCTCTCTTCCTTAAAAAGGACTGAAACTGTCCGTCTCCGATTTCGTTCCAGGAACCAGCCTCCTCCAGGGGAACTCTTTAGCTAACTCTTCTTTTATTGTGGAAAAACGCCACCGTTGGCTAACATGCAATCATTTGCTGTCGCGTCCAAGCAGCTTGTCACATTGCAAACGGTAGCTGGTCTCCACTTAGAAGGCACCTTGAGGAGATCGTCAAGAAACGTTACCGACGGCAGGACCTGCTCAGGAAGCTGAAGTCATTTGAGGTTAGCGGCACTACAGGACAGGAATCGCCTGAGCGCACCGCCTTGGTCTGCTCCAAACCCATCGGCCAACCCCTCTTGACGGTCAAATATTAAAAACAACCAAAAAGATCCTCACAGATCAGCCCTGGGTCTCACACCCGGACCTTCCAGTAGCTTCTCTCTGGTTGCAAAACCCAGAGGAGAAGGGCAACCTTCGTCCCCAGAGCTGCCCGACTCCTCAAGGTCCCAGCAACCCTGCAAACCCTTCATCACCAGGCCCTCCCACTTAGTGTAATTAATGCCGCCCATGATATATTTATCATATAAATGCAGTGCAAGTGTTCCTACAATCAGCACAATATTGTACAGTAATTTATTTACCTATATATATATATATACATATATATGTGTATATGTGTATATATACACGCACTATATGGCCAAAAGTATTCCCTCACCCATCCAAATAACCGGAATCCAATCACTTCCATGGCCACAGGTGCGTACAATCTATCACCTCTGCATGCAGACTGTTTTTACAAACATTTGTGGAGGAATGGGTGTCTCTCAGGAGCTCAGGGAATTCCAGCGTGGAGCTGTGATAGGATGCACCTGTGCAACAAATCCAGTCGCTCCTAAATATTTCAGTCAACTGTCAGCTGGATTAGAAGAACTTGGAAGTGTTTGGGAACGACAGCGACTCAGCCATGAAGTGTCTGGACATGTAAACCAACAGAGGTCAGCGGTTACTGAGGCTCATAGTGCCAAGAGTTGGCCACCTTTCTGCAGAGTCAATGGCTACAGACCTCCAAACTTCACGAGGCCTTCAGAGAAGCTGAAGAACAGTGTGCAGAGAGTTTCATAGAACGGCTTTCCATGGCCGAGCAGCTGCATCCAAACCACACATCAACAAGTGCAAAACAAAGTGTCGTGGAGACGCCTTCTCTGGAGTGACCAATCGCGCTTCTCCATCTAGGGATCTGATGGACGAGTCTGGGTTTGCCAGGAAAACGCCACTTGTCTGACTGCATTGTGCCAAGAGTGAAGTTTGGTGGAGGGGGGATTATGGTGCTGCCTTGTTTTTGGCCCCTTAGTTCTGGTGAAAGGAACTCTGAAATCTTCAGCATACAAAGACATGTTGGACAATTCCACGGGAACGGTTTGGAGCTGGAACCTTCCTTTTCCAGCATGACTGTGCACCAGTGCACAAAGCAAGCTCCATAAAGACATGGAAGAACTTGACTGTCCTGCACAGAGTCTAGACCTCAACCCCATAGAGCGCCTTGTGGATGAATTAGCAGAGACGGAGAGCCAGGCCTTCTCGTCTAGAAGAATGCTCGCTTGACTTGCTAACTCTAGCTTGCTGTCACTGGATTGTGCAACCGAGGAGTCCCTGGGATCACCAGCGCCCCCTACCGTGAGGCAGGAGAACTGCGTGCCTCACTTAGTGTCTCTTTGCAGGGGTTTTATGATCGCTCAACACAAGAAAGCAGTCACACACAAACAGTTGTTGACAAAAAAACACTACATTGGAAATGTAGTCTATATCGCAAAAGAGAGCATTCTTCTCGTCTAGAAGAATGCTCAAAACTTCCCACCAACACACTCCTGAACCTTGTGGACAGCCTTCCTGGAAGAGCTGAAGCTGTTCTAGCTGCAAAGGGTGGAGCCACGTCATATTGAACCCTATGGATTAGGAATGGGATGTCACTTGAGTTCATATGCGAGTCAAGGCAGGTGAGCCAGTACTTTTGGCCATATAGTGTGTATATATATATCTCTTACTCTTGATGTTCACAGTTTTGATACTGCTACCCCATGTGCCCCCCAAATGAAGTTTTTCTGATTCTGACAATGGTGACTTTGGACTGAATGTACGAGCGGCGTTGGTTTTGTCGTTCTATTGTTTGTGCTCTTGAGCCAAACTCCAGACGGCATCACACACCCGCCCTCTCGAAGACAACCTCCAGTCGTATCCCCAAAATATAAAGCTCCAAAAAATAAAGGGAACACAATGGAAGTCCAAGTCAGTCACACTTGTGTGAAATCAAAGCGTCCACTCAGGAAGCGACACTTTTTGATTTTAAGGACATTATATCGACGTTAGATCAGCCTTGTTGAGCCGCATTTTGTAATAACAGTGCATTTTGTAATAAACGTCCAAAATGTAATAACTTTTTCATTTCATTTTGTAATAAAGCCGCATTTTGTAATAAACTGCCCCAACGCATTTTGTAATAAATTTTGCCGCATTATGTAATAAGTTATTACATATTGAAAAGATTATTACAAAATGCACTTGCAACTTTTTTATTTTCTAGGAAATGTAATAACGTGGTGCATTATGTAATAACAATTATAAAGCATAAGTTTGTTAATTGTATTTTATTTTACTTAAAAGTATTTGTAAAAGCTAGGCCTATTATTAGTATCACTGTATTAGCCTAGTAGCAGTACTTAGCAATTACTATCAGTACACTATTCAAAGGTTGCATTAACAGAGAATATTCTATAAATTCCATGTTATTACATTTCCTAGAGAATAAAAAAGTTGCAAATGCATTTTGTAATAATCTTCTCAAAATGTAATAACTTATTACATAATGCGGCAAAATGTATTACAAAATGCGTTGGGGCAGTTTATTACAAAATGCGGCAGTTTATTACAAAATGCGGCTTTATTACAAAATGAAATGAAAAAGTTATTACATTTTGGACGTTTATTACAAAATGCACCGTTATTACAAAATGCGTCTCAACAAGCCTGAAGTGTGTTTTTACATTTTCATTTGACCTCCATGGGTTCAAACATTTTGAAATCCATTCTGTGATTTTGTTGTCGGCACATTCAACCATGAAAAGAACAAAGAATATAATGATATATTTCATTCATTCAGATCTAAGCTGTGTTATTTTATTTTTGAGTAGTGTACATCGATGCGCTAAATCCCCTCCGACATCCATCTGCTTATCTTTTAATTGTTATAAGGATAAACTTTATTGAGCCCCATGAGGGAAATTCTTTTGTCACAGCAGCGCAACAGTTTTAGTATCAACAAATATGGATATAAATAGACAATTAAAAGATAGCAAAAGACTTCCACATACAAATAGACAGCAGAATTATATTTGTTTAGCGCAGAAAAATGACTTTTTATTTTTTTAAGGAGGAGTGGTAACGCCTGGGCCCTAATTCACAGATTATTCCACTCACACACTCATTTATTAGTTTGTCAATCAAATATTTGAGGGGTTTGGAAGAAAAAAAGAAAAAGAAAAAAAAAAATCTCAACCAAATCTGCCAGAGACATCACATCATGTAATTACCTCTTGGCTTTTAAAGCCGAACAGGCGGCTTTGTGCGCGTGTGTGTGTGTGTGCGCGCGCGTGTGTGTGTGTATGCAAACGTGCATCCGTCAGTTTGTGTGTAAGCTAAGTAAATTGTTTTACAGGAATGAGCAAAATACCGAACGTTTAGTAATTACAATCACCATTAGTTGGGCACGTGTGTGTGCATGGCATTTGCGTCCGTGTGTGTGTGTGTGTGTGTGTGTGTGTGTGTGTGAAAGAAGCAGTCTGTCAATCATTCGTACCCTTTGCAGTGTATGGTAAAAATAGTCGGTGCACTATATTGTGTGACACGCTGCGTTGGCCAGAAACAATATGCCGGCTGCCGGAGCAGACGCCAGGAAACATGCTCAGGTTTTCAAGGGAATTTAACGTTTTCACCCTCGACTGGACCGACATGGATGACAAGTACGCGTCCAAACTGGCGCCCGCCGTTGATTTCTGGGCCGGCGTGTACCTGCTGACGATCGGTAAGTCAAGAAATTCATCTCATTTCACTCCGTCGCTTGTCGGAAGGTCTCGACCGAACGCGAGCGGAGATCAGATTCGGATCGGACTGGTTGTTTTGTTTTTTTTTTTTTTTTTTTGGACTCCGTCGCTTCTCCTCTGGGTCTTTGCTCACGGCAAGCCGGTCTCCCAGGCGAGTGACAGGGATTTTGTTCCAGCTGCGAGAAGCCGGGTAAATCTCCAAGGGTTCCCCGCCGCCCTCTGACCCCCCCGCTAATTTATCAGCTCTTTATTTCAAACCTTTTTATTACTTTTCGATCACTTTTAAGCGCCGGTATTTCCAGAAAGCCTACAGCCTCGCCCGAAGCCGAAGACGTGACACCGGTCGTTACGTGAGCCGACGGCGACCTCGGACGGATCTACGTCTGTTAATTCAGTTTACGATGAACGTCTTGGGTCGGGAGGTTCAATGCGAGCTGCGATCAGAAGGGCTCGGATCGATGTCATGGATGAAAACGTGTCTGGTCGGATCCAGAATGTCCACCGAGTCCATTTTAGCGCGCCAGATGAGATCCGACATGACGCGGAAGCGCCTCTTCGCCCCCTCCGGCGGGGTAGACCTTCAGATCACCGGAATCGCTTGGTCTTTCTCGACGGCAGCACCTGGTCGCCTCGGCTACTATGGCGACGGAGGGGATTCGCCGCGACCGGAATTCATCCGAGCGTCACTTTGACGACGGGAACGAGGTGACGTGTCGCTTTTCTGTTTGCATATTATGATTGCCTCACGGGGAAAAGGTGTAGGAGGGTCTCGGTCATCCAGGTCGTGGTGAATTCTTGTCAAACGAGAGAGAGAAGCAGCTTCTTGAGTTCAGCGGGAGGGGAGATACGTCTCCAAGCCAGGAAATTCAAGTCCAGTTACCGAGACGAGAGGATTGAGTCTCTATGTGATGTGAATGAGTGGGTGAATGTTGTATGTTTCTGGATGGATCCGTCTATCGCCCAATGGGATAGGAATGAATGAACATCACGGAAACGATCCCTATTATTTGGTCTTTACTTTGACCGTCTTCTTTTAATATCCATAAACAACTCATTGATTTTATTTTGAAACATACCATAATATCCGGACTATTGAGCGCACCTTAATATAAGCCGCACCGGCTAGCCTATCGCTATATTGGTCTTCCTCCCGCGCACTAAAACCGTCAAAGTCGTCTTTTTCGGTGTCGGAGTTGAACGGACTCGGAAATTCCCGATCATTTCATCGGTCCGATGTGACGAGAATAAATGTTTAGTTTAGTTTAAAAAGTTTATTAGGACATTGTACAATTCCATTAATCACAGAGGCAGAGATGTTTGTACCAGATTGTAGCTCATAGCTAATTTCCATCTGTAGTCCTGGGAAGACAATACAAATATAAAACTTTACAAATAGACTATATAAAATACACAAATTGGTAATAAAATAAGTAAAACCCAAGTTGAAAGTGGAATTGTTGTGATATTATTAGTTTGGTCATCTGGGGGCCATCAGATGTTACCCAGAAGGGTATTTCTGGCTAAATACCGGTCTGGAATTGTTAGCGTGAGCATGTTTGGGGCTCCAGAATCCATTTTTTAACGCCCGTGCAAACGTGTAAAACTCAGTCGTGTTCTTCAGATTGTCTGGAAGCCCGTTCCATTCTTTGATGGCTTCATGGGAAAAGGCAGATTGAGAAAAGGCAAACTTTTAGCGGCGTGAAGCTCGTTAGCCTCCTCCCCCCAAAAAATCCATCTATTAGCCGCATCGCTATTTAAGTGGAAAAAGTCGCGGTTTATCTTCCGAAAATTACGGTAATCTTAGTTCACCGTTCTTGTAAACTTTCCAAATCTTGTAATGTTTGACACAGTCATACTTCCCATACCAAGACTTAGTTAATTCTACCAGGTAAAGCAGGACTTTAGCTCGCAAACGTCTGGAACCACCAACAAATCAGGCTACGGGCAGAGTTTTCCATCAAACCGTCATGTTGGATCTTCAGATGTTGGATCTCATGGGTTCTCCGATGAGGGAAGGGTGGGTTCGGGACGACGGGGGCCGATATTCTAGATTTGTGCCGTTTTCCTGAGCAAAACCATGTACCTGAACGCCTCACGTAATTCCCTCTGCTGTTTGAGTTGATTTTAACCAAGCGGCTCAGCTTCGTGATCAGAAACTGAATCCGAATACTTTATTGATCCCGCAGCGGGAAATTGCTTTCCAATGAAAGCAGCTCCTGCTACAAAGACAAATGGGGAAGAATCAAAATAGAAAACTTAATATAAAAAAAAAAAGAATTAGAAATAGCAAATAATAAAAAGATAAAAAGAACGGTGAAGATCAAAAGACAGTTAGAAATATGTAAAAATGTAAAAAAATATATTTAATGTCTCTTCATGTGTATTTACTAGTACATGTATATGACTATATGTAGTAATATCGTGTATAAGTAGGGGTTGTTGTACAATTTATTGCACAGAGGCAATGCATTACATGACATTGCATTCCAGTCATTTCGCTTTTATCCAAAGCGACTTCCAAAAAGTGCAATTCATTCACCAAAGATCCTAAGTACTAATTGTCGGAAGTCAGAAGCAACCATACAACCAAATAGTCATCTCAGAACCATATACATACATGCATTCATTTCATCGTTTGTTTTTTTTTTGGTTTTTTTTTGTTTGTTTTTGCCCGAAGGGTTGGAGGCTAAGTGTGATTAGCAGGGTAGTGCTTGGTGAAGAGGTATGTTTTCAGCTCACGGCGAAAGATGGGCAGCGACTCCGCTGTTTTGACCTTCAGGAGTTCGTTCCACCACCGAGAAGAGCCGAGACCGGTTGGATCGGGAGTCGGGGCTCTGAGGGATGGGGTGGACGGTCGTCCGGAGGTGGCAGATCGGAGGGGACGGGTAGGGACATGTGGCTTGACCATATCCTGGAGATAGGATGGGATTGTCCCATTCACAATGGATTGATTGCACAATCGTCTTCTTCTCAGTCATCACTTTGTCTCGGTCATACATGTCCTGCACCCCTGTGACAAATTCTTCTTACCCTTTGGCTTTTCCCTTCAGGGGTCGCCACAGCAAATCAACCTTCTCCATCTAACCGTATTCTTTGGATCCTCCTCTCTCACATCAACTACCTTCATATCCTCTCTCACTACGTCCATCAATCTTCTCTTTGATCTTCCTCTAGACCTCCAATTCCAGCATCCGTCTACCAATATCTTCACTCTCCCTCCTCTGTCCATGACCCGACCATCTCAGTCTGGCATCTCTGACCTTCTCTCCAAAACATCTACCATGTGCCGTCCCTCTGATGGACTCCTTCCTGATCCTCTCCATCCTGGTCACTCCCAAAGAGAACCTTGACCTCCAGCTCTGCCTTCTGTCTTTTGGTCATTGTTACTGTTAACAGGTCCATTGTGCATACGGAGAACTTTTGTACATGACGACTCCACCGACGGCCAACTGACGCCGAGTGTCTGACACTCCGAGTGTCCTCCTCGCACCCTAAGAGGAACTTCTAGGTCTTCATCCCTGCCTCTGGCATTTGTTAAACCAGAAAATCTCTTGTTCTTCTGCTCGAAGGACCTTGGAGTGGATTTCAGACTGTTTTTCTTCTCGACACTCGTCCTCTCAACAGGGAGCCCATTTTCTATTGGGTTTGTGAACAAGGTCTCGGACTCCTGGGTGGAACTTTGGAGTTGAAACTGCAGTGTTGATGGACCGGGTGGCTTCTGTAAGAGCGGGTGTTAGAGTTCAGACTTGTAGACAGTTGCAGCCCGAAGATGACATTGTCTGGAGACGTCGGAGAACAAGGAACAGGCGACTAACATGACGAGGAAGACGGGAGTGTGATGAAATATAGAAGACCCTTAAACAAAACGACGGCAAAGGAGACCGAGAGGAACAAGACGGGGGCTTCGAGGAGGCGTTAAGAGGAGCGAGACTGTCAGGTCTACTCCCATCAGCCGACTCCCTGGATATCCAGACAGCTAACGCTAATGTAGCACCAAAATATACAGCCATAAAAAAGCTCGTCTGGGGTATTGTTGTTCAAAACGCCGACCCAAATTGGAATTGTTTCCGTTTCGACCTCGATTGCTTCCCACGTCACCAACGGCATCGCAACTTGTCCCGTCTTTTTCAAGGCAAGCTAACGTATCCCATCACAAGGAGGCGGCCGGAACTCGGCCGGTCGGGCGGTTCGATCCCCGGCTCCTTCTGTTCAAGGGGGAAACGGAAGACGCCAAAGAATTTCCCAACGCTAGTTAGCGACAGACCGGACAGATTTCAGCTAGTGCGAGACAACCTCCCCTCCTCCATTTACCCGACTTCAAGTCCACCAACCGACAACCAGTTGAACCAGTGAAAGTTGCAACAAGTGCCGGACGCTCACATTCATTTGCTGCATTGCGTGAACATTTCTTTTTTTTTTAAGTCATTTGACTTCTCAATGTCTGACTTGTATCTAAGGTGTCCAATCACGGTTGTTCCGAGTGAAGAAGTTGTTCTAGGACCCTCTGGAAGCTAAACAGCGCAACAATCGGAGATCTCTGCAGACGGACTTTGGAAAATGTGCAGAATCCCCATGCTAGTGCAGAGCGGTGGCGATGATAATCGCAGTAAGAGGAGCCGCTCTGAGCTCGATGGCGAGTGCGAGGAGGCTTCAACCTTGACTTACAAGTTTAACTACCGAGCTCTTAACTCAATCTGCTCTCATGTCAAATTGAATTTCCCCATCAAATGAGTTGAAACGCTATGAATCCGTTCCAGCCCGCCGGGCCAAAAGCTGGTTTCAGGTGTATTTCCCTTTGGGCAGGAGTGTCAAACTCATTTTCACCGAGGGCCACATCAGCATCATGGTTACCCAAAGGGCCACATGGAACAGTAAGAGTATAAATGAAACTAAATGTAACCTAATGTAATGGAAAATAAATGTAACTACTCCTGCGTGTTAAATAACTGAATTTAACTCTTAACTCTCATTCCAATCCAAAATGTTACATAAGCATTCCCATCTTTCTTGGAACCGCCTTCCATCGGCATCAATTTCTCTCTTCCTGGACATTTAGGGATCATTTGTATTTCTCAATTCCAATGTTTAAAATGTAATTGATGTGGATTCACGTCGCGGGATGCCGTCACTTCATGGGTAACATGAGCGCCATGAATTGAGGGAAATGTAATTTATGGTCATGCATATTTTCAGAATCCAAACACAATCTAACTTTCACTGCATTGTCTTGAGCTCACCTTTTTGTACTTTCTTCTGACAACTACTGATACTTCGGCCTTCATTTGGGTCGGGATGTATTGTATATCGTATTTTCCCGACGATAAGGCGCACATAAAAGTCTTAGATTTTCTTGAAAATGTGCGGCGCGCCCTATAGTGCAGTGTTGTTGTTGTAAGGTGGACGTAGTTGAGAACATCATGAGAACCTTAAAGGGGGAAGTGATTGTTGATCGTATATAAAAGAGCAGGTATGTGCGTCAGGCAGAACATTGTTGTTTTAACAACCCTGAAAATAGCAAAGAGACACACTTATGAAGCTCAGTTTAAACTGAAGGCCATCGGCTACGTGGAGGAACGAATCGAGCAGCCGCGAGAAAATTTAAGATTAATGAATCGAACCGGCCGTTCAAAGTAAGGCCGCGAGCAGCGTGGGAGTGGAAGGCAGCGCCGGGCGAGTTAGGCCACAATTTGTGAATGGATTGGAAACGTGTCTGCTAGCACTGTTGCTCAACTTTTGCAAGTTTTTTTGCAAGTTTTTCACGGAAAGTGACTCTGACAGTGAAGAAAGTGAACCCGGCATGTTTGATGGAGATTTAGCGCAGCTGTTCAAATCAGAAACAGAGGATGAGGACTTCCACGGGTTTGATTGATGACGATTACCGGTAAAAAAATGTGAATACCGAAATCAGTTTAGCTCCCGCTCTATTTTTAAATACGTAGACTTGTATGCTTGTGTGTGTGTGTTGTTGTAAGGCTGACGTAGCAGAGGACACCATGAGAACGTTTTTGATTTAACCAGGAAAAAAGTCCCGTTGAGATTAAAAACCTCTTTTACAAGGGAGTCCTGGCCAAGAGGCGGCAATAAGTCACAGACAGAACAATATTACAAACAGTTAAAAGAAGCAATTACATTTTGACAAGTTGACCTCTAGTGTTCTCAGTTTGGTTTTAAAAGCATTTAGTGTGATAAAATAAGGGAGTTTCCAGTCTTTTTGAAGTCTGTTCCATGCAGAGGGGGCAGCAGGGGCGAAAACCCTTTTCCCTCGTTCTGTGCTTGCAAAAGGGACGTAAAGCAACAGTTGATGATGTGATGTAAGATGTAAGAGGGCAGCAGCCCGAGCACGGCCTTATAAATAAAAGTGTACCAATGCCCCGACCTCCCGGTGGACAAAGAAGGACATCCAACACGGGAATATAGTTCACAATGATGTGTTAACCATCTACAATTTGTTATGAACCTCAGCGAGGCGTGATACACGGTGTCCGCTTTATTCAGACTTTGAGCAGAGGCGTTCACGTACAGCAAATCACCGTCATCTAAAATAGCTAAAAAAGTTGCAGTTACAAGCCGCTTCTTAACATTAAAGAAGAAACACACCTTGTTTCGAACAAGAAAACCCAGTTTAAGTTTTTTCACAAGACCGTCAATATGGGGCTCGAATGTCAAAGAGTCATCAAGTAAAACCCCAAGGTATTTCTATTCATGCACCCGCTCCATGACATTTCCCTGGAAAGTTGACACCACGGGAAGATCTGTAGGGACCTTCTTGCTATTTGAAAAGATCATGAGCTTTGTTTTGTTAGCATTTAGAATCAGTATATAATGTATATGTATATGTATATAAAACCCGCGGCTTATAATCAGGCGCGCCTTATATGTGAGTTAAATCCAGTAATGGCACACATAACTGAGACTGCGCCTTTTAGTGCGGTGCACCTTATGGTCGTGAAAATACGGTACTTTTTCTATTTAAAATCTATCTCCATGGCGTGTCACTGCCGCTGTCTCACTCGAAGAATCGTTAATTCCTCTGCCGTTTGAGCAGCAGCAGGTGGACGCTCAGGTTCATTCACTACCTGTTGCCATCTAGTGGAAGAGCATTTTAATGTTCAGCCTGTCACTGCAGGCTGTCCTCGTGGAAAGAAAGACATATTATTTGCGTTGAGTAAATCATTTTTGGACAAATCGGGTGAAAGCGAACACTTTTCCACGGCACAGTGACTGAGAAACATGGGTTTAGATGATCGCGATCCAGTGCAAGGAGCATACAAGTGGAGACCGTTTACATCCCAAACTATAGCCTTTGGAGACAAAAGTTAAATAAAAAAGAAAAAAAATGCGGTTAGGGTTTTACAAAGCTGAGATTGGATGTTTGCGTCGCATCCTCCGGTTCCTCTTGGATCATTTCAATGGCGGGAGTTCTGATGTGGCTTTTGAAAATAACCAGTATTTAAATTAAAAAGAATTTTATTAGTTTTCAATTGGAGGATTATGGTGATCTTGTAACATCCAAACAAAATGTGTTAAAATATTTTTGGCGCACTTAAGTGATTGTTAGCTTGCTGCCTGTGGATAATTTCATTTTTTTTTTTTTTTTTTTTTTAAATGTTATAAATACAAGGAGGACTCAAATAGACATTAAAGAAATTGCAGAAATGTAATTTTGTTTTCTTTGCAGTTGTTCATTGATTTAAAAAAATGCAACACATTTTGTTTACACCAGACCTGGGCATTTTACGGCCCGCAAAACTATTTTCTCTGAATATTTTAATAAGTATTTTCAATCAATAATAAATTCAGGAACTCCTTATTTTTTCCTTTTGTTTAATTTTGTGTGGATGATTAAATGCGAAACAATATTTGTACATTTATTTGATCATGAATGATTTTAGAGTTGAAATAAAATGTCAAAAAATATAAATATTTGTATTGCAATTTTCAATTTGTTCAGTTTGCATGATACCTTGTTGGCCCACGCATAAAATGAAATAATAAATGTGTCCCACCGCACAAAATGATTGCTAACCCCTGGTTGAAACATAGCATAAAGGCAAAAAAATAACATTATATGCCGTGTTAATTCATTTTAAATTTCAAAAAGGTTGCGTGGCTCCTGCTTTCTTTACTTTGAGGAAACTGTACCAAGTGGCTTTTTAAGTGAAAAAGATTGTCGAACCCTGAAACGAGAGTTTCTCCCACAAATGTACCCATTTTTTTTTTTTTCAAGACCAAGGCTAAAACCGATTTAATTATGAAAACGCCATTGATACAAATTCTGCGTCGACAGCGTATTCTTACACGGCGTTTTAATTATGGCGGTGACGCGTGTCACAATAGCGGCTCTCCTAATGTTATTCCGGAGTTGAGATCATTTAAATCCAGGTTTACGCGGCATCAAAACCAGTGTCTCTTTACGCCGACGCCCCGCGTCCGTGGCCTTTGTGAGGGTCTTGAATAACACTTGCTTTGTCTTTTTGCACAAGAGCCACAACATGAGGCAGCGGCACCTCTGGCTTCGGTGTGAATGAGCTTTAACCGGCACAGCGGGAGGACGAGGCAACAACAAAAGGGTGCTGCGTACGGCATAATACAGCGTTACTGCCGCGCTCTAAGTCCTCGTCGGAGCGCATCACCGGAGGTTCGGCCTGTTTGCCAGGGGACACGACGCCGGCCACGACGGACCAGTCACATCAGACAATCATCTAAATGCTCCCCCCCCCCCCCCCCCGCTGTTCTTTGAGAAGCAAATGTACCAGAAAAGCTGCTCCGGCTTCATCAAAAATATGACAGATTTCAGCCGATGCGAGACGACCTCCCTTCAACCTCGAAACAGCCCGAGTTGCAACGAGCTGGCGTTCGTGAAAGCAAAACGTGGAAACGTTGCATTGTTCAGTCATTCGTGATCTGCACGGCTTCACGTGCACTCGGGTGTCAGCGGGCGCCGTCAACACTTCATCTCAAGGGAACATCGAGAGCAGGGGGGTCAAACTCATTTTCATCAGCATAATGGTTGCCCTCTAAGGGCCGCATGTAATGGTAACTGTATAAGTGTAAGTAAAATGTAAATAAATATAACTACTCAATGCTGGGTAGGTTTCTGGTTTAGGTTAAGACTTATAGACATATACGACAACAGAACCATTTTTGATTTTAAATGAATTATTTTATAGTAGATACAATTATTTATTACGAATCTAAAATTTGATTTCTTTCCAAAAATAATTTCTATTTACATTTAATTTGATTTTTAATTGACTCATTTACTGTACAGGACTGTCTCAGAAAAATTTGAATATTGTGATAAAGTTCTTTATCTTCCGTAATGCAATTAAAAGAACAAAAATGTCATACATTCTGGATTCATAACAAATCAAATGAAATATTGCAAGCTTTTTATTATTTTTAATATTGCTGATTATTGCTTACATCTTAAGAAAACTCAAAAAAAATCATGAAAAAGTAATTTTTGTTTTTTAATTACATTACAGAAGATAAAGAACTTTATCACAATATTCTAATTTTCTGAGACAATCCTGTAGCTATATATATATATATATATATATATATACACACCATATATATGTATACCATATCCTTTTATTATTTTGTACATTTTTCAGTGTTTATTGTATGTTACAATTATCCAAAAGTGTTTAGTGTACTGTATAAGAGTGTGGGAAGCGTCATCCATCCGTGGAGGGTTAATATATCCCTAAATACCATCAGAATTATCTCTACTTTGCGGAAATTCACTTTTGCCGGAGGGTTTTGGATCGTAACTGCCACGGAAAGTGAGAGTCCACTGTATTCACTCTTTCATTCACGCATTTAGACAATTTCTGGTCCTCCTTGAACTCAAGAACCTGACCAGGAAGCGCTAACTGCTAACTTACGTTCAAATCCAACCCAAACACTGCAGCTGTGCGTCTTCCATTTATGAATTTCTTGCGTTTGTCTTGTGTGTCTGTATTTTGTCATGCATGGTTCAGTCTTTGCAGGACGATGAAATCACAAAGACGCGGACGGTTAGCCATTTTCCCTGTTAGCCGTTCACGAAAGCTACCGAGCGGTCGGCAGGATGTTCCCGGGGGGCGGGGAAGGTCACGGACCTGGTGTGCTTTTCCACAGATACCGGGTGTCTGGTACACACCAGCGCGGCGTGGCCTTCACACTCCGATGAGTTTACGTAACCAAACATTACGTAAAGCGGGTTCAAGCCCGGGCAGAGATGTCAATCTTTTTAATGGAGCTAACATTAGCAGTAATTTGATCGTTTGTTTCCAGTTTTAGAGGCGTTTGGGGGCAAAGAAGAAAAAACATCTTTGCACTAACTCTGGTTTTTGGTGGGATTTTGCACCTTCAACACCTCCTGGGGTTCGATGGTGGACTCTACATGGTGTTTGGTGTTTGGCAGTGAATTAAAAATAAATATATCCTCGATACTTGTCAAAATCTCAAAAGTTTCTGCGACGGTGATCTGGATGACTGAGAACCTGATGACTGAGAAATGTGATAAGAACCGACTGATTTATATCGGTGATGAATTCTTTTTTCACAAGCTTAACGGCGGTGGATTCAATGCGTCTTATTTGCTTGAAGTGAATTATTAAGCGTCTCGCAGGTCTCACGCAAGCCCGAGCGCTCCATCGATCGTATCTCAGCGGCAGGTCTCAGTCGATGCCGTGAAAATGTTTCGTCCAAATCAATCATCTTAATCCCGGTTGTTTACCGCGCTTGTGTGACCGGCATCTAACAGGCTGTCAGTCAAAGGAGGCGGTTGATTTTCTCGCAAATATTTGTTGTATATCTATTTATCTGGCAGTTTATTATATACACTCACACAAGTCACGCACAGATTGACCAATTATATGGTCTATCACAATGAGGATCCATATCTTTCTTAAAGGAGCATACAAGAGGCCACCTGAGGCCCAAATAGAAATGTAGATTTCAAAGTACCTCTGCAAAACAACGGCTGTTGTAAAGGGGTGGATTTCTTAACCATTGCCATGGTCTTATAGGCGTCCCGTCAATCAGAATTGGGACTCGGGGGTTGGGATTCAGAGGCCTGTCGGTCAGGATGTGGAACAGTCCTAGTTTCACGATAAATACCGGGAAGACGGGAAATAAATTGTGACTTGAAAACACGAGGCCAAGATGAGAAGCTTATAAGTCGTAAGTCTGTTTAAGGAAGAAACATACGCTTGAAAGATAACAAAAATATCCCATTAAAGTATCGCCGATCAGATAAACTATTACGGGTGAACATAAACGCGCTATCTTCCGATCCGCTACCCGTACGAAGTAATTACATCGAAAAAGAATCAATCACCATCCAAACATGTGATGGACAAACGGACGAGAGCGGATCCGCTCAGCCTTTGAAGCTGCGCCGCCGTTCGTCTTGATAAAGCGTCCATTAGCATCCTGGCCCTCTTTCACCTTCATTTTCTTTGTTGTAATTAAATTACAGTGATTTATGACAAGCGCTCAAAGAGACACGAGAGAACCAGGCTGGAAAGCGAGTGGGCCCGGACGAGGGCCCAGAAGAACCCCAACGCAGGGAAACACTCGTTTTCTGCCCGAACATGATCACAACCTCGCTAGCTTGCACCTTCGCCTGCTGTAGTCTAACTGCATTCCTCTATATTGTGGTTTATTTTTGTTTTTGATTTTTGTTTATTTTTGTCAGCGCTATTGTCTCTCCGTTTGTGTTCCTTTCCTTGGTTGTGGTTTATCCTTATTCTTGTTGTTGTTGTCTGTTTGTGGAAGTCCTTTGCTATCATCTAATTGTCTATTCATTTATATTCATATTTATTGATACTATAACTGTTACACTGCTGTGACAAAAGAATTTTAATTAATTTTATCTTACCTTATTAACATGTATGCTAAAAGGCGCTAGCTCAGTTATCCATGTCTGTCCCAGTCGAGGCGCTAGCTTTACGCGACTGAAAATCCGATCTCGTGCGCGGCGGATTCTTGCAAGCGTAAAAATCAAGAGCAGAATAAATGTTGGAACTGAAAAGTGAACGCGAGACGTGGATCTGCCGGAGCTCCGCCGTAAAATACCCAAAACACGATTATAGGAAGAATATAAAATCAAAAAAAAGAACAATGGCTGCTGTGGTGCTGTTTAAACTTTTTGCTGCGCCTTTTAGGAACCAGAGCAGGGATCGAGTATTTACAGGTATTTCATTTACTTTTAAAATTCAATTTTAAAGTCGAGGATTACGGCGATCTTGTGACATCTAAATAAAACGTGTTTAATTATTTTACGCTCTAAATAAGCAGCTGCAAATGCCAGTAAAAGGTGACGGCACACAGAGAGAGGACGGCATTCTTGGTTTGCTGCCTGTAGATGATTAAAGTTTTTGTTCTTTTTGGTATTTTTTTCATAAATACATAAAGACTCGAATAGATATTAAGTATTTTGCTTAAAAGTAACCTTCAACCCAATATCTTTTTTGTTGGGGGAGTTCAAATGCAGAAATGTAATTTCATTTATTAATTGAAAAAAAAAAATTATACTTGATACTTTTATACTTTAGAGTTTATTTTATTATTTTTATTAATGATTATTTAATTTTTAAAAGTGTATTTTTAGCTTGTCTTGTCCTTGTGCGTCTTACTGCAGCTGCGAGACAATTTCCCGAGCATGAGTTCCTTCCAGTACATCTCATCTTCACCAAAATTTGTTTATACGTAGCATAAAGGCATAAAACCCTTATATTCCATGTTAATTTCTTTTTACATTTCAAAAGTGGCTTTTTGTGTGGTGTTTTCTTTAGCAAATGGCTCTGAGCGGTAGCGGTGTCCCTGAACTCGGCAGTTTCTTGGTGCATTAGGGTAGCCTAGGAATCAGGAACTGTGGACCTCAGTTCCTTGAACCCTTTTAGATCCTCCTCCAAGACAGGGTTTTTCCAACTCCGCTGGAACTCACAGCGTATGTTGTTGGTGCTTGGTGGACCTCATGAGCCACCCAGGTACTTCCTGTGGTGCGCCATTTTTCAAAAATGATTGGCCCGGCGAAGCGTTTCAAGTGCTTACTGAGTTAGCTTACAGTTAGCTCTCCCTTCTTCACAGGGAGAAGATAAAAAACACTGAATGTCCACGTCCGCGTTGTTCGTGTCATCATGGTTTTGTTTTTGAGTGTGGAGCTCAAGGTGCAGGTCGCTAGCATGGCACCGCTACCGACTGGTACGCTGTGGGAATGGAAATAAAGGTTCCTCTGGAGGAGGCTACCTCCTGGAACGACACTAGAGCTGGTGACCTGGCCGGTCTTCAGCTGCTAGAAAAGTTCTGCCCTGTCATTCACCAAGCGACCGGAATCAGCTCTCGCACTTCATCCGGTCCATAATTCAGCTGTGAACTCCTCCCGATACTTCCAAGTCATCAGGTGTCTTCCCCCCCCCCCCAAAGCAGCATAACTGCAGAGAAGGTTTAACATGTCCTTGGTGACACGTGAGGCTCTGGGCTTTTTCCAGCGAGAGGATATCAGATCGCCATCTCAAGGCTGCACACATGCAGACCAGGAAGCCGCCGGCGTGGCGAGCACCAAGCATGTTGTGACCCGAGCTGCACTCCCCCCGGGACGTGCCGTGTTTGGTTCACGGCACCCGGACGGCGACTCGGTCACAAACCGCGAGGCCTCTGGAGTCCGGCGCTGTCGGACAATTTTGGCACCGGCCCTCTCCGAGAAGACTTCCGAGATGCCGCCGTCATACTCGATCGTCGTCAAACGCATTGGCCCGTTCTGATTTTATTCCCCGGTGCAAAAAAGGACAGTATTTTCATCCGAAGCGGTTTCGCACGTGGAGCCCAGGCCTGAATCATTTCTGGCTGGCAGCACATTGAACAAAACTGTTATATATTTCATTCGGAGGCGGTTAAGAGCAGATGGTTTGATCACTTTGTCAGCTTCCCAGACGATCCGTGTCTGTAAATAATTAACCTGACAGCTAACAGACAAGACAATCGGACTGTTCACCGCTGAGGAAAGACGGCGGCGCAGCTGCACATCCAGCTTCTGATGAACGACCGCCATTCTTGGCTCTTTCTATATTTCTTGCAGAAGAGTCACGGGGTTGCGCCGAGCTAAACCTGATATCACACTCGAAAAAGGGAGAGCTGTTATTAGCTGAGAGCCGCTCGACTGACGGCATGGCCCGGCCAGCGACACCTGGGGATAAAAACAGCCGGCGATCGTCTAAAATTGCTCGATCCTCATCTATATTTGATTATTTGAGAGATACCATATTTTTCAGACTATACGTCGCTCCGGATTATAAGTCTCACCAGACAAAAATGCATTATAAAGAAAAAAAAAAAACATATATAAGTCGCACTGGAGTATAAGTCACATTTTTGGGGGGAAATTTATTTGATAAAATCCAACACCAAGAATAGACATTTCATCTTGAAAGGCAATTTCAAATAATAATAGAATAGAGAACAACAGGCTGAATAAGTATAGCCTATATGACGCATAAACAACCAACTGAGAACGTGCCTGCTAGGCTACGCTAACGTAACATATTACAGTAAGAGTCATTCAAATAACTTTAGCATATAGCACGTGCTACAACCAAACAATTGGTGTCACTCAATCATTAAATCAAATGAAATCTTCTTCTTCTGTGTCACTTCTGAACAACTCCGCCAACTCCGAAGGTAGACAGTGCGCTGCTTACGTCAGAGTCATCATCACTTGCAGTTCCAATTATTCCAGCCTTTCTGGATCCCGACAGGACGGCGTCTTTGCTCTGATAGAGAGGCGATGGCGTTGCATGAAGCGGTAACACCAGGAAGCTCCTCCCGCAAAGTCATTTCTATTCATCTCCTTGGCAACTACCTGGTGTGAAGATGCAACCGTCCTGTTGACAAGCCTCTCCCGGCAGCACCTTGTTCAATGTGTGAACTGGTTCCTCTAGCCGTGGCCAGCTAGCTTTTAGCCTAGCTTTTAGCCCGCGATTAGCTTCTTTAGTTTCCTTCATTTCAGTAAGAATAACCTCCGCTTTTCGCCAGTCCCTTACAAGTTTCTCACTAACTTCAAACTTTCTTTCTGCTGCTCGATCGCCGTTTTCGGCTGCATATTTCAGTCCTTCCGGCTTGTAACCTGCAGAATATGATTTTCTTTTCTGTGCCATTTTTTTTCAGCCCTTCTCAGTTGTTTTTATAAGTTAGCGCGAAGTTGAAATGATCAATTTTCATCGGTACAGAAGTCGTTGGTAGCATCTTCTGCCATGACCCGCCCCCGCTGACTTTTGATTGGTTGGCGTGTGTGTGAGACGATCGCTGTTATATTAACCACACACATCGGAGCAAGAGAGCTCAATGATTTCACAAATAAGTCGCTCCAGAGTATAAGTCGCACCCCTGAGCAAAACTATGAAAAAAACTGCGACTTATAGTCCGAAAAATATGGTATTCATTGAGTTCGACGAGCCAACATCTGTTCAGGAGTGCTACCGCCCATCTGAAATCATTTGCTACACTTCCTCAGGTTCTCTTTCTGCTGTTCTCTTGCAGCTATCTTGTCCGTCTCAGGGAATGCTGCCGTCTTGGTGAGCGCGGCCCGTCGTCTCGCTCTGCTCAAAGCTCCCGAGTTGCTCACGGTGAACCTGGCCATCACGGACATCGGCATGGCGCTCACCATGTACCCGCTGTCCATTTCCTCCGCTTTCAACCACGCCTGGGTCGGAGGCGACACCTCTTGCCTCTACTACGGCCTGATGGGCATGATCTTCAGTATAACAAGCATCATGACGCTGGCTGTGATGGGAATGGTCCGCTTCCTGGTCACCGGAAGTCCGCCCAAAAAAGGTAGGTTTGATTTGCTTTGAGCTTTACGCGAAAGCACCCGGTAAATCTTACTAAAGGTCATATGAAATTGCGAAGAGAGAAACCTGACGGCGAGGAGAGAGAGACCTTTGATTTCCCACGATGAATCCAAACGGCGTTATCCACAGAGCTCCTCGGCCATACCCTTTTGCAGCGTTTGCCAATGTGTCAAAAAGGATTACGGAGACGGCGGAGGAAATGACGAGCTGGATCGGGATTTACGGCCGCAACGTATTTTCTAGGTCGAAATTTATGAAGTCATACCTTGTGGGGAAAAAAAATTGAAATTAATTAATGGCTAAATGCCTGCTACTGAACCACGAAATACAGTGAAACTGTGCAAGTTACATTTAGCGACATGTTGAAGCAAGTAAGTTGAGCTATAGAACACCAAACCAAAAATTCCCAAACTCCTCCTCTGATACCACCAGTATTCTAAACTGATTGCCAAAGTAAATAAACTGAAAGTGAAAAGCAATTATTTAAAAGAAATATTAAAAAAAAAAAAAAAATCACAATTTATTTATTTTATTCTATTTTGTTTTTTATACGAAATTTATTGTTTAAGTTTTTTTTTATTTAAGAACATGTAAAAAAGTATTATATATATATATATGTATATATAAAATACTTTTATAAAATAGCATTTATAAAATAAAACGTTTTATACATATGTATATATATATATCTTTTTAAAAGGTGCAGGAACAGATTAATAGTGTTTAGCTTAATTTTAAGGGAAAATTTAATTTGATATACAGTGATCCCTCGCTATAACGCGGTTTACTTTTCACGGTTTCGCTACTTCACGGATTTGCATCAGGCATTGTGTTCTGCATTCTGATTGGCTAAAAAGTCACTCCGCTTCTTCTCTGCCTGTGCGTCAATAACGTTGCAGTTTAATATGTACACGTACGTAAAACAGCTTGACAAATTTACATGACGTACGTGCAAATTCTCTTGCAATTTCTCTAAAACCCATAATGTTGACAAAACGCTCTGGAGCGACAAAAGGGCCCAAAAGGCAGCGGAAGATGCTATCTATGGCAGATAAAGTTAAACTTCTGGACATGCTAAGGGAAGCTAAAAGCTATGCGGCTGTAGGTCGGCATTACGGAATGAATGAATCTTCCGTTTGTTCCATAAAGAAGGAAGAAAAAAACATAAGGACGACAGCAGCGATGTATAATAGAGTATTTGATCGTATAATAATTGTAAATAATAATAATCTTTGTTTTTCCAAAAAAACGTCAAGCACAGACGATCGGCGACCGACCCTGGAAGCTGGAAAAAAAATAGAAATAAAAACAGCCCCATAGCAGCAGACACACGAGAACAGATCATTACTCCAAAACACAGCGCCGTCTCGTCGGCGTCCGACGGCGTTTTTTCATTGAGATTCTCGCAGGCAGAAATGACCTCTGGGATCATTCAGAGGGAGCGGAGTATCTCCTGAACACGTCCACGCAACATAATGAGACTCCTCTCGTGCGCTTCCTGCAGAAACCACTTATTTATCAAGGATTGTCTCCTAGGGATTCCTCCAGGCATTTTCAGGGGGGGAGAGTTAATGGAAGGAAGAGTGCAAATCTCTGTATGGGGTTTCCAAGGTCACCCGGCAAACAGCTGGAAGATGCCGAGGCGGTGGTATTCTCACTTTAATGGCGTGAGGAAATGATTAGTCACATCGCACGCTAAGGGATAAGGGGTGTTTCTTTAGCGCGCGAAAAGACGGCGTCACGAATGACAGATCACGAATGACTACAAGCCGGGAGAGGGGAAAAAAAAATCTCATTGGAAGAAAGCATAAATATATGGAAGCGCCGCTGTTAAGCGCAGGATTCTCGTCTCTCATTGGACAATTCGGGATTTCAGTGACCCGAAGGAACGAATGAGAAGCCTCGGTGTCTCAACAAGCACCGCAAACATCACACTCCGCATAAGTTCAATGTCATCATATACATGTACTGGTCAATACACATGTATGTACATGAACGCAAAGTAGAGATGTGTTTATTTTGATGGTGTTTACTTATTTATTAAGATATATTAACCTTCGAGGAACCTCAGTCAACACTTTACCAACCTCAAGCAAACTGTTATTAACCAACCATCAACTGTATTTCACTTCTCACACTCTTCTACAGGACACCAAACACTTTTGGATCATTGTCACGTATGTTGGAACATCTAGAGCAGACTTTTGGGTAGATTCTGGACGTTTGGGAGGAATCAGACAGCAAAAAAAAAAAAAAAAAAATGGAAGACACTTTCAGAGACTAAATAGCACAAAGTGGACAGTATTGGGGAGTATTCAAATCTTTGTACTTTTTAAGACCTTAAAACACTTTATAGCCTTGACTTTGACACTTTATAGTTCTATTTGTATTTCTTATCCTCCCTCCTTCCTACTATTATTTATTATTGTTATGTTTTACTTGAAACTCTGGCACAACAATTTCCTTCGGGATAAATAAAGTTGTTCTTATTCTTATTGACGCTTAAAGTGGAGCGGGACATGAACGACACACTCGATCAGCCGATAGCACGTTCACGATGCTGGGTATCTTTGTTTGGCAAAGGATTTCATTTTGTTTATCAAATGAATTTTAGTTTAATTTTAAGCCATTTTTTGCTGTCATTTTCCTCTTAGGCGTGAATCCCGCAGAGAATCGGAAAGCTAAATCGCAGGAACCGAATTACAAAAAAAAAGCCGAATATTCTGTATTCCGATATTCTGATCTGTCGCCCCGAACCTGAAGCTTCGCCCCGTCCCCATTTTTCCAGCTGGTATATTCGATTTAACCAAGGTTTCAAAATTAAATCTAAAATGATAAAAATCACAGAGCATTTGCAAACTGATGCCAACTTTCACGTCTGTCCTGGCTCAGGTATCAAGTTTAAGAGGGGAACCATCAGCATGGTGATCAGTGGCATCTGGCTGTATGCGAGCCTCTGGGCCCTTTTCCCCTTGATGGGCTGGGGAAGCTACGGACCAGAACCTTTTGGACTTGCCTGCTCAATAGACTGGACGGGTTACGGGGAGTCCCTGAACCACGCCACCTTCATCATCACCCTGTCCGTTCTATGCACGTTCCTCCCCTGTCTCACCATCTTCTTCACCTACTTTGGGATCGCCTGGAAGCTGCACCGAGCATACCGCTCCATCCAGAACAGTGACTTTCAGTACGGAAATGTGGAGAAGAAAATCACCCTTGTAAGTATTTCAAACTCTCACATCGTGTCTCTCGGTTATAAAGTGACGAACTCGTGCGGCGTAAAGCACGTCCGAGCCTTGACTTACCAGCGCATCAACGGAGGAGTTTCCGACGGCTGTGTGGATTATTTTTGCTTTGTGATACCGGACTAGTGACTAGGTAGTCCAGAGAAGATCATGGAGGAACACATGCTCTCTGTTCCTGTTGTGGACTCAACTTTGAGGAGATGCTGGTGGGATACCTTCCCCGAACCCTCGGTCGTTTTCTCCTGATCTTCAAGGCCCCTAATCTTCATCTTGTCCTTTGGGCTTCTCCCTTCAGGGTTTGTCCCAGAGAATCCACCTTCTCCATCTAAGCCTACTCTCTGGATCCTCCTCTCTCACACCAACTACCTTCATATCCTCTCTCACGACATCCATAAATCTTCTCCTTGGTCTTCCTCTAGACCTCCAGTTCCAGCATCCGTCTACCAAAATATTCATTATCCCTCCTCTGTCCATGACCCAACCATCTCTGACCTTCTCTCCAAAACATCTACCGTGTGCCGTCCCTCTGATGGACTCCTTCCTGATCTTATCCATCCTGGTCACACCCAAAGAGAACCTCAACATCTTCATCTCTGCCACCTCCAGCTCTGCCTCCTGTCTTTTGTTCATCGTCACTGTTTGAAGTTCATACGTCGTCGCTGGTCTCACCTCTGACTTGTCCACCTTCCCTTTCATTCTGACTGATAGATGTTCTGGATCTGTTTCTTCACCTCTTTTCCACACTCTCCTACGCTCTGGACCGCGACCCTAAGTACTTGAAATCCTCCAACGTCTTGATCTCCACTCCCAAAGGCACATGTGTCAAACTCGAGGCCCACGGGCCAAATGTGGTCCACCGCACTGTCTTAAAATAACTTAAAATGCTTGCATTGATCATAAACTACGTTTCCAAAAATTCACGTCGCTGATTAGATCGCAGTGAATCCACATCAATCCCATTTTCAACAAGTGGAATTGAGAAATACAAATGTTGATGCCGATGGAAGGCTGTATCAAGAAAGGTGAGAATGCATATGTGACATTTTGGATGTGAATGAGTTAAGAGTTAAATTCAGTTATTTGACATGTAGGAGTAGTTACATTTATTTTCCATTACATTAGGTTACATTTAGTTTCATTTATACTGTTACCGTTCCGTGTGGCCCTTCGAGCGCAACAATTATGCTGATGTGGCCCCGAGATTGACACCCTTAACCCAGAGGAAATACACCTGAAACCAGTTTTTTGCCCAGCTGGCAAGAACGGACTCATTGCAATTCAACTCATTTGATGGGGAAATTCGATTTGACATAAGAGCAGATTGAGTTAAGAGCTCGGTCACATAGCGGCTTAAACTTGTAATTCAAGGTTTGAACCTCCTCGCACTCGCCGTGGATCTCAGAGCGTCTCCTCTTGTTGTGTTTATCACCGACTTTGCCGCTCTGCACCAGCAAAGGGATCCTAATCATTTTCCAAAGTCCGTCCGATTGATGAAGACATTTCCGATTATTGTGCCGTTAAGCTTCCGGCGGGCGCTTTGACGGATGACTCCAAACAACTTCTTCACTCCGACCATAAATGATTTGAGACCCGGGATATACGTCGGACATGGAACGGTCAAATGACGAACATGGTTCAGGCGATAAGGTCTGATGGAGCTCCAGCCTTCTTGTCATGCCCTCGCAGCAGAAAAACGATTTCACCTTTCCCAAGGAAATAACGTCTTTCGATGAGAGTGCGCCGACCTCTTATTATGAAGTGTCTGGCAGAACGGGGGGTTAAAGTCAGACACAAGCGGTGCTGCTGGAGTCTTCACTCCGTCCACAGGGAAAAGTGCAGCGCTAATGATAGCGCCTCCAAGACCCCCGAGGGTCTAAAAACGGACTCGGCTCTTGCGGTTTTGTTTTGCGGGGGAACGATTGGGCACTTACTGATACGTAAGAGCGCAACTCCGATCTCAGGGAAAACAATAGCATCTGAGCTCGTGCAGGCGAAGGCGCCGCCGCGACAATCTTTTCTTTCTGCAGAGGTCGGCAGGAAGTCGCTCAAATGGGTGACAAATTGGGAGTTTAGAAGGAAAGTTCAACAAGTCTTCAAAATCTTTGCAAACTTTTTCGATGTAAGACCCACAGTCTGTGGAGTCAGACTTGGCTGAGACTTAAAACTCTAAAAAATAGTCTTTAGATGGCAGATAATGGTTTTATAGACACAACCAAGACTTTTCCTGTGCAGATGAGGGTCCATCAACAGGAGGTGACAATCAGTTGTAGACAGATTCCAAACATACCGTCTGATGGCGACACTGAACCTCCTGCTGAAACCGTCGCATTCGGGGTTCCCGTCGATCACCCGCATCCCGATGCAAAGTTGTATTCAAGAGATTCCAGTTTGCTCGAATGCTACGAAAGGTGCTTAGCGATCCTGCAAAGCTCGGACCGATGCCTAGAAAAAACAAACTTCCATCGTGTTACTTTGAAAAATGGGATTTACTGTAATTTCCAGACTATTGAGCGCACTTGAATATAAGGCTAAAAAGATAAACAAATCTGTGTGTACACTTATAAGTCGCACTTGTTTATAAACCGCAGGTGTCCACAGCGTAACATGAGGTGTTTACACGGAATCATTTTTTTGATTTTTAATTAAATACATAGCGGTAGCATTCACAAAAATCCATCTCTGCCTCATCTAATCTTGGTCTTCCTCCTGCGCACTAAAACCGTTAAGTAGTCTTCTAAAGGGCCAGAATTGAACGGCCTCAGAATTTCACGCTTATTTCATCAGTCCGATGTGACGTGGCTAAATGTTTTGTCGGCGTGAAGCTCATTAGCCCCCCAAAAAAAATCATCATTTAAGCTACAGCGTTCAAATCGTGTGAAAAAAGTTGCGACTTATAGTCCGGAATTTACGTTACATTAGCAGTGTGCCTGTACAGCAAAGTATCCGATTAGTTGAACGTAAACTTATTCTTGAAAAGGATTTAAAAAAAAGAAACGGAGGCCTAGAAAGAGATAATATTCATAACAACTAAGTTAAAATGGTTAAAACTGCCGCGCTATCAAACCAGCTCCATCCACATGAGATTGGAGGGGACGGGTTACCGATAAACTGAGGAACAGAATTCTGCCAAACTGCCTCGGGCCGACTTTCTCCAGGCTATTGAGGAGAGACGAATAAATACAAACTCGCATGCTTTCGAGATAAGAGCGCCCGGCCGGGCTCGCAAACACTTCCTGTGTTTATCCGCAGTCTTCGGCCTTTGTTTTGTCAACAGAACATGTCGTGGATTAAGAGCGCACGGACGAGGGGCTTTGCGTTTTGTTATCATGTAAATGCGTTCAAACTAGCGTACCCACACTGTAAATAACGTCTGAGGGTTTTTTTTTTTTTTTTTTTAGATTCGACTGAAAGTCAAGTCGAATTTTCATTACGTGGCACTAAATCACCTTTCATGTAGCAGGTATGGAAGGAGCTTCTCAAGATGATCGACAGAAACGCAACATTCCACCGGGAGCGAGCCAGGAAACAACGCTTTTTCACGGGCGCAAAGTTCAGATGGATCCGAACTCAATGCGGGCGGCTTTCTGCCTCAACCAGTTGGGTTTTCAGTCAAAATGAGAATGATTGAAAGCCGGAGTGTGATAGATGTTCTCGCATCATTAATAGTAGTGCTAACGTGGGTGTGGAGGTTTTCAGTCATCTAGGTTATGGTGAATTCTCATCAATCTTCTTGACTTAGCAACTGGACTTCTTCACTTGAAGACATCGCTAACGTGCTTCTGGCTAATATGCTACAATAATGGCTGAAATATCCACAAAAGTCCCTCACGCTAGTTTTCAGTAGCCGTTCGGGGAAATGATTACTGACATTTTCAGGGGGAACGTTCTGCGCAGAGACGTACCGTCACCTCATTTCAGAGGTAATGGTGACGGTCATAGAGGTGATGGGCGACAGGCAAGAAAGCGTCGGGAGTCGGCGCCGTGTCACCATAAGAAAAGCTGACCTTTGGCTATAAAGGGACAAGACGGATGTCAATACGGGGAGAAAGTTGCTGGCGAGGGATCCGTCTGCTAATCACAGCCCTTCTTCTGCCCGACAAAAAAGTAAATGACAGCTTTGACCTCTTATTTTATGTGTCAGTTGCTCTGTACGGGAAGAAATTCGTCAGATAAGATTAGCAGGAATAAATACATAACGATCATACTATAAAGAAGTGGCTCCAAGATATAAGATAAATAAGTTACAAACAAATGAACCAGATAGACGGTGAGATGAGAGGGTGAGGCGGCGTGACCTCCTGGGACGTTCGGTCTGCTGTTCTATCAGCTGCAATCGCTCAGCAGGTCACAGAGGGTGAGAAATGTTTTAGAATCGCCCTCATCTCGGACTGCATCTGCTCGCCACCCCAAAGCCCATAGCCTCAATGGGCTTACGCCTTCATTTATCAAGTCTGTTCGTATCAGACGCCATCAGGCACGGGAGGCTCCGAAACATCGGCATCGGCTGACGCTGAAGGAGGCACAGACGCCTCTGGCCCTTCTTGCAGGTCGCAAAAGAGTTTTTGTCCGGCTGGGTTTGCGATCGATGTGAACGCCCACACGATTATGTCTAATTACAGTTGGGGAGGGCGAAAAACAAACGTGGAGCTTTCCTGGCCGATCCTTCCCACCCCTTGCCCGGCGGGCTGTGACCGGTGGGCGGCTCATGCAGCCGACAGCTCATCCCACCCCGGTGCAGAACTGAACGCTTCAGACGCCATCAGACTGCACAGCAACAGTCTAGACGGCACAAAAACTCTATCCGTCTGAAATTTTGCTACCACGACCTCACTCCCTAAAGTTCATCTTATCTACACTGCCCACAAAATAAAGGAAGCACTAAAATTACACATCCTAGATCTGAATGAATTAAATATTCTTATTAAATACTTTGTTCTTTCCGTAGCTGAATGCGCTAACGACCAAATCATACAATGGAAATCAAATGGAAGCCATGGAGGTCCATGGAAGAACCCATGGACTCCAAATGAATGTCTTTAAAACAAGTCAAAATGAATCAGTGTTGCTTCTTAAGTGACGGAAGTCCGATCGACTTGGAGTTACCTGCGTTGTTGAAGTGTTCCCTCTATTTTTTGAGGTGTATATTAGAGCAAGATCCGAAAAAAATACTTCACGTCCCACAATGCACTGCCAGTGTGTTAGCGTACCGAACCCCTTGCTTCACCAGCAACCTGATGGACCTTTTCAGAGGCCAATGCTCACAATCGGTAGCTTTTCATGGTAGGTTGGAGGCAGTGTTTGTAAGAGGCAAAGTTGTGTGTCTTCTGTGATGAGACAGTGTTGCTGAAGCAAAAGGCTAATGACTAGCTCTGGCTAGTGAGCGTCACTGAGCGGCAAACTGAGCTTTAACGCATTATCAGTTTGGAATGCAGTTTCATTTTTCTATTTTTTTTTTCCCTCTTGCTACTGGAGGACAGAAGGAAATTGTTTTGGCTGCTGTTTGCCTGCTGTCACTTGGATCTACTCTGGGGAAGTTGCAGATACACACAAGACATTTATCCGATCATTAATCTTGTTTCAAAGGCTTTGTTAGTTCCAAGGTTCAATATGTGCGATGAAGTCATTCCGATAAGAGTTCAAAAATCTGCACACAAAGTGCTCCAAGACTAAAGAATATATTTTACATACAGTATAGATCACTTATTTATGACGTTTCAAGCAAACATAGACTCTTCCTCAGATGTTTACCAGAGATATGTTATTGTGCTATTTGTAAAGGGAATGATCAAGTTATTCTCAATCGAAGTCTTTCAACATACAATATAAAATAGACTACACATCAGGGAGTAAGAACGAGACAAGCAGAGAAAACAAAACAGAGCAGAAATGTAACGAACAGTCCAAAACGCTGCTCCACTTTTCCGGTCTTGGGTATGGCGATGGTAGATTAGCAGATGAGGCAAACGCACTTCAAAAAAACATAAAAAATAAAAAAAAAAGTCCCTATAGAAGTGCTAAGTTTTTGACTTCCTGCTTGGTCTGGCTCCCCCACTCATTTTAATACCCTTTCATAGGTTTAAAAGAAATAGTGGAGGATAACTAGGTAGCAGCACTTGTATGCACGTGTGACCAATGTGTCAGAAAAGGTCAGACGTCGGACTGGCTGCCCTGTACAGCAATGAAGGGGTCGGCTGACGTCTCGGCTACGCCTTTGCGATCGACATATAGGGCATCCCTACTGTAGGCTTCCAGACCTACAAGGGTACAGTTCTGCTCTTTGGTACCCACAGGAACAGGGTTACAAGACGGCGAGTCCACCACCTTTCCGATCACCCCACACCTTGTCGTCCCCATCAGCTTGGAAGGGGTAAAATGTAAAATCCGGGGACGGATGTTCTCTCAGCATTGAGAAGATTTCAGAGAAGCGCATCACACTACATTCCCTGAACTGCGTTGTCAAGTCCATCAAACTTGTTTCCCAGAAATGTTTCCCATGAGGATAGATGGGAGACTAAAAGAAGCCAAAAAAAAAAAATATATAGGTAATCAGCTGCATGTGCATTGATATGCTACTCGTTGGCGCAAAATCTATGAAAACCTTAAGTGTGGCCAAATTGAGCTCATCCAAATTTTAGATTTGAAATCGTATTGATGTCGTTCTCAAAGTCCAACTGTCACAAAGAGGGGGTGGAGAGGAAGCTGAGGTGACCTTCTGACCAGATTCATTCCTTTCCAGATACAAGCAAAATGAACTCATCCTGCTGAGGAGGGAAGTTAGGTGATGTTCTGTCGGAGGAAGAAGTAATACGTCTGTGAGCAAATATTAGCTTATAAATACAGTGGCCCCCTAAGATATGAATCACATTCGATACAATTTCCAAAGATACGAAGCACGATTCGAAGCAATTTTTATGTCTTGAAATACAAAAAAGAAAGATCATGAGAAGAAGAACGAGAAAATCAAAATTTGAAATTCTCTCGTGTGGCAACATTTTAGATCTTTATCAGAATCAGAAATACAAAATTTGTCCCCCAACTGGTAAACTGGGGGGCACATGGGGCAGCAGCAGCAAAGTTATGAACATCAAGAGTAAAAAACAAAAATTAAAAAGGAAAAAGAGAAAAAAAGAGAATGATATATATATATATATATGTACATATATATATACATAGATATATAGACATGGTCTGAGGTTATGTAAGAGATTAAGGCCTTTTCCAGCTAAAAACTGGAAAAAAAAAGTGATTCAATCCTGGATCATCAAGCGGAAATGGTTTTAGAGTGTCGGCTGAGAGCCATCTGACATTTTTGATCATCGCATTCATATTTTTATTTGTTTTTTGACAGCCTTTATACGAATATGAGCGCAGGGACAAAAAAAAAAAAGCATTAAAAAAAAAAGTGTTAAAATTATTCTGAATTACCTTTTGTAATTGCGGCGCATTATATCAGGAGATTTACGGTTCATCTTTTAGACACATTAGTTAATTTCCAGAACACTGTTTGCTTATCTAGTGGAGCATGTGATGTGATAAGGTGAATAAAGCCTCAGACACCGGGGGATTAATCCGCTCACACACACACACACACACACACACACACACACACGGGCTTACATTTCAGGTTTGCATGGAAATTACTCTGTTGAACCACATCGCTTATGTTCAGCTCGCTTGCAGGAACCTTGTTTTACCGCGTAGCCATGGCAACGTGGTCTTCCAATGACATGCGTCCAGTTTCTCGGATGCATCAAAACGCGGAGGAATCAGCCAAACGCAGCAAAAAGCGCGTCCATCTCATGGAATCCGCCTCCACATAGCGAGGGTCGAAGTCAAAATCACCAGCGTTGATAAAATATAGTCTCTGACCAAGTAATGAATCAGCTTTGAGCCTTTTCGCTTAGCTTTTAATTCCCAGCTTCCCCTCAAGAAAGGAATATTTGACTTTTCTGACATCATCTTGTATTTCCATAAAAAGTTTCAGCCATAAATGCCGATAGAATAATATGATCAGATGTAAATTATTGGCTTTTACTTCAATCCACGCCTCATCACATGGCAGCTGGTTCACCAGGAGCCCACGGAAAGACCAAGAAAGTGCACCTTCTGTCGGTGATTTGCAGGCAATCAAGTAGGAATATATTAAAAGTAGTGCATCCAGGGAGGAAAAGGTTATTTAAATGAGGTAACATGAACACAGTTGAGCTGCAGAAGTGCTTTGAGAAGCATGAAGGACGGGAGGAGTTCGTGCGGCGGCGGACGTCGGCGTCGCGCGGTCGGCAGCCATCAAATTTAAACTCAGTTGGAGTTTAAAGTTGGAACTGAATCGTCAGGTCTTTTTTTCTCCAATCTATTCCAAAAGACAGATATTTTTCAGCAATTTGAATAAAAGTACTCAAACGTCCCTGGCTTAGACACTAGCGCCGCATTACAAGCTTTGAAAATAAAGTAAAAGCAGATCGCTGTGCTCAGCTGGTCATCAATCAACCTTCTGAATCGTCCCGAGATTTCCAAACGCGTCACAGAAAAACACACAACCAGACGTCCTTGTTTCTTCTTTCAACGACGATTGGAAAGTAAACGCGGGGGCAACTTTGAGAACGCACACTCAAGGCTTTCTCCATTCACGCACAAAAGCCCAAAAGCCCAAAAGAGGAGATGTGTAGTGTAGCTGTTCAGCCCGTGAACCAGCCAGGACCTCCTGAGGGACCGGGGTGGTCCATCAGAACCAATCCGGGGAATCCCACAATCTGGGCAAAGGGTCGCCGCAGTGGCCTTTCGGCACTACGAGAGGCAGCTAATGCTAATGCTAATGCTGAAAAGCAACAACTATCTAATAGGAACAGATGTGAACCTCGCATCGGATCTGATCCGGCCGCCGGCGGGAGGCGTGACGAATTCAAGGATGTTCTACTCACCGACGTGTCCTCGCTCCCTGATGACGCCGCGCTCTTCATGGGCGAGCAGGTGTCACCAGACCGAAGAGTCCTTCATCCTGATGCCCGGTGGTGAGAGGCTTCCAGGGCCGGGGGAAACTCCTTCTTGACAGCTTACATCCAAATAGTCTCTCCGTCGCAGGTGATAGAGCTCCCGCATAATATCCCGTGTCCAAACCGAGGCCTTCAAGACAATCGTGGATCTGCTGATGGCGTTTTGGGAGCTGGTTGAGATGTCTCTCCAAGCAGGAAGTGTTTGGAGGCCTCCTCTGATCCACCAAGGCCTTCCTTTGAGGGGTAAAGTCCGAGGAATTGTAACTTCAACTTCCCATCCCTGAACTTGGGGAGCGGCTAATGAAGCTCCCATTGAGGTGATTTCAAGCAGGATAAGAACGGGGTCACGATAAGGAACGCAGGGATACGACAAAGCCGGTAGGTAAGACGAAACTCAAGTGAACAAGGCCCAGGTGCAACACGTTAGGAAGGGGCGGGCAGGAAGTGGATGTGAAGTCAAAGAAGTTACCAAAATAAAGGGACAGAGTCAAGTCACAGGGCTTGAAGAGAGTTATGGGGGAAAAATCCATTTTCTTTAAAGTCAACATAAGAATTCATGTTTTATGACGTTTTACATCGGTTTGTCGCCACTAAGGTGGATTCAGCGGGACTTTGACGGCTTGAAATTATACGGCGCATTTGAAGAAGATGTACAGCGAAAAAAGAGCATCTCTCGTTTAGTGGATTCTTTCTTGTTAAGAGTGAGTGGGTTTTGACACTTTCATGGACGCCGCTGTCCGTGAAGTGGAGTTTAAGAACAGTCGGACGCACCGCCAGCCACGAGGTAGCCCACGGAAAATCATGCGGCGGACTCAACCGTGAAGTTGTTTTCAGTGAGATACAGTGAGCGACGCCATCATTCGTGACAAAGCAGGGGACATTTATGAGGATTTGGTGCAGCAGACGGGAAGAACATCACCGGATGAGGCGTCGGAGGAGTCGTTCAAAGCCGGTCCGGTTTGATGGTTTTAAAAAGAGGAGCGGCGTTCACTCTGTCCATGAATGACGTTTAGCTTTAAAGGATAGCAAAGCTTGCAAGTTACATTGGCAACATGTTGTACCTGTAAGCGTGCAGTCAGTAAGTTAATCTCAAAGGTAAAGACACTTAATAAACCCACTTTATTTCTTTGCAATCTTTTTTATTATGTATTTTTGGAACAAATTAAGAGCATTTCAATTCATTTTAACGGAGAAATTTAATTTGATACACCGGCAAATTGAGGTACGAGTACAGAGCAAATCAAGGTCCACCTTAACGGTAAACAAAAAGGCTTTCGTGTTCTCGTCACAAAAAAATAGCAACTACCACATTCTCTCAAAATTATTATTTTATCGCCACAACTCCCAAATTCTTAACCTTGGTGAATTCTGGGGAATTACAACTCTATCGTCCACTCCAGGGTGGAACATACCCGCCGTGGAGGAGTACATGTACTTGTTTGTGACTGCATGTGTTAGACGCCTTACCGCTTCTCCTTTCAGATGGCCGTGATGATCAGTATGGGTTTCCTCATCGCCTGGACGCCGTACGTGGCCGTCAGCTTCTGGAGCATGTCGCATTCCCACAAGCAGGCCCAGATGGCGCCGTTCATCACCCTGCTGCCCTGCCTCTTCGCCAAGAGCTCCACTGCGTACAACCCTTTTATATATTTCATCTTCAAGTGCATGTCCCGCCGCTAGCACCTCCGCCTAGGACGGGGCAAACAGTCCACTCGGTTCTGATTAAAATGGGTTTCCTCATCTTTTTTGACTACCTTCCCCGAAAACGTGACGGTCAGAAGTTGTGTTATAGCTGCGCTTTGCCGAAGAGCCAATTAAAATCATCACGATGCCAGCCAGCTAGCCAGCCGGCCAGCCAGCGACTTAGAAGGCATTTTTGCCGGTCATACAGGCGGCTCGCTTTCCCAAAGCCTAGATTTTAATATTGGAGATGTGCTAGAGAACCACCTCCTGCATCCATGTGATGAATTTGTAAGAAGCAGTATGGCTTCATGCCTAGAAAGAGTACTATAGATGCAGTATTTGCTTTGAGAATACTAATAGAGAAGGTCAGAGGGAACTGCATTGCGCTTTCGTAGACATACGACAAGGTGCCAAGAGAGGAACTGTGGTATTGTATGAGGAAGTCTGGAGTGGCAGAGAAGTACTGGTGCAGGACATGTATGCTAGCTCTGAGACAGTGGTGAGGTGTGCTGTAGATGTAACGGAGAGGATCAGGTGAGGAAGGACTCCATCGGGGATCGGTTCTGACCCCCTTCTTGTTTGCAGTGATGGACAGGCTGACAGATGAGGTTCGACAGGAATCTCCATGGACCGTGTTGTTTGTGAGCTGTAGGAAGAGGAAGGAACAGGTTGAGGAATGCTAGAGAAGAGGAGGCATGCTCTGGAAAGGAGAGGAATGAAGGTTAGTCACGCTGAGGTTACAGGGAGTGGAGCTCAAGAAGTTGGAGGATTTCAAGTACTTGGAGTCAACAGTCCGAAGCGCAGGAGAGCTGTGGAAAACAGGTCAAGAGACGGGTTCAAGCAGGTTGGAATGGGTGGAGAAAAGTGTCAGGGGTACGAGGAGATCGGAGACTATCGTCCAGAATAAAAGGAAAGGTGAACAAGACAGCGGTGAGACCAGCCATGCTGTATGGTCTAGAAACAGTGACGAAAAGATGGGAGGCAGAGCTGGCGGTCGCAGAGATGAAGATGTTGAGGTTCTCTTTGGGAGTGACCTGGATGGAGAGGATCAGGAAGGAGTCCATCAGAGGGATGGTACGTGTCAGGGAAGCAAGACTAGTATGGTTGGGTCATGTACAGAGTGAATACATCGGTAGACGGATGCTGGAATTGGAGGTCTAGAGGAAGACAAAAGAGAAGATTTATGGAAGATTATAAGTGAGAGTGAGGAGGATCCAGAGAATAGGGTTAGATGGAAAAGGTTGATTTGCTGTGGCGACGCCTGAAGGGAAAAGCCCAAAGGAAAAGCCCAAAGGAAAAGAAGAAGAAGGTGAGAAAGGTGCAGTGGAGACAGGTGCGAGAGGAAGGAAGCCCGGCAGCGGAGGAGAAGCAAAATATCTTCAAGAGCCAAAGCTGGTCCGGTTGCAGATACAACTCCTCGGCTGGTCCTGTGTGCTGAACGACCAGGAATCTCCCCTGACATTAACAAGGAAGCCGACGCCGCTTCAATTAAAGTTGGTCCTTGATGTTGTAAAACAACCTCATTCTGATTTCTCAACAGCAAGCGTTAAAGCATTAAAGAATGAACGAGAACATTCAAGAATGATGCCTTCTGGGGTTTCCTCCACAGTCCAAAAACATTCAGGTTCATCAGAGCGTCACTGGAGACCCTAAATTGCTCAAAGGTGTGAACGGCTGTACCGGTATGTGAACAAGTGAGTGAATGATTATATGACGCCTTGGTGAAAGAGTGAATGGTTGTATGTCAAGATGTGACCTGGTGACCAGTCCAGGATGAACCCCCCTCGCGTCCAAGAGCTGCAGGGACAGGATCCAGGACCCACCGCAACCATGAGTGTTGGATAAGCAGTGTAGATAATGAATGAATGGTGGACAACCTTAATTGATCCTAATGTAAACCCAATGGAGCACCAGTGGTTCTCGAGTTTTCCGTTTACGAGGTCCTGGATCTTACGGCGTTTCGAGTTTACATCTCCATCCCCCATAAATGTATGTCTTGTTCCATCAATCCTGCGTATGCCACAAAACAAATTTTGTGCAGGAACTATTCGGCGGTCGGAGCAGAAGAATACATCATCACGGCTTTGCTAGCGTCCATCTCAGGATCTCAGAGATCCTCTGCGGGTTCTGTCATTTTACAACTGTGGTAAGATCAGATCAGATCAGATCAGATTAGATAAGATGAGATAAGATAAGATAAGATAAGATAAGACAAGACAAGACAAGACAAGACAAGACAAGACAAGACAAGATAAGATAAGATAAGATAAGATAAGTCTTTATAGATCCCGAAAGGGGAACTTTGTTTGTCGCAGCAGCGCAACAATAACAATGAATATGAATATAAATATAAATAGAAGAGACAATTAAAGGGATGAAGACAACAGCAAGGATAAAACCAGACAACAACATGACAACAACAAGTATAATAGCTAGCAGAACGACAACAACAGGGATTTGATATACGGAACTTTGTCGAGGTTCTGACTATATTTTTCAGGGACACGAGGCAAAGTGGGCGAGCTGAAATATTAAAAATGAAAAAATCGGAAACTAATTATAAAACCGACTTTGAGAACGACTGTGCAGCACCTGGTTCTGTTTTCAACGCCGCTTTGTTTCCGTGACGACGCGTCGGCATCGTCATCGTCACAATAACTTGTGTTTTTCTGCGATAAATGGCGGCGGATCTTGTTATTTCCTGCGTTGTGATGCTGTAGCCTGTTGATAAATGTAACAATTAAAACCTCTTTGTGTTTCCACTTCCTAACTGGAGCCCTTTGTCATTCACGCCAGCGATTTTACACAGATTTGCCAAAAATAAATGTAATTAAATCTGAGGGACGGGTGGAGAGAAGTGTCAGGAGTGATGAAGGCGTGAAAAGGAAAGGTGGAGGAGACGGAGGTGACCCTCCTTGAAGCCCCTGTCTCGTTCTTCTCGTCTTCCTTCTCGGGCCATCGTTTTGTTCCGTCAAATTCACGTCTTCCTCGTCGATTCATTCACCTGCATTTTGTTCTCCAGAGTCTCCACGCTGTTTTCTTTTGATTCCGAGACCTTATTTACACGTTGAAATGAAAACAGGCCGTCTGTGTTGAGAGGACGCGTGTCGGAGAAGAAAACAAATCAGCTTGCGTCATTCTGAATAGCACTTCAAGGTCCTTCAAGCAGAAGAACAAGAGGTTTTCTGGTTCAGAGATACAGAGGAAAAATGCGGGCAGAGATGAAAATCTGGAGGTTCAGAGAGGATCAGGAAGGAGGCCGTCTGAAGGACGGCAAATTTTAGATCCGTGTCAAACTCAAGGCCCGCGAGAACATCTTGAAAGATCTGACTGTCTTAAAATAAAGACGTCATTGACCAAAAACTACATTTCCCACAGTGACTCCCGATCATTGTAAGTCGGTTCGGATAAAAGCGTCTGCTAAATGACTGTGTCGTATTGTATTGATCATGTTAAGAAATACCAATGATCCCTAAATGTCCAGGAGGAGAAACGTTGATGCTGATGGAAGGCAAGGAAGATGGGAAGGCCAACACTTGTTTGGGCTTCAAGGAGAAAAAAAGGTACGTCTTTTGTGTGACGAGGCAGTGGTTGTCAAAGAGTACAACCTACGTCCAAACATGGGCCTAAGTATGCTATGCTAAAGTTAGCCATCCAGACAAAAAAAAAAAAAGGTCCAAGAATGAAAATCCAAACCAGGATGTCAGCAAGATGTGTTCACCAAAGACACAGTTAAAAACATTGCAGCAGTGGAAGCTAGCTTATTAGCAGAGCAGCTAGTAAACATCATTATTTTTACATCTATGCAAATGCATATGTAACATTTAGGATTTAAAAGAGCAATCATTTCAGACTTATTTAACATTAAGGAGTAGTTACATTAATTCTAAATTACATTTCATTTATACCGTTACATATCACAACCATGATGCTGATGCAGTGAAACCACCCGTGTCAAACTCATGATTATCACACCACTTTGTTTAGGCCCTGAAAAATAGCATTTGAGCTTTCAAATTTCCACAGGTTTACCTTTGAGTGCGTTTGGTCTCTAGTTCATTCGCTTGGCAACCCCACGGGAATCGGCTGTTGGGGTTTAAGTCGGACTTTTTTTTTTTACATACAGCTCTTCTTTTCTTGCACCGGCGAAGAAGAAGCAATGCAATCAAGAGTATCGTATGACAACTGGACCTTTCTGGTAAAAACTGACGAAAATGATCTGTCAATATTAAAGGAGTCCAATTTATTTTCAAACCCTTCTCTGAGCTCGTTCATATGAATCTGTTATCTGCTTGTGTTACCTGACCAGGCGGAGCAGATGGTCTGGTTGGGGCGAATTTTGAAGGATCTTGCTTGGCGCTTCCAGTTTTCTTCTCAGGTTTACAGGAGGGTCGTCGGAGACCTTAAATTTCCCAGATGTTTGAAAGATTGCATGTCCATGCCCAGTAACAGCTGGGATCCTAGCAACCCTGAGTGAAGGATAAGATAATATATAGTTGGATAGTATAAGATGAAAATGGTGACGAATGATTCTAGGCAAAAAACACCGTCAGCTTGAAATGACATGCTATTTGCTTGATCTCATCTTCCCCCTTGTCTTCAGCTGAAGCTCCCTGATGCTAGACAATGAAAAGGCCGCCGACCTTTGACCCGCCCTGACCCTCCCCCCCCCCCCCCCCCGGGGCCAAGACGCCACGCCAATTTGCGCGATTGAACCGGATCGCACGAGGAGCTCTCCGAGAGCCTCGTGATTCGCCCCTCCCTCGATCCCGCCTCGGGTCCCTTATCAGCTCCTATTCAGAGAGAGTTCAAAAGGTCAAATAAAAACCGGGTTATTTTCGATCGGAAAAAGGGAAGTCGGGGTCGATGAGGCGAGCGAAGATGCAGGCCAAGGATGGTAAAATAGATTTAGCGATGCGTAAAATCCTTTTCCCATCAGCTAGACTTTCCCGCGCCGCTACGATAATTATCAGTCTGGCACGCGCGCCGTCAATAGGTCTTCACTTTCAATACTTTTTGCAAAAACAAACGGCGGGCGCATTCCGTCATTAGCGCTCGTTCGTTATTTTCCTTGTGGTTGTTTTTGCTTTCGAGATTTGACGGAGACGGACAGGACCTGTCACCGGGCCGTGGCGTGCAGAGAACGCCGTGCCTAAAAGCATTTCTGCGACCGTAAATGGCTGATGAGAGGAAGCGGGATTAATGGAAGGCTAATCACCAATCTGTCCTTCTTGCTGTGAGAGGAAGAGGAAACAGAGAAAATAAAGCCGGGATAATAACAGTGATTTTGTGTTTTGTTTTGTTTTTCTGACTGCAGTTACATTTTCAGGACCGTGGCCTCTCTCTAGATGCCGCGCCTCCTCGTAGCGTTCGGTATCTTCTCAGCCTCGTCGAGATACACAAAAAACACAATGGAGGGGAGCGAGTTAAATGGACACAGAAGGAACCAAGGTCACGGCTGGAAACGTTACGAAAAACGCTATCGATTTGTCTCCGAGGTCCAGAGAGCAGAAGTGGTTTGAAAACCAGTAAAAACCAATGACGGGTACGGTTTGTCCCGAGAATTCAAATGACGGTTCACATATATTTTAGTATCCTGGAATTGGGAACTTATATCTTTATGGTCCAGTCTATAGAACATACTTTTTTGAGGCGATAATTGTTATAAACACCTTGTGCTAATGTTTTGTACGCATGGAGCGATGACAAAGACTTGGTTCTCAAGGACATGCGCCACAAATCCAGGGAAGGGTTTTTGTGTTGTTTCTTTTAAAACAGATATATTACCGCTATTTCCTAGCATTACCGTAATTTCCAGACTGCTGAGCGAACCTCAATATAAGCCGCACCGGCTAGCCGATCGCTATCTATGGCTTCCTCCTGCACAATAAAACCGTCAAAGTCGTGCAGACTCAGAATTTCCCGGTCATTTTCGAGGATAAATGTTTTAGCGGCGTGAAGCTCGTTAACCTTCCCTCCCCCCCAAAAAAAAAATTCTATATATTAGCCGCATCGTTGTGGAAGTGAAAAAAGTATTTTGATTTCCAAAGAGAGGACATCTCACCTTCACAAGTTCAAAAATAAAATGAAATGAAATCAAAATTAAAATCTCTGGAATGAAATACTGATGGCAGTAAAGATTCAAAATAATAGCTTTTTTTTTTTCCAAGTCCTCCTGGAAAAAAATCAAAAAATATGAAAAGACATCATGCTGCATCAAAACATGCTCGGTTAACTCGATCAATCGTCCTATCTTTCAATTTAATGACAGTAACATGATTAGCTCTGTGACTGAGCTCATTAAGGCTCAGTCACTCTCACAAATAAACTCAAACAATCTAAATCCATTCAAACCCCGTGGTTTCGTTTCATTGTTAAACTTTACATGGTTTTACAAGGTGTATTTACCTCGTAGGTTGGACGAAGACGCCGTTGACCTTAACTTAATGGCTCGGCACTTCCTGCTACAGCATACGGCTAAATGTCTCTTGCACACTTTGCCACACTTTACGTCAAAACATTGACGAGAAAGCTTTTTTAATTACCGATAAGGTAAGGTTATACCTTGACCTACCAGTTCTCGTACCTCAATTTGCTGGTGTATCAAATAATATTTTCCCTGTCAAAATGAATTGAAATGCTCTTAGAATGACGACGCGTCGTCCGTTGACGTCGCCGCCATCTATGGACAAAATCCCCGTCAACGTCTCCCGTCTTCTCACAGACGATGCTCTGCGTCACCGAATCTCCCCGACGAGTCCGCAACACACACACACCTCGCTCGTGTTTTTCCACGATTTTCTCTGGGCCTCCTAGTCACGGACAGCGGCGGCCATGTCGGTGTCAAACCCGCTCGCTTCTAACTCCGATCTCGGCTGGTATCCCAAAGGGAAAAAATCCACCGGGCGAGTATTAGGGACGACTCGTAACAGGACGCGCTCATTAGTCAAGTTTCCACCGTATATCACTAACAAAACAGGGGAGCCGTCACGTTGCGAAGCTGATCTCAACACCTACTTTGCTAAAGAACTGATAAGCATGAAAGTCTTTGCAGGAAAGAGTCTGTGGCACAAATAGAACTGCAGCTATGGTTACAGTGCAGAGACAATTAACGGGCCGGGGAAAGGCAAGGAAAGTATTTTCACTCACGCATAAACAAGAGAAATCCCAACATTCACCCTTTCACGCGTTCGGTCAATTAAAGAATTCTCAATTCACCTTTGACTTTGAATGGTGGGAGGAAATTGGAGAGCGATGAAACAAACAAAACAAAAAAAAAAAAACAAAAAAAAAAACGCACACATGGGGAGAACAAGCAAAACTCCGCAGAGGAGTTTGCGTCCGCCTACGACCGACGTTACGACAGCCTCGTTTGCCGGGATTTTTTACCTAATTACAATAGCGCTGTTATAAAACAAGCACAGACGCGTCTTTTGAGACGGCGTTATTTACCGGGAAGCCGCGCCTTCATCGAAACACCGCCGTTCTTAAATTAAAACGTAATTGCGTTTTCGCGAGGATTGACAAACTGGAGCGCAGCGTGAATGACCTTCATTCCTGCACGGGAGCTGAGACGCCTGGTGGGATGTCAGAGGCCGAGGTTCACCGGCGGCGGCTCATCAGGCACGATCGCGAGATCCCCGCCGAGTCGAGTGGGTTCGCGGAGATTCCACCTGCCGGAGGGGAAACGGAGGAGAGGAATTAGACGGGGTCGTTTTGTTTTAACGCCAAGAATTCATTCGCCGTCTTCGCCTCTCTTTAGTTTCTCACGTGGTATCTGCAAACTGTTCAGCTTTACATTCATGTTCATTCGCTGTCCACACACTATGAGTCATTAGCAAATGATTACAATCATACTCAATAAGCCAAATCACTAAAACCTTAAAAAAGTGCATTAAGAGGTCATGAGAGCAGCAGAACAAAGAATCTTCAACCAAAATGATATAATGTGACTGGGGAGGATGGAGAATGCACAGTCGTGTGTGTGTGTGTGTGTGTGTGTGTGTGTGTGTGTGTGTGTGTGTGTGTGCGCTGTGAACATGACCACTTTTGAGTTGCTCCGAGGAACCCAAAAGATGTCAGGGGTGATCTCGCTTTTATTTTTCTCTTATTTAATGCCTTTCACATGTTGTCTGTTCAGCACCGTCAACCAAAGCAAAATGACTTTGTGAATAAAGCAATTCTGATTCTGAAGCCTAAATATAAGAATAAGAATAAGAAGAAGAAGAAGAAGAAGAAGAACTTTATTTACCCTGAAGGAAATTGTTGTGCCAGAGTTTCAAGTAAAAACATAACAATAATATGTAATAGTAGGAAGGAGGGAGAATAAGAAATATAAATAAAACCATAAAGTGTCAAAGTCAAGGCTATAAAGTGTTTTAAGGTCTTAAAAAGTACAAAGATTTCTTCATCAACAAACACGCAGGATCCACCCGCACATAATGTCGAGGTAAAATTGGACGGGATCATAACTGGAGGACCATCGGACCAAACGGACCTTTTTTCAACCGTAAGTGACGTTAGACCGAATAACATTAATTCACAAATCACACGCTTTGAGAACTGCAGCTAATTTATGGGTTTTTATCGGGTCATTACGGAGGCTTCCTCCCGCCAACATCGCCACAGCGGACAGATGAAACTGTTTCGGCAAACGCACTCGCATTTACGATAATGCAGAAATATTTCAAGTTGAAAGCGAGCGGTCTGGCTGTCCGGGAAAGAAATAGAGCTGCTGCACATTAGTTTGGTAGCTGAGAAAGAACGCTTTTCAGAACATAAGCGTTCTGAAAAAAAGCGCTTATGTACCAGTGATTGCAGTTGTTACCGTCATTTATTTTATTAAAAGTTTTCAAAAAATGATGTCCATTTTCTTTGAAAAACAAGTAGGTGCGGCCTATATAAAGGTGCGACCTATAGTCCTGAATTCGAGAACAACTTTATTTATCCCAAAGGAAATTGTTGAGGATTATTTTGGACTATATTTAGTCCTGCACATAAGAAGCACATTAGAATTTAGTCCTGCACATAAGTTCGGTGTCTGTTCTGAAAAAAATAGTTGTTGCAGATGTTACTGTCATTTATTTCATAATAAGTTTACAAAAAAATTCTTCCTGCGTTACTATCTCACGTTTCAACAGGGACAAGTGCGGCTTATTTATGTGCAATTACTTTTTTCTTTTAAAAACAAGTAGGTGCGGCCTATGTAAAGGTGCGACCTATAGTCCAGAATTTGCGGTAAAAGAAAATAAATTAGGAAAAAGGAACTAAGGGGAACAGGTCCGAGGCGTGGAGCGCCGTGGCCTCCGTTCACAACATCACATTTTGCTTTTTTGCCTTTTCACCAGCTCTCCAAAGCGAAGCATTCACTCCGTGCGTTTGTTTTCCCGACACCTGTGCAGACACATAGAGGACAGAAGCCGTGAGAAAAAATCTGCAGATTCACGTCATCAAGCCAATCTCCCACGCTCTCCCGCTTGAGCTCTTGAAATCCCCAGCGATTTCAAAAAAAACGATTTAAAAAAAAAAATCCCCGTCCCGCGAGCCACTGCTAACTTGGACCAGTATGAAAAACAAAGCTCTCTCTCTGTTTCTGTGTCATCCCTTCTTTTTGTTCAGTTCTTCCGGCAGCAAAACAAAGCACTTGAGGGTGTGCGTGTCGGGAGGTGGCGGCGAGGGCTCAGCCGCGATTATTCATGATGGTGTTTGTCGGGCCTGCGGGCGACTGGAAGGGGAAAGGAAACGTTGTTTACCGCACAAATCCCACTTTTTCTCAGGCGGAGATGCGCTTCCTTTTGAACGCTCCGGACATCACTCCTCTGCTTCTTGTCTATTTCCCTTCTTCTCCTCGGGGGAAAAATAAATAACGGAGGCCCGGCTGTCACGCTCGCAGCGGGTGAAAGACCTTTCAACTTTGCGGAAGGCAAATCTGCGTTACAATCTCTGACTTTGTGACTCGTTTAATGCGGGGGTGTCAAAAAAAAATTGAAACCAGGGTCACATCAGCATCATGGTTGCCCCCAAAGGGCCACACGGAACGGTAATATTATAAATGGAACTACAAGGGACCAAATGTAATGTAAAATAATACTCCTTCATGTTAAAAAACGATGAATTTATGACTCATTCCAATCCGAAATGTTACATTTCGAAAGCCTCCCATCTACATCGACGCTTCTCCTCCTGGACATTTAGGGATTATTTGTGTTTCTCACTTCCACTCGTTGGAAATGTCATTAATTCAGTGTCACCTGGCGGGTAACATGATCGGCAGGACTTGTGGGAAATGTAGTTTACGGTCAAAGCACGCGTTTGACTTCTTTGTTAGAAGACGATCAGACCTTTTGAGACCTTTTCTGGCGGTCCAGAGAAAATGACATGGCGGGCCACGTTTGGCCCGCGGGCCTCGAGTTTGACGTGTGTGATTTCATGCTTTTTCTGTATTTTGTCCGTCGACGGGCTTTCGCGTCACGTTTAATCGCCCTCGCTTTCAACTATCTTCATTTGCACCCCCTTCCGCGCCAGACTCAGGGTTCGGACGCCGAAACGCCCGGAGGTGGGATTCTTTCAGGCGTCCCAACGTTCATTTCATCTGCACTCCGTCCGCATCGCGTCGCCCTTTAATCCGACTTCCGCGGCCGTGTGAAAAACTCCAGGGTGCCCCTGTTTTTTTGTTTTATCTCGCCGTCTGATGAGCTACATCCCAACGCTCAACCCTGCGATCTCGGCTCTCGGGACGCGGTCGCTCCTGTCCGTCCCGTCCGGCTTCAAAAGACTGACATAAACCTCCCCTCCCCCGCTGCTCCGCCGTGTTCTTGCACGACACTCGTGTTTCTCCTCGAGCACGTGAACCTCCGAGCTCCTTCGCATCCTATTTTCTCACCCCCGTCTTCCACACTCGGTCCGAGCCTCGTTCGCCGTCTACGAGGAAAGGCGGCGTTGTGCCGACTTCATTTCTACTCTCTGCAGGTTTGCGTTGTATAAAAATCTCTCTATTTCTGGAATTTGATTATGAAACCGTGCTGAAGGGGAGGTTTTGTTTTTTGTTTTCTCGTCTGAAAGCAAAGATGTGTGCTTTAGTGATGTGTTGTGAGGTTGGGATTCTTTTGTTCCAGTGAAGATTATACAGGTAAGTCACAGGGGGGAAATAAACAGTCTATAAAAGGATCCCTTTGGGATTAATGAAGATGTATTTAAAGCTGTGCAAATGAAGAGGTTGAGGTAAATAAAAATAATAATTATATCAATGATTCATCGGTTAGAGGGGAAAAAACTCATCTGCAATTTGAATAACCGCTTCTCAGAAGAGCCCTCTCGCATTCATGGCGGGCTCCTCGCCCAGGTGCTGCAGAACAACAGCCCTCTCGGCTGATCGAGTGGAAGCTCGCGGCGTCGGCCAGAAGAACCGCGGGCGTGATTGCAGACGTGCAGGAACCCAGCGGAGGTTGAATTTCTCTCACTGTCTGCAATATAAAACATCTGCTCCCTGCAGCCTCCAGCTCCGGTTAACTCTGATTCTTTTTCCTTTTTAATTCGATACTTTAGTCTCATTTATGGATTTTGTTCAATGCACCGCCGGTCAACAACCGCCTGCGGAAGGACGGCGTTTTCCCCGTCGTAACAACCGGGAATTCGGATCGAATTTGGATCCGGTGTCGAGAGGTTAAAGCGGGGCGACTTACGCGTTCCCGACGCAGACGTGGCCTCGTCCGGCTGTCAGAGATGCGACTTTTCCCATCTCAGAGACGCCCTCTCTGCAAGATAAGAGGTGCATTCAATGCGGCCCTGAAAGAAAAACAATGTTTGTATGAGAAACAGTTGATATTTGCATGCATTTAACGATGAAAAGGCCACGAGGAGCGCCTGCGACGCCGCAAGCACCCTTTGTCAGATAATCACGCTGTTTCTCGGAAAAGATCTTGTATTTGATTTATTATGCTTATTGGTTCGTAAGAGACGCCTTAGGTAAGCGCGGTACCTTCGGAAGTAAACAGACGGCGAAATGAAAAAAAAAACAAAATCGGACTAAATTTACTGTGATTTCGGGACAAAAAAACGCTCCCGTTTAAGTTGATTTATCCGTTCGGAGTGCAAACGGAGAGCTTTAATTGGCTGTCAAGGTGGCAAACGTAGCACCAAAAAAGACGTTTGCGGAGACGTTTCCCCCGAGGACGGCGTGACAGATGTCAGACGCGGGACGACCACGATCACAAAAAAAAAAAAATGTCTTCTTTGGTTACATAAGAAAATAAAACGCCGCTTATCACGGCGAAACGTAAATGCGATAAGCGTTTCAGACGGTGACAGCGTGTTATTACGATAAAACACTGCGTGTTGATGACAACATTTGATGACAACATGCTATCCCGTCTGCATGCCGTGGGTTGGAGGGGTCTTGGTCTAGACAGCCTCAGGCTGGCGCCGGAATGCAAAATTCAATTAACTTCTACCAGCTATCTTCAAATACTGAACACACGACGACCCGCCGTGTCGCGATCTGGCGTTTGCGTTTGATTGGTTCTGTCGATCAAGCGGCCGTGTGTCGACGGACGCAAACAAATCATTCGTTTAAGGCCCATCTACTTCCTAAGTAGGTGTAATTGGTGGAAACTGCAGTGGACGATAACAGGAAAGGAAGTGATTTTACAGCTCCTGCACCATCGCCAGCTCGGAAAAACCTGTCAGGCGATGTACAATTGAGGGCGATCAATTTGGGAGGAGAGCCTGAAAACTGCCCCCGCGGTCCTTTTGAGACGCGAAGGAAGCCGGGGATGGGAATTTTAAAAAGTCCACAAAAAGCAGAGAAAGGAAAATATGTGGAGTTTATGGCTCGGGAGCGGCAAACCCCTGCGGATTCATGGCAAAACACAGGCACGAGCAGAAAGATGATATTTGACAAAAGTCCCCGAAGTCCTCCCTCAGCTCCAGGCTTCATTTGCAATCTTAACGCTCGGTCGTCCGTTTTTGTGGCTCCCGCCACGGGACCGGATTTTGTTGTGTTCAGATTTCACTCAGGGAAAAACGTCACAGCGGTCAGGAACTGATCAAGCGATGAACGGTTTGATTTGAAAATTTAGAAGTACACTGACGAGAATTCCCGGGCCAGAGTGGAGGACGGACACGTCCAGTCCATTTTATACCATCGCCTCAAAGGTCGGATTTACTTCCTAATAAGGACTTGTTTTACACACTCGGGCTCTTGGTGTGTGAGGCTGCGCCCCGGACGAAGACGCGAGGTGTGTGATCAATTATGCACGGGAGTTGGACACCCCTTCGTCGTCACGTGATGCGTTCCCGCGGGTGAATTTTAACCGTTTTCGCAAGAACATTTAAAATGAGAGATGAGAACAACTTTATTTATCCCGAAGTAAATCGTCGTGCCGGAGTTTCAAAAGAAAAAAAGCAAAAACATAACAATAATAGATAATAGTAGGAGGGAGGGAGACACAGGAAGACTCCAGGAACACTGGAGGATTTCAGATACTTGGGGTCGACGGTCCACAGCGTAGGAGAGTGTGGAAAAGAGGTGAAGAGACGGTCCAAGCAGGGTGGAATGGGTGGAGAAAAGTGTCAGGGGTACGAAGAGATACAAGAACATCAGCCAGAATGAAAGGAAAGGTGGACAAGACAGTGGTGAGACCAGCGATGATGTTTGGACTAGAAACTGTTCCAATGACCAAAAGACAGCAGGCAGAACTAGAGGTTGCAGAGATGAAGATGTTGAGGTTCTCTTTGGGAGTGACCAGGATGGAGAGGATCAGGAATGAGTCCCTCAGAGGGACAGCGCATGTTAGATGTTTTGGAGGTCAGAGAAGCCAGACTGAGATGGTTGGGTCATGGACGGAGGAGGGATAGAGAATATATTGGTAGACGGATGCTGGAATTGGAGGTCTAGAGGAAGACAAAGAGAAGATTGTGAGAGAGGATATGAAGGTGGTTGGTGTGAGAGAGGAGGATCCAGAGAACAGGGTTAGATGGAGAAGGTTGACTCGCCGTGTCGACGCCTGAAGGGAAAAGCCGAAAGGAGAAGAAGATGATTTAGTAACACAGGATTGCCGGATTAAGGTGGGGAATTTTGCAAGTCCCTGTCTTGACGCGAGAATTCTCACGTCACACAAAAATATAAAACTTAGTGGCCGGAGTGAAAAACCTGCCGGCCATGTGACATGTTTGCGTTTGATCCACGGGGGAAATTCTCCCCCCCGGCCTGGGCGGCCATTACATGAGATGAGACATAAACAATGAGAAAAACACACATTTTGATGGTGGCTCGGGGTTTTAACACGAAGACCCGGCGGGATCTCGACGGGGAACCGAAGGAGATGTGCTCACTGGAGGCTCCTGAGACTCTGGAGGCGCTTCTTTTATTCTAAAACAAAGACCCGAACAAACAAATCAAAAGCACGACCTGATAAAAACTGCAAAAAGAAAACATCGCGACAAACTAGGAAGGAAAACAACCCGTCGGTCCTCGGTTGAATTATCCGATCTTCTCCGCTGTGATGGAGCACCAGGAGAAGGTGGGTTAAGAAACCTGCGTGTCGTTACGCAGCCTCCCCGCGTCACGCGGTGACCTCCCACGCCCACCGTCGCGATGAGCACGCCGGGAGTGGACACTATCTCTTTTTAAGCGCCCCGGCTCGTCGAGCTCAGCCCCCCGCACGACACGCAACCCCCTCCAAACTCCCGCCGATGCCTTGAGCTCAGACGCTGAGCAGCAGGGCTGCAGAGGACACGCCGTGCCCGCGGTGCAGCGCGCACGGAGCGGGACAGCTGCGCAACTCCACGGCTCTTGCGCGCCACTTGAGCGCAGATGGATCTGACACCAGAGCGCATTTAGCGGCTTTCAACTTCTACCTCCCTCCCTTCCTTCCTTCCTCCCTTCCTTCCTTCCTCCCTTCCTTCCTTCCTTCCTTCCTCCTCCTCCATCCCATGAAGCCGGACCGGCCGTCTCTTGCTGCGGTCGCGCGTCATGGCTCCGGCGGATATCTACGCGTCCACCCTGTCGCCGGCCATGGACATCGGAGCAGGTTGTTACCTGCTGGTCGTGGGTAAGTCCTCCTCCTCCTCCTCCTCCTCCTCCCCCCCCCCCTCCTCCTCCTCGACTCCTAGTATTGCAAAGTCGTTTGGTGTGTTTCCCGGTTGCGCAACGGCAGGAACTTACCTTGGAAGCTGGATTGACCTCCTCTGCTCTCCAGTGTCCTTCACCGGGTGGGGGTTTGTAGGAGGGGGGTGCAGAAACTTCTCCAGTCCTGTTTAAACTGTCAAAGCAAAATTCACATTTGCTGATTTTTTTTGGGGTGAGATGATTGTTTATAGAGCAGCTGAGACAGGTGTGTGTGAGAGTGTGTGTGTGTGGCTGACTTGTTCTTGAGGAGGTCACTTCAGGCCGGTTGCAGAAGGGCCACGCTTGGGTTGCACAGGTGGCGCCGCCTGTCCAGATCCTCTTGGAGCCTCTACAAAACATTTTGGGTGCGAGAAGGAAATGTCGCTTAAGATTGGACTGTGGATTTCATGGGGAACATTTGAACAAGGTTCCATTATTCTTTTCCTGTAGTTCCTCCAGCAAACGCGTGCATTGACCAAAAACTACATTTCCCACAATTCACGCCCATCAATGACAATTTCAACAAGGGGGAATTGAGAAATACAAATGACCCCTAAAATGTCCAGGGAAAGAAAAGTTGATGAAGATGGAAGAAAGACGGGAATATGTAACATTTTGGATTTGGATGAGACATGAATTCAGAGAAATTTAACATGAAGGTGTAGTTACATTTAATTACATTTATACTATTATCATTTTCATGGGGCCCTTTCAGGGCGACCATGATGCTGATGTGTCCCTCTGTAAAAATGACTTTAACACCGCTGCTACTGCTCAAGAATTTTCAATCATTACTTATTAATGGATATTAGATGAAGATCTTTATCCCACTAAAGATAAGAATATTTAACACGAAGATGAAACATTACTAAGATAAAGTAGTCCTTTATTAATCTGGCAGCAGGAAAATTCCCGTTGCCAACAGCAGCAAGGACGACTTAACAAGTAAGCGCTGAAGGCAGGCGTCACTTGCACCAAATTAAATACATAATTTCCAGCGGCGTTAACTCTACCGGCTTAGCTTTAGTTAACTGTATCTTTGCGGCGACTGTGCAAATGGTAATGTGCACGTTTGATAACAAAGAGTCGTTGTCAGAAATGTTAACATGCTAAAAGGGGACACACTGATACCTCAAAGGTTTTTTTTTTTTTACATTTTTTAAATGTTTTTATTTGCAATAACGAACGCCCCCAGACCTTGTGACTAAAAGCCTCAGATAAATCTAAAGATACGTTTGTCTTCCCTCAAGAAACAAGGGAACAAAAGAAAAATCCGCATTTCTCTTCTGTGATCTGCTGTCATATAAAAGCTCACATTGTTAAATCTTTTAAATACATTAGACACACCGCAGTCATGAGGTCAGCAGGTAGTCAGAGGGGGAAGAAAACACAACATGTAAAGTCAGTCACCATGGTTTCCACGACCCTGCTGGGGTTTCTTCTTGACCTTTTGATGTCAATACAACTCCCGCTAGAATTTCAAAGGCTGGAAACATTTGCGTCGTGTACTTTTCATAACAAGATTAACTTACTGATGGATTGAAAATCAAAGAAAATGGGAGAGAGAGCCAACAAATTCAAATCCTTTCGATGGACATTCGAATGCTTTGCTCCGAAATCAGGAAGTGCTAACACACAATGAATGATGACGAAATAGCATTTAACGAAAAAACGATCAATAAAAGCCATGGGTAAATTCCAACCCTCCCCCCAAAATAAACAGAAAGGGAGGAACAATTTTAGACATTTACCGATATCTAGTTTTTGTTTTCTAAAATGCACAGGTGAAATTGAAAGTGTCTGAAAAGACAGGACACCTCAGGAGCTGTACCTTCCCAAAGGTCTTCTCCCCATAATCAGAATAAGGTACTCGCTGTACAATCGCCTGTTCTTTATATTCTACCCATTACTAACCTAATTAATGAAGCACAGTACACGAGATATTGCTCACCCTGTCAGTCTTTCACCTATGAATATAATTCGTCTCTGATAACCTCATTTGTGGCAAATGAAAAGGTGCGGTGAATAACAGGCACGTCAGGTGGCTCCTGTAATTAAATATTTCCCAAGTGGCTTCTAACCCGTGCAGCGTGTCAGCCATCGCCAGCGTCTCCCTCAGCAATTACCACCAATGTGTGAAAAATATGGAAAATATGTCTTCGCCACGGCGAGCTATGTCACCAGGTACCAGAAAGGCAGCGGGAGCGCAGAGGAGTCCCGTAATGACCCGATCTTTGTTCGCCACGAGGTCTTCGGCTCCTTGCGCGACGTCTTCTGTCCAATTAATACCTCGTCTCACCTCTTGAGTGCGTGGGATGTACTCGCTCCTTGTTAGCCACCAAAACCGGCCGTTACGTCAGCGCTTCCTGCGGCTGCCCTGGTCATCAGGGTGAAGGAAGCCTCTCCTCAGATACTCCGCCAGACATGACAGCTGTCACCGCTAAGGTGGAGATAAAGCATGTGAGTGAACATGCCGAGGTGTGTTACATTCTAAGCTTACTATCTGGCTTTTCAATGAGCATTTGGGACAAATCTTCCCTCTGGTACCTTTTGCCGGCTTATTTTTAGACATTTCATCCAGTGCGCACAAATTACACAGGGGATTTCTCCGATTTGTTTTCGGGAACTTGAATTTGAGCAAATCTTTAAACGGTTTTAAAAAGACAATACAACCAGGTAACCCCTGGAAAAAATGAAACGTTATGAGAAAAAAAAAAAGTTAGGTTTCTAGGATTATAGGCAGATGCTAATAGGATTCATCTGATATCAATACTTTTAAATACGCAAGTGTAAAGCAAATAAAATTAAAAGAAAGAAAAGCTTTGAGTCTGGATGGAATTGTCCGTGTTCATCGGTCACTGGATGCAGAAACAGATCTCATTTATCACCATGACATGAACATCCCCAGACGTTTACAAGACAAGATCAGGACCTCATTCAGCTTTCCTGGTCAAAACAAACATTAGATTCCAGCATGTCAACACAAAAACAGCCTTTGTCACCTTGTACAAGGTCGAAGCTGTTGTTTCTTAATCAGCGTGACGGTGATTATAGTGAAATGCAGGAGGTCATTGCCTTTAGAGGCCTCAGGGAATCAAGTGGTAATTTCTGGACACTCAAAATGTGAAAGTCTCTTTTCTATCTATATGGAAAACCCATCTATGTGGGTTGAATTAGAAGAAAAAATTTGCCAACGTTTCACAACATCCAGTTACTTTCAGCACAGCATCAGCGAAATGTGTCCTCTGCATTTAAATCCTCGGGGTCGAACCATGAGCAGGAACGGAGCCGGGAGGCGCCCAGGAACCGAACCAAACAGCAGGATATTCATTTGCCAAACTGTTCCCTTTTGGTTGGTAGTGGGGTGATTGTACTTTGAGTGGGACTTGGCAAAACTGACGTTCCGTTATCAGAATTGCCATTCAGGATAGAATCTTAAACTTCAAAAGACCTCGTATTTGTCTCGGTAATATCTTGAAAGGATGTACGTTCAACTCAGGTGAGCTGAAAAAGTGATTTGGAAAAGACGGTTCACAGAATTCTTTGATAGGATTCAGTTTAGACGCTTAGAAATTGTCCCTTTTACTGCGGCACTGAGAGACATCCTGGGTCTTCTTGCTTTGGAGACAGCAAAGCCCGCCATAGGTTTGAAAGAAATTTGAGTTTATTCATAAACACATAATGAAAATACTGTTTGAAAACTTTTATGGCAGCTTTTGACCTTTTTGTTTGCAATATGAAGTCAGGCAGTGGGACCAAATGCACTCTTGTTGTTCAAGATTCTGTAGCATAAGGCAGTGGTCCCCAAACCTCGGTCTCCAAACTCGCTGGCTCATTTTTTTTTGAGACCTTCTGGATCTTATTTTGAAAAACGCCTGTTTCCGCCTTCCCCTAACTGTTTTGATTATTAAACACCCGCACCTCAAACTGATCCACTGAAACACTTTCATGCATAAAACTGGTGGCTGGTACAAAAAAGGTTGGGGACCGCTGGCATAAATAATTCAGACGCCCCCCAGAACACGGTAGCCTTTGAGGTTTGTGACAAATTAATTTTGTACCACATGGATTAACGATCTTGAGGCGAGCAAAACATGATATTCAATTTGACACAAAAATACAATGACTTGAGAAAATAGAATGCTGTGAAAACAGAGTGCTAAAATACTATGAACTCTTGACTTCTGGGCTGTGGCTATTGGCAGACATGACATCCAAATGAATTCAAATTCAACAACCATAAACCCACATTGATACTCATGAGAATGTTTTAAAGCCCCCGTACGCCTCGGCAGCTGTTACACCATAATACGCTGCTCAAAAAAAATAAATGAAATGCTAAAATAACACATGCTAGATCTGAATGAATGACATATTCTCATTAAAATACTTTTTTCTTTACACGGTTCAATGTGCTGACAACAAAATCGCCAATCAAAAATGATCAATGGAAATCAGACGTATGAACCCATGGAGGTCTGGACTCCAAATCAAAGTGTAATGATCCAACTGTGATTAAATGTGCTTAAAATGAATAAGGGTGGCTTTTAGAGTGGACAGTTTGATTTCACACAAGTGCGATTGACTTGGGAGTCACACTGTGTTGTTTAAGTGTTCCCTTAATAGTTTTGAGTTGAACAGAAATAAACAAATATAGTGACTTTTTATTGGAGCTGCCGGGCAAGAGGTCGAGTAGAAGACCGAGGAGAAGATTTATGGACGTAGTGAGAGGATACGAAGAGAGTTGGTTTGAGAGAGGAAGATACGGAGAATATGGTTAGATAGAGAATTGATTCACTGTGACAAACCCTAAAGGAAAAAGACGAAAGAAGAAAAAGAGACTTTTATCACTCTCTAAAGCTGGACGTCTTCTGCTCCATGACGAGGTGCGGCGCTGGCATGCTAACATCGCTAAGATTAGCATGCTTACATCGCTAAGATTAGCATGCTAACATCGCTAAGATTAGTACGTTAACATCGCTAAGATTAGCATGCTAAAATCGCTAAGATTAGCATGCTTACATCGCTAAGATTAGCATGCTAACATTGCTAAGATTAGCATGCTAACATCGCTAAGATTAGCATGCTAATATCGCTAAGATTACGCTAACGAACGGTTCGCGTCAAGTTGCAGAAACACGACCCCTGTAGTAAAAAATAAAACCACCTCTGTTAAATCACCAAAAAATTCATCATTTCTGACCACGTTCGGGAATATTTGAGGAATATGTTAGCGTTAATGACTATTTCACGCGACGATGAGCGGCCGCTGCTTTCCCCGTCCGTCAGGTCCGCGCACGAGGAAACCGGAAGTAGACCGCTATGCCACCGGGAGCGATAAAACTGATGCGGCGAAACAGCGCCACCTAGCGGCGGGTGTGCAGCTTTGGGAGCTGCAGCAACCTCAGCAATCTGAAAAAGATTTGTTAAAAGTACAAATAACATTGTTGTCATCTTAAGCTTATTTCTAACGATTCATCTACGGTTCTTAAAAAAAAAAACTCTTTGCTTGAATTCTAGATTTTTTTTTCACGCAAATGTCCCCTAAACCATAAAAATTCCTGTTTAAACTGCTTATTCCACTGTGACCGTTCTCTCAACGAATCATCACTCTAAATCGAAATTATTTCTTCAAAAAAGGCTTTTGTGCGTTAGTCCTCCTGCTTTGGTTTATTTCAAGGACAAATACTTCCCTTGTCCATTCAAAATTGAACCGAATGATGTGTATTCACTTGATCTCCTTTCAAGCCTCAAAACATTTACTGATTGAAAACCGCTATATAAATGTTGGATCGCTTGTGCCACCCTATTTCATCCCTAACAAATAATCTGCGCTAAAATAAAAATAAAAAGCGTATTGATTATGAGCCAGTCATCTGCAGCCGAGGAGCCGATGAAGGAACACTTTGCAGACGTAGTGGGCGAACATCTGCCTTTTTCCTTTTTCTCACGTAATCCTTCTCTAATCAATAAGATGCCATTAGACCGGTGTGGCGCCGAGGGAGGACTGAGGTGAGAAAGATACCTACGGCCATTTCATGAGGTCGCGGCTGCGCTCAGAATTTGTCACGCACAGGCTGTCATATTTATAAAAATAAAAAGCTTAATTTCCGTCATGCGCTCTTTGGCTCACCTTTTAATATTCTACTGCAAAAAACCTCAGACCGAGCGGTAATTACGCCGCTCAAGGATTTATTAATTGGAGTTGGTGGTCTGGCAGGCTTCGACGTAGGAACGAATTCAAAGGAAAACATTGTGAATTTCACAGACCCTCCCTGGTTACCGCGGCCTCTCGAAGAGAAACTCAGTTCCCTGAATAAGTGATGGATGAATCATGTGTTTTTAATAAAGAGCCAAGAAATGAGTTATAGAGAATAAATGATTAGAATCGCCGCGCGGGCCGGCTTCGTGTTCATCGGTTGCACGTCGGCACGAATCAAGATATCCTTGTGTATTCTGGAGAAGATTGTAGGAGCAACTATCATTTTGAATCCCCCCCCCAGGGGCATTTATATAGCGACTCCGTGCAATATGAATGCACCGTTAGGCCTTGGCGTCCACGGAGAGATGGCGTGGCCCTCGGCACAGATTTTTAATATTCACCGACGATGAAATGAAGAAATTAGCCAGTATGCAGGGAAAGGTCTCATTTTCTTTCTCGCCGACGTGCAACCCTGCAGTCTGGACGGCGGCGACGCCTCTCCGCGTCATTGCGAGTGACCTCTGAGTCACGTTACAAGTCACCGGGAGTTAAGAGACAAAAGTCCGGTTTATAGCAAAAAGTCAACTTTATTGTCCTACTGCCGTACGTTCACACATAGAGGGCACTGGAACAGCGTTAATCCAAGACCCACCGTGCAAACGTTTTAATTCCTCTTCCCTCAGCCGCAGGGAATCTTCAATCTTTGTAGTTACTGCTAACAGCTATGACAATTTATATTTCCTTGTATTTCTTATTCTTCCTCCTTTCCACTATTATCTATTACTGTTATGTTTTTACTTGAAACTCTGGCACAACAATTTCCTTCGGGATTAATCAAGTTGTTCTCATCTCATCTCATCTCATCTCAAAAGTAGCAAAAATTAAAAATATTTTGTCACGGAGAGCGATAACAACGACAAGTTATGCCGCGGTAGATATTGCTGCCTATTAATTTTTTTTTTTTTTTTTTTTTGTGCTATCTCCTGTCTTGCCCTTTTATTTATATTTATACTCATATTTATCTCCATTTTTTTTTGATATTTTCACTATTACGCTGCTGTGACAAAGGAATTTCCCCGATGGGGATCAATAAAGTTTATCTTATCTCATATGGAAGGGCTTGATGTTTAAAGTATCAGGAGTGCTAAGGTGCAGTTACATCAACAGTGCATTTTCATTTTTCATCACTATGCCGACATAGTACCAGATCATATTTACTTTGACCAGAGGCTGATTAATAAGCATTTATTCAAATCCACGCAGAGCGATGAATAATGCGGCGTATTGATGTGATTATAAGGGCAGCGCCGTGAGTGTTTGCACCGGAAGCTTCTAAACCCCTGGCGTAAATAATTTCGAATGTGCGTCGTTGTTCACCTTCTCTCTGATCCGGCACAATATATTTATTTTTGTTATTATTGCCCCGTCACCCCCAGTCGCCTTCTGCCTATGCAGAGTCTCCGGCCGAGCGGCTGCACGCTTCTGGAAGGAAAGCAAACACCAAACACACCCGCAATTGTTTCGCCCCGTTCGGCACTTTGAAAATAACATTTCAACTACTTTAAGGTACGATCTGTGGTTTGGGTTCTCTGGTGAAAGAGTGATAGTTTGTTTTCTTACACGCTTCGTTTATTTATTTTACCTCTGGCAGCCTCTCCGCCTTATCAGCTGCTGTTCACATGGGTCGCCGTCGCATTGATGCGAACGGCGCCACTCACAAATCCTGTGATTTCATTCAACAAAAGCTCAATTATATGCACGAGTGTGTGTGTATATATTAATACACACACACACTGTATATATTAATAGATATAGAGGGAGAGGGCGAATGGTTGTGTGTCTCTATGGGACTGATGGCGACCGGTTTGCAGGATAAGCAGTCCAGATCATGAATGAATGAATGAATGAATGAATGAACGAATGAATATCAGGATGAAACCAGATGAAAACAGACGTCTAATTCAAATGTGAAAGCAGAGTTCAGAGCAAAATCACCAGCTTAGAAACAGCTTCTTCCCGAAAGCTGTAATACTTCTGAACTCAAGCCGTGCGCTGTAAACTCTCCCTCTCTCTCTCTCTCACACACACACACACACACACTCTATCGACCTGCACTACATACACTTTAAACAATCAAGGTGCAATAATTCACTAAAATAGGTGGAATAGGATGAAAAATGCCTCCGAAGCATATTGCTCACAGCAGCATTAAAAGCTATTGTACAATTGTTTAAAATATATGGATTCAACAAGTATGGGACATTTACCAGATGCAGTAAATAATATATTTATGAAGACTATCTTTACTAAACCGTGGGCTCCTGCCATTTCTTTTCTGATATGATAAGTTTTGATAGAAGCATCATATTGTTTTGGATGACGTTTGTGCAGTGTTTTTTTTTTTGTTTTTTTTTTTTGTTTTGTTTTATTTTTTTATTTTTTGTAATTTTTTTTTCACCCCTCCCATTTTATTTCTCACCCCTGATATTTCATGTCATGACATGATCATGTCATTTCATTATATGTGGTCCATGTAACTGTCGTTGATGTAGAGAAAAACTAACAAAATAAAAGAGGTGCAATAATAAAACAAGCTACTTCCTTGCTTCACATGTAAATGTAGCGCTAACAGGGCTAACAGGGCTAACAGAGCTAACAGGGCTAACAGGGCTAACAGGGCTAACAGAGCTAACAGGGCTAACAGGGCTAACAGGGCTAACAGGGCTAACGTCAGCCGCTCTAACTTGTTTACATATTCGCATTTTGCTCGTTTTTCTTTTAGCTCTTCTATTTATTTATTTTTCTATAATAAAAGTTCCTTGAAATCTCCCGCGTGCTTCTCCCTTCTGGAGGAGGAAGCTGTTCTTTGCGGCCGTCGACTAGAAAGCCACCCCCCCCCCCCCCCCCCCCCAGAAGTTGTGTTCATTATAAATATTCACTCGCACACCTTTGTGTTTCCACCCCCCGTTTCCTCTCCCCTCAGCCGTGCTCTCAATTATAGGAAACCTGCTGGTCCTCATTACGGCGTTCAAAAGGTCATCGAGGATGAAGCCCCCGGAGCTGCTGAGCGTGAATCTCGCCGTGACGGACCTGGGCGCCGCCGTCACCATGTACCCTCTGGCCGTGGCCTCGGCCTGGAACCACCACTGGCTGGGAGGAGACACCACCTGCGTGTATTACGGCCTGGCCGGGTTCTTCTTCGGCATCACCAGCATCACGAACCTGACCATCTTGGCCATCGTGCGCTTCGTGGTGTCCCTGGACCTGCAGTCTCCCAGTGAGCGCCGCCTCCGTCTGACCCGTCTCGCGCCAGCTAACTCCACGCCCTCTTTCCCTGCGTCCATCAATGTCCTCCCTGGTCTCCAAACCTCAGCATCCTCCCACCACCCCTCCTCGGTCCGAGTCCAAAACCATCCCCTTCTCCTTTCTCCGCTCACATGTGTCGACCCTCTCCGTCCTCCTCCGGCGTCTCTAAACCGCAAACATGGCCGCCCCGCCCTCCTCTTCCGCCTCTCCACCCGTTCCAAGCCTGTTTCTTCACCTCTTCTCCACCTGAAACCCCCTCATCTTGTCAGAAACTCATGCGTCTGCAAACGCGCCCCCCTGCGGGGCCGCACAGTCGGATCAAATTCATGCGCTAATTAGCGCAGAGACAAACAGACGACGACAACAACAAGAGAAACGCCTTTTCGCAACGAGACGCCTTTCCGAGTTGATTTCGTTTTACGTATTTATCCGCCGGGTCGAGTGACGTCTGGAAAGATTGTCGAATCGGGTCCCCTGCGCGGCAGGTAGCGTTAGCATGAGAGGCTAATTCGAATGTGAGCGTCACATTAAATCGTGCCGAAACGCTCGAAAAATGGTAAAAAACACCACGACATCCTGGAGGCGTTCGCTTTCACGCACCTGAGCGATCAATGACGCTAAAAGGGGAGTGAAAGGAAATTGTGCACGGCTTCGTGCGCGGTATTTCTCCCGAGATGTTCACGGATCTCGAGAAGACGCGGCTTTCTTCCCCCTTCCTTTTGTCCCCGAAGAGCCGTGACATTTCGCGGTCTTCACCGTCGCTCCGCGGCCTCAGAACGATATAATATGATTTTCTCTAAATTGTCCCGCCTCCGAAAACGTTTTCTTTTCCTTTCTGTCGGCACGCCGCTCACTCCGTCCCGCTCCCCGCCCTCTCCGCAGGGGAGAAGATCAGCTGGAGGAACGTGAAGATGCTGTGCGCGTTGACGTGGCTGTACGCGCTGCTCTGGTCTCTGCTCCCCATCCTGGGCTGGGGTCGCTACGGCCCCGAGCCCTTCGGCCTGTCCTGCTCCCTCGCCTGGGGCCAGATGAAGGAGAAGGGCTTCTCCTTCGTCTTGACCATGTTCTCCTTCAACCTGGCCATCCCCTCCTTCATCATCATCATCTGCTATTTCGGCATCGCCATCAAGCTTTATCTCACCTACAAGAAGTCCATCAGCAGTCAGCGGGTCCACAACATTGTCAAGCTCCACCGGAGGCTGCTGACGGTAAGTTTCACTGGGTTTCCTCTGGAGGGAGTCTTCAAGTTCTCCACGCGTCTGCTCGGGGTTCCTTTGCAGGAGGTTCTTTCCACGGTCGCCGGAATAAATCGATGCGCGTTGGTGTTCACGTCCTCTCTGATCCAGCACTTTAATGTTAAGCGCTCCATAAATATACGGCGCTCAAAAAAATAAAGGGAACACTTAAAAAACACATCCTAGATCTAAATGAATGAAATATTCTTATGAAATACTTTGCTCTTTACACAGTTGAATGTGCTGACAACAAAATCACACAAAAATGATCAATGGAAATCAATTGTATCAACCCATGGAGGTCTGGATTAGGAATCACACTCAAAATGAAAGTGTAAAAACAAACTCCAGGCTGATCCAACTTTGATGTAATGTCCTTAAAACAAGTCCAAATGAATCTGTGTTGCTTCCTGAGTGGACACTATGATGTCACACAAGTGGGATTGACTTGGAGTTACATTGTGTTGTTCAAGTGTTCCCTTTATTTTTTTGAGCAGTATATATTTGGTTATGTAGCACTTCTCTAACCCGGTTCAGAGGTCGGCGCCGTGGGTCGAGAATTATTCCCATGTGTGGTAAAATGTATTCACCCCTTCTTGAAAAAATACCACTTATAGAAACATTAAAGAAAAATAAACCCCCCAGTTGCAGGCTTGATGGACGCTGAAGAACGAGGGGGCCGAAAAAAAACATACGGGCCCGTTACTTTGGTTGGTACGAGGACAAAAAAAAAAAAAGAGAGGCGAATTCGCCCTCTTTAAGCAGAGTCCGTTAGCCAAATGAAGCGAAGTACTCGCGCTTGGCGCAGAATCAATGTCAGTGTTCTGAAGTCCAGCTCCAGGCTTTTCGGGGTCACCTGGAGCGCTAGCCGAGCTGCCGTGTGTAGCGAGCCAGTTAGCTTAGCTCGCTAACTAACACGACGGCCAAGTCTTCACAGTTCTCCAGTCCAGTCACTATAGCAGGTTCAGTGTTTACATCAAGAAGAACCCGAACTTTTCCAATCCAGAAAGTCCTCAACCTACCGAACTCCTGCCCCCCGGCCAACTGGAAACAGAAAAACTGACAAGATGATTCAACACCCAATCACAAATAGTAAAAGAAACACTAAATGTCCCGAGGGTTATAGTTATTATCGTCACCGTCCTGGAGCTGCCAGGCAGGAGGTCTGGAGGAAGACCAAAGAGAAGATTTGTGGACGTCGTGAGAGAGGATATGAAGGTAGTTGGTGTGAAAGAGGAGGATCCAGAGACTAAGGTGAGATGGAGAAGGTTGACTCGCTGTGGCGACGCCTGAAGGGAAAAGCCGAAAGAAGAAGAAGAAGAAGAAGAAGAAGGTTATTGTCGTCACAGTCCACATTGCCGGTCGTGAGTCGGACTCGGACCTGGGCGGCCCTTTGTTGACCATTCGGTTTGTTACGTTTACAGACAGAATTTCTCCGGAAGGATCCGCAGGAATCAGGTCTCTGCTTCTTGTGGATGATGTGGTTCCTCCAAACCTGAAACCGGTTTCCGGTCCGACGTGGTGAAGAAGAAGCTGAGCCAAAGGGCGAAGCTCTCAATTTACCGGTCGATCCCCGTTCCCACCCTCACCTGCGGTCAAGAACCAGATCTCGGATACAAGCGGCCGAAATGAGTTTCCTCGAGGTGGCTGGACTTTGAGATGGGATGGGAGGTTTGGAGTAGAGTCGCCGCTCCTCTGCATGGAGAGGGGTCACATGACCCCTGAAGATGGACGGATGGATGGATGGATGGATAGACGGACGGATGGACGGATAGACGGACGAATGGATGGACGAATGGATAGACGGACGAATGGATGGACGAATGGATTGATGGATGGACGGACGGATGGATGGATGGACGGACTGATGGACGGATGGATGGACGGATAGACAGACGGATGGATGGACGAATGGATTGATGGATGGACAGATGGATGGATGGATGGACGGATAGACAGACGGATGGATGGACGGACAGATGGATGGACGAATGGATGGATGGATAGACGGACGGATGGATGGACGGATGGATTGATGGATGGATGGATGGATGGATGGACGGATGGATGGATGGACGGCTAGACGGACGGATGGACGGATAGACGGACGGATGGATTGATGGATGGACGGAGGAATGGATGGATGGATGGATTAGTCACATGGATCCCTCACACCTTTTGACGATGCAGAGTCTCCAATCAAGCAAGCGCATGGTTCTGGAGGGAAATGGAGACCCTTCTGGGAAAGGTCTCGGTCTGCAGCAGGATCTCCAGGTTTACTAGAAACAGTAACAGTGACGAAAAGACAGAAGGCAGAACTAGAGGTTGCAGAGATGAAGATGTTGAGGTTCTCTTTGGGAGTGACCAGGATGGAGAGGATCAGGAATGAGTCCATCAGAGGAACAGCACATGTTAGATGTTTTGAAGGTCAGAGAAGCCAGACTGAGATGGTTGGGTCATGGACGGAGGAGGGATAGAGAATGTATTGGTAGACGGATGCTGGAATTGGAGGTCTAGAGGAAGACCAAGGGGAAGATGGATGGATGTAGTGAGAGAGGATGTGAAGGTAGTTGGTGTGAGAGAGGAGGATCCAAAGAGGCTTAGATGGAGAAAGTTGACTCGCTGTGATGACCGAAAGAAGAATATTAAATTAAATATATACACATATATATATATAAATACACACACACGCATATATATGTATATATCTTTTTATTTTATTTTTTAATTTTATCTTTTTTTTTTATTAATATTGTTTTTATTTATTTATTTATTTATTTATTTATTTTTTATCCTTTGATATTCACAATTTGTTGCTGCTCCCTCAATTGCCCGTCAGGTACAAATACAAATTTATTCTGATTCTACTCTGAGCAGAGGCTGTTCCTCCGACCCTCTGCATGAAGTTTCAATGCCATTTTTTTTAGTCATTTCTCGACGTTTCGGGTGCAAATGAAGCACATCAAGTATTTCCAACGGTACAGGACGTGAGACGGGGGAAACCATCTAGGCAGCTTAATATACGGCGCTCAAAAAAATAAAGGGAACACTTAAAAAACACATCCTAGATCTAAATGAATGAAATATTCTTATGAAATACTTTGCTCTTTACACAGTTGAATGTGCTGACAACAAAATCACACAAAAATGATCAATGGAAATCAATTGTATCAACCCACGGAGGTCTGGATTAGGACTCACACTCCAAATTAAAGTGTAAAAACAAACTCCAGGCTGATCCAACTTTGATGTAATGTCCTTAAAACAAGTCCAAATGAATCTGTGTTGCTTCCTGAGTGGACACTATGATGTCACACAAGTGGGATTGACTTGGAGTTACATTGTGCTGTTCAAGTGTTCCCTTTATTTTTTTGAGCAGTATATATGGAAACCGTCCGGAGGTCACGGCCGATGCGAATGGAGATATGATTATCACTGCGTCATTGTCGTCAATCTGAGCGGTTCGAACAGGAAAAAAAACGTCCGCTGTGTCTTATACGCCGCGACGAATAGATGCAATCTGCAAATTTTGGGACAAAGAATTTCTTCATCTGTCGCGCTTAAACAAGCAAAAAGCTCTCGCCGTCCCTGAAATGCATTTCCGACTCACGCCGTCCTGCCTCTTCCGTCCCGCAGATCGCCGTCCTGATCAGCGTTGGCTTCCTGAGCTGCTGGGCTCCGTACGGTCTCGTAAGCCTGTGGTCCATCTTCCGGGACAGCAGCACCATCCCGCCCGAAGTCACCCTGCTGCCGTGCATGTTCGCTAAGAGCTCCACCGTCTACAACCCCCTCATCTATTACATCTTCAGCCAGAGCTTCAAAAGGGAGATAAAGCAGCTGCGTTGGATGTGTCCCGGCTCCAAACAGTGCCGGGTCGCCAACGACGACAATGACATTTACATGGTCGGCACCAACGAGAAGAGCCGGGGAGCCGCTCGCTCCTCTTTGCCGGACATCATGGAGTCAAAGATCGTGACTCTGGCCTGAGAAACCTGCACTTCGGGAGGAAAGGTCTTTCAGCAGCACTCTAATGTTGTCCACAAACATCTTAGAACTATATATATATATATATATATATATATGTATATAGTGATATATTTTCAAAAGGAAGAAATTGCTATATTATGGTTTAATGAAAATGAATCCTTGGAGAGTTCTCTGACAGCGCGGACGTCAGCGGCGACCGGAGTCATAAAGACGTCGGCCTCCGTGTAATATTTACGAATATTCCGTGAAATGAGCGACAGTTGGACGCTGGACCGCCACGTGAACACGGGGGTCAAGCGAAGGTCACGTCGACAACAAAGAGGCCGGACGACGCCGGTTCCATGCGGTTCCCCCGTCGCCTCGACGAGTCCAACAAATTCGGTCGAAATGAGACGGCGTGTATTGGAAATAACTTTTGCTTCTTTTAATTGTGTCTTTTTTTCCAGCTCCAAACTCTTGGACGGGCGAAGTCAGTCTGTTCGCGTCGGCTCGTACAGTTCAGGAGCAAAAAGCGAGAGCGCGGGTTCGGGACGGCTTGCCTCGTGACTCACGTCCGGACTCCACAAACAATACAGAGAGAAAAATAAATATGTCAAAAAAAAAAAAAAGAAAAAAAAGTGGCTTCTTCCCTGTCGCATCCATCCGGCCTTCTGTGGAATTTTCACAAAATTCAGCTGGGCCTTATTTTTTTTTTTTGTACGATCCCCGCACCGTTTCCCTTGACTACCGCATCTTAATTGCGGAACCGAATTCTGGAAATTCCCAGATGAGAGCGCACAAAAGTCCGCCGGCAATAGATGAACAGTTTCCGGGGGACCCGGACTTTTTGTTCCTGTGGTGTTTGTCTGGCTTGTGTCTTATTCTTTCAAGGTTTGTCTCCGTTCCCTTGCCTGGTTTGGACGAAGCCTCCACACGGAGACAACGGGCGACGAAACATCCGGATTAGCGCCGAGCAGGTATATTCCGCTCTTCGGCTGCTTCCCCCGATACGTCGCCGTCTCCTCGACCCCAAGCGGAGGCGTTCACAAAAACGACGACAACGCCGCCCGAGTGGCTGCCGGGCTGTGAGGTCATCGCCTACAAGGTTGCAGGGACTTAACCCTTTTTGACTTCAAATCCTAAACCTGGATCTTCTGGAAGCCTTAATTAGCCAAAAAACATGTCAAAAACCCTGAAATAACAAGACAAGGAACGGTGAGGGCTTCAGTGTACCTTCCCACGGTATGCTCCATCTCAGAAGACATCTGAGGACCGCTGAGAAGTTCTGGGTACATCCTAATGTTGCTCAGACTCGCTCATAAATAGCTTCTTTCTTCTTCTTCTTCTTCTCCTTTGGTCTTTTCCCTCCAGGGTCTCCACAGGGAATCCACCTTCTCCATCTATTCTCTGGATCCTCCTCTCTCACACCGACTACCTTCATATTCTCTCACTACGTCCATAAATATTCTCTTTGGTCTTCCTCCAGACCTCCAATTCCAGCATCCGTCTACCAATATAATTCTCATAATATTCACTCTCCCTCCTCTGTCCATGACCCGAACATCTCAGACCTTCTCTTCAAAACATCTAGCACGTGTCGTCCCTCTGATGGACTCATTCCTGATCCTCTCCATCCTGGTTGCTCCCAAAGAGAACCTCAACATCTTCATCTCTGCCACCTCCAGCTCTGCCTCCTGTCTTTTACTCATTTTTTCTGTTTGTAGATCATCTCACCACCTTTCCTTACATTCTGGCTGATGTTCTTCTATCTCTTCGTTCCCCTGACAATTTCCTCCCGACATTCCGCCCCGCTTGAACCCGTTTCTTTACCACTTTTTCCACATTCTCTGTTGCTCTGGACTGTTGACCCTAAGTACTTGCGCTCTGGCCTGAAATAGCTTCCTCGTTGATTTATTCATTCTTTACACCGCTTATCCTGCACCCAGGATCAGGGGCCGCCGGAGGCTTTCCGAGAGGTGGAGTTCACCCTGGACCGATCGCAGTTTTTGGACTGTGGGAGGAAAGCGGAGAACCAGGAGGAACCCCACGCAGATCTTGTTGGTGCGAGGCAGAAGGGCTAATCCGATGCGCCACTGTGACGCCCCAAATAGCCGACTATGACTTGCAAGTAAATAGATGGAGTGCAACCACTGTGACCTAGAAACCAGAGAGAAAGACTGGCATTTTCCTTCGTCTGAACGCGACTCACACACAAAGCGGCGTTTTGTGGACGGCGGATTTTGTTTTGAAATGAAAAAAAAAAAAAATCGGTTCGACGACAAGCTCTTTTGAGCGAAGGTTTGTCGTCACTGCTTTTGTTTATCCTGAAAATATACATTCCTTCATGGGGGAAAAGAAAAATAAAATTTAAGCGGACGGATCGGCAGAAATGAAAAGACATTCTTCATCCGCTGACTCGGAAGCCGAGGGAGGGGCGACGCCTCGCCGTGACGGATGGCGTATCGTTAAAAATCGATAAAACGACACGGGGAAAACTACAATGCCTCCGTATTTGTCATCTGGCGGAATCCAATTCTCTGAAAATCTAAAAGCCTTGACGCCTGATGGAGACTTGAAGATGTCGGACGACGGACCTCGTTGCTCGTCGCAATAAGCACTGTGACCCGATCGGAAAATCGATAGCTTAGCTAACGGGGTAATTTGTACATTTCGCGACACGCTCCTGCCAAGGTTTACACATGTATGTGATTCGGGTGTTTTTTGTCGTTTATTCACTGTTAAAAAGCAAAATTCATCATTTTCCTGGAAAGCCCAGTGTACAGCAGGGTTCACTGCAACTACACAAAAAACTAAAATTCAAAAGTTTGGAGTTTTGAGGTGGGCCTGTTCCTGTGACTAAACCTGTTTCTTATTTTGCTGCGTCCAAGTTTTCCACGTATTTTCACCTGCGATCAAACGAATCCACCTGCGCTGATCTTCACTAAGTCAATTTCACTGTGTTGTCCTTTTTTTCCTATTTATTTAACGTTGCCATATTGAAGTTGTTTTGTTTGAAACTACAAAGAAAAAGTGAGCCATACACTGAACGAGGAGTTGATTTAGGCAGAAAATAATCATTTTTGTCAAAAAAAAAAAAAAAAAAAGAGGGAGGTGACGATAAACCAGGTGACGATATTTATTTGTTCCTGCTGTAGTTTGTGATTCTTTTTTTTTTTTTTTTTGTGCGTTTGGAGCCAAGAATGCTGGGTGTATTGGTGTGTAAAATCGATTCATCACGAATAAACACTGACTGGATTCGGACGAGGGGTGGACTTTTTAAGAATCCGTGGTGTCACAACAGACCGGAGCGAATTGCCAAAGCTAAGCTCTGACGGGAACTCGAAATTCAGTTCGACAGCCGACGGCGTGGAGATAAATCCATTTTTAAGAATTCCCAGACAACGGCTTCTTTTATTCACCGTCTCATGCATAATCGTACCAAATGCCAGGCGGCTTATTGACGTCAGCAAGAGCAAATGGTTCTTTGGATGCGGAGAGATGTTCATTGGCGATTTCAGAAGCACGCAGACGAGATGGGAATATAACAGGTCCATTAGAATTTGAGACGCAAGTTGTACTGCTTGACTTGATTTCGGAATACAGGGTTATTAAAAACATGAATAAGTGTACGAAGAAATACTTATGAAAGGGCGATCGTGAGCGTTTTCCACTGATAGAGCGCTTTCACGCCTCCGCGGATTTAAAAGCGCTTTACACCAGATAGCTTTTACCCATCGACGCACACATTCAGACACCGACGGGGTCGGAGGTGCTAATCGGGCGCTAATCGGGCGGCTCGGCCGTTGTCGGAACGCACGAACCCGGCTCCTTTCACCAAATCTAAAAGGAGGTGCGTCACCGCCTTTCAGAGTTGAATGGATGCGTCGGTCACGCAATCATCGGATGAGTCACGCTGTCCCAGATTCACCTCCTTTAATCAGGACCACAAAATGCTAAATCATACAGTTGCCGTTCGTAACGGCCTTCACCAAAGAAGTTAAAATGACGCAAAGACGAAGGCAAATTCAGAGAACACTTGGGAGTGATCAGAAGTGACGGCGTTACAGGGAAACCACTCCTCGTCGTGAGCTACACGACTCGATACCGCGAATCCACGGTACGTCTCGCCTTGAACGTCATCATGGTGCGTCAGAGTAAATGACAGCAAAACGTTTGTTTTCTTAAACACGCAAATTATGTTTTGTTTTGTTTTTTTCTATCCATGATGGTTGCGAGCATCTCAACAGACGAGGGAGGGAGGAAAACGGTCCCGACGGCTCACATTGCCTGCCGGATGCTCTCCAGGCTCTTCTCGATGTTGTCTATGACCTCCACCGCCGCTTGCGGGATCCTGGTTCCGGGGCCGAAGATGGCCGACACGCCTTGGTCGTACAGGAACTCGTAGTCCTGCACACAAGGGAGGCGAAACACACGATTCAACGCTTCTTCCGTCTCAATTATGCCGTCTCAATTATACATAACCAAAGCCGCCGTTCCGTCCCCTCGTGAACGGAAGGGACACCTCATGACACTCCCTGCCGTCAGTAGGACCGATTCAGTCGGCGTGACGAATGACTATGCGTGTGTGTTTAATGTCTTATCGTGCCGCAGACACGCAAAAGCCGGGCCGGTGTGTGGAAGCTGCAGGGACGAGGATCCGTCTCCGTGGACCGGTAAGAAGTGAGGCTGCCGCCTCTGCTGGCAAACCATCAGGAGCCTCATCCGCATGTCCGTCCAGCGATACCAATTTGGATTGAAGACACTTTTTGAGTCAGACTTTGAGGCCCCGATCCCGAGATGAGGCCGTTCTGCCTCGCGTGTCGCTTTTATCCACTTTGAAAAACGCTCGGGGTTCTGCTTCTGATCCCGGCGGGCCGCCGCTTCTGCCGGAGGAGATAAGATGTCAGCGAGGGTCGTTCACGCCAGCGCACGTGAAGTTCGGAGACGGAAGGTAGGACGCGTCCTGGCGGCGGTAATTTTAATGCGAGACTTCTGCTGAGATCAGTTTATCGGACGTAGATGATTTGTAAGACGTGATAATCTCATCTCAGAGGACTCTTGGTTTCCATTGAGACCTCGAGACGCGCGACTCTAGGGATGGAAACCAAGAAGTTCATTGATTATTGATAAACGGAGACGTCCCTCATTGATTTCAATATCTGTCGCAACTTGCTGCCTCTGTCTGATCACACGATCTATCAACATTTTCCTATTTCTCAATTTTTACTGAGGAATCTTCTCGGGGAGAAAAGCCAGCGGGAAAACACAGACAGAAAAACACGGGAGAGATTGAATAAAGAAAAGCAAAAATAATTAGCGCGGCGGCCTCACAGTCACAGGACTGATGCAGCGGAGCCGGCTCGGAAACCAGGACAATAACAAAATAATCCCATCTTGAGGATTCAAACCCAATGAGACGTCTTCGCTGAGCGTAAAGCGGCGTTGTGATGTTTCCACGCCACGGGGGCAGAACATGGACTTCCCTTTTTTTTTTAAAACACATTTTGTGGCATGCAGAACCCTCGGGGGGGGGCAACACATAGACGTGAAATAAAGAATAAACCAACACGAAATATTAAATAAAATAAAAGAACGGAAAAGTCTGGTTTTATATTTGCAGCCGTAGCTCCAGCCCGAGTGAAAATTAACAAAAAAGAAAAACAGAAGAGGAAACCATGAACTCCCGGCTCCGCGTACCTGCGGCGGGATGACGCCTCCGCAGATGACCAGGATGTCTGGCCTGTTGAGCTTCCGCAGCTCCTTGATGAGCTCCGGTACCAGGGTCTTGTGTCCGGCGGCGAGCGTGCTGACCCCGACGCAGTGGACGTCCGCGTCGACCGCCTGCTGGGCCACCTCGCGGGGCGTCTTCACAACAACAGAAGAAGGAACGGCGAGCGTGACAAAGGGGTTTGGCGCGACACGGCGCGGGCCGGACGAAGCAGAGACCTGGAACAGCGGTCCGATGTCTACGTCGAAGCCCAGGTCCGCGAACCCGGTGGCGATGACCTTCGCTCCTCGGTCATGACCGTCCTGGCCCATCTTGGCCACGAGCAGACGAGGGTTCCTGCCCTCCAGGTTCTTGAAGTCTGAAACCCTGGGGTTTAGAGAACAAAAACGGTCGGCGGACCATCTACAGCCGAGTCGGGTGACCTCGTATCTCCAGACCTGCTGTGCGCCGCGGAGATCTCTTCGTGCTCGCCGAACTCGCTGCGGTAAGCGCCGCTCACCATCCTGGTGCTCGCCCTGTGCTCGCCGAACACGGCCTTCATCGCGTCGGTTATTTCTCCGACGGAACATCTACGGAGGGGGCGGAGATCACGATCACATCTTCCTCCATCAAAACACCCGGTGTGTTTTAGGCGGTGCTACGAGGGCAGCTGAGGTTTTAGAACACACAGCACGTATGTACACTATATGGCCAACAGTGCTCGTCCAAATGATGGGAACCAGATGCTCCCATCACTTCCATGGCCACAGGTGTATAAAAATCAAGCACCTCGGCACGCAGACTGTTTTTTATATGTGAAAGAATGGTTGGCTCTCAGGAGCTCTGTGAAATCACTCATGCGCTTCTGGAAGGATGCTTGAAACTTCCCACCTACACACTCCTGAAGCTTGTGGACATCCTCCCCAGAGGCGCTGAAGCTGTTCTAGCAGCAAAGGGTGGACCAACGTCACACTGAACCCTTTGGTTTGGGAATGCGATGTCACGTAAGATCATAAGGGAGTCAATGCAAGTGAGTCAGTACTTTTGGGCGTGCGGTGTCTGCCAGCAGAGGCTAAAGGCTGGAATAACAGCTGAACCAACTTAACCGACCACCGCGGCACTGGGATTATTTGTACAGTAAGAGCGTCTACACTCAGTGGAAAAGTCAATCAAGGCGCGACCTGGCTCGAGCAGCTTTCACAGCCAAGTCCAGAAGGTTCCCCTCCTTGGTTCGGGCACATTCCTCGATGGCATCCAGGCAGGCCTTCGCTGCGGCCGGGTCGCGATCCTCCCTCACCTGCGGCACGCCAAACAGGTCAACAATGGGCCACGTCAGGAACGGCTGAGCGCCAGTGTGAAGGCGCTAAAGCTTAAAAAAAAAAACAGCCTCAAAAAAGGTGATTTATCTGGAGCTCAAAAGTTCACCTTCTTCAGCTTTTCAATTTGTTTTTGACGCACGACGGTGTTGTCGATGGCCAGCACCTCCACCGTCTCCTCCTTCTCCAGACGGTACTTGTTCACTCCCACGATGACCTCTGACCCTGAGGAGGAAGGGAGCAAAGCATCAGCTGCATGAAGACATTCACTTGGAGATGCACTTTTGAGAAGGTACGACTCTTCAAAACCATCGCCCCGATTATTACGTTTGAGACTGACATGATGTCATCTAGACTCCAACCTGTGCTGAAACAGAGCAGGTAGCAACTAGGCTGACATCACGGTTTGAATTAGCATTCCAATGTTCAAGCGTTAGTGAATGGAATATTTGGGTAAAACACGTTCGGTTTGAAGAATTCATTCATTTAAAAAACAAGTTACTTTTCTTCAATCAACTTAAAATGACCGTGAAAAGCTCAGCCCTTCACAACTGAAACCCGAATGAAAGCGACAAGGTTTCCTGATTTTATTCAGCCGAAAGATGATCAGAAAAATCATTTCTATCAAACTGTGCAAAGCGAAATATCACAAAAATGCCTGATGATATACTATTGAATATAATTAAATCTATTCCATGGCAGAAGGTTCAACTGCGTTCGCAACGTGGGAGTTCATTGGAATTCAAAAGGTGTTCCGATGCGGAAACACACGCCAGCATGGCGGATTCAGCGAGGTGTCGCGGTGACAATAAACACAAATGAACAGAAATCAGCACGGGAAGCTCATTCCTTGCAATTTATCAATTCTTTATCGAAGGACTAAAAAATGGAAACGATGCAAAACAGGTTCGTTTAGTGTCAGACCAGATACTCTCGTTCTGCGATGAAGCCAATTAGCCGATAAGTCGATCCCTGCTTGTGAAACGCTCTGATTCTCGTGAAAGTATATAATTTATTTCTTGAAGGAAAAACAACTTACCACCCTGACTTCCTCCCAACGTGGGCGTGCACGTATTCTGTCACTTTCCTGGCAAGACCGCTTATTTATAGAGTTTTCTATGTAAACAACTCGAATTCTGCCACTTGATGGACGTGAACAGTTAAATATTCAATTGCATCCAACGTACATGACGCTATATTTACATGATTTAGGGCATCATGTGCAGTATTTATGAACGCGGACCAGTTGACTAATGACTAAAATTAATATTTTAATATCGAGTGTGAGCTGCGGTGTCATCCGTGGGCGTTTCATCGTCTTCTTCTTCCAAAGAACCTTCCTTTGAATCTTTCATGGCGAAAAGGGACCGAATGCCGTGATGAAAGCGTCTGTTTTTGACACGGACCCGGGGCAGCGGCACCACTTAAGCGTCGGGAATACGGTCGCGTAAAAGCATCAAGAACCTCATCGCGGGCTGTCAAACTGTCGAGGACGATAAATGAAAGTAGAAAAAAAACAGGATCGTCAGAGTCGTTGCTCCGCAAGGTGTCGTCTGGTTAGGAGAGCCGGTAAATGCTAATTGCTCGACGAACGCTACTGATGAGCTCGTTAGCGCCGAAAGCTGCCGAAATCACTTGTCAGCGCGCGGGAGTGACAGGATGGCCATGCGGAGCGGCGGCGGAAGGGAAAGCGCGAGGAACAAAGTTCACCTGCTGACATTTGAATATACAAATAAATATTCCTGTGCAGTACAGCTGGCTGACTGGGTTTGGGTGGGAATAAAAATAAATATATGGATATACAGGACTGTCTCAGAAAATTAGAGTATTGTGATAAAGTTCTTTATCTTCTGTAATGCAATTAAAAAAAACAAAAATGACTTTTTCATGATATTCTAATATTTTGAGGTAGGATTTTTGAGTTTTCTTAAGATATAAGCCATAATCAGCAATATTAAAATAATAAAAGGCTTGCAATATTTCAGTGTGTTCGTAATGAATCCAGAATGTATGACATTTTTGTTTTTGTAATTGCATTACAGACGATAAAGAACTTAATCACAATATCTTAATTTTCTGTGAGTCCTATACATATATATACATATATATATATATATATATACACACACATAAAAAGAGAAAACATATATATCAAAATAATTTTTAATTTTCAAAGCATTTTGTGTCCAGATTTTCTGACAGCTTTGACTTTCTCTTGCAATGGTTACCAATGCATTGCTTTTTTCAGTTTTTTTTCCCCACTTTATTTTTAGGGAGGATCTTGTGGATTATGAGGCGATTCATTGATCACTTTTAGGAGGTCTCTCGTTGAATTGCACATAAATGTACGTTGATTATTGGGTGTTCATATAATTATTTCTGGGTAATAGCTGTGTTTTCTCTACTTATTGACGGACAGATGTAGTGTAGCAGCAGTGGACAAGGCATGTATTATAGACATTAAAACAGAAAGATGAGTGACTTAATGGAACACTGTTAATCTCAAAACAAATACATAAAAGAAAATTATTGATTAAGCTATACATACAATGTTGGATAGAAAAAGGAAAGGCCGTATAAAATAAACTGTACATACAAAAATGGCCACAGCGAATCCACCTTCTCCATCTAACCCTATTCTCTGGATCCTCCTCTCTCACACCAACTACCTTCATATCATCTCTCACTACGTCCATAAATCTTCTCTTTGGTCTTCCTCTAGACCTCCAATTCCAGCATCCATCTACCGATACAGTCAGTTTGGCTTCTCTGACCTTCTCTCCAAAACATTTAACATGTGCTGTTCCTCTGATAGACTCCTTCCTGATCCTCTCCATCCTGGTCACTCAACATCTTCAAGAGAACCACAAAATCTTCATCTCTGCAACTTTCAATTCTGACTCATGTCTTGTTGTTATTGTTACTGTTTCTAGTCCATACAGCATGGCTGGTCTCACCTCTGTCTTGCTTACCTTTCCTTTCATTCTGGCTGATAGGCTTCTATCACATAGTACCCCTGACACTTTTCTCCACCCATTCCAACCCTGCTTGAACCCGTCCCTTCACCTCTTTTCTACACTCTGCTGTTCTGGACTTGTGTCTTGCTGCGACTAACTTTCATTCCTCTCCTTTCCAGAGCATACCTCCACCTCTAGATTTTCCTCAACCTGTTCCCTGCTCTCACTACAGATCACAATGTCATCAGCAAGCATCATGGTCCAGGGAAATTCCTGTCTAAGCTCATCTGTCAGCCTGTCCATCACCACTGCAAACCAGAAGGGGCGAAAGCTGATCCCTGATGGAGTCCCACCTCCACCTTGAACTTCTCTGTTATACCTACAGCACACCTCACGACTGTCTCACAGCAAGCATACATGTCCTGCACCAGTCTGACGTACTTCTCCGCTACTCTGGATTTCCTCATACAATACAAAAGTTCCTCTCTTGGCACCCTGTCATACGCTTTTTCTAGGTCTACAAAAACACCATGCAGCTTCCTCTGGCCTTCTCCGTACTTCTCTGTCAGCATTCTCAAGTCTAATATTGCATCTGTAGTACTCATTTACTCATGATAAGTGCGTGCCTATTGGAGTAAATAAATAAATCGAGATGTAAACAGAAAAATAATGTTTGGCATTTTCCGATACTAGAGAAACAATGAGGATCTGCAAAGAGACTCCAAACTGTTGCTAGACCGACGCTTACCCGAGTCGATGCGGGCCTGCCGACGTGCTGCGCATTCTTCAATGCGCAGCTTAGGGATGCCCTCTGCCACGGCCCTGGCCATTCCACCCATCTCTTCGATCTCTTGGATGAACTGCGACGGAAAACACACGTAGCTCCGGAGGCAACACAGCAACACAGATGGAAAAGGAAACCAATGCATGCTGAGAAATTCCGATATTTGATCCAGTTGCAAGAATTAAGTGGACTTAAAGATGATCATGAACCCGTACGAGAGGGATTTGGAAGCAATAAAAAACACGGCCCCGGGTAAGAAAGTGCTCGGCGGCTGTGACGAACCTTTAAGGCCGTGTCGTAGATGTCGTCGGTGAGGGACTCCATCATGTGCGAGCCCCCCCAGGGATCGGCCACCTTCGGGATGCCCGACTCTTCCTGAATGATGATCTGGGTGTTCCTGGCGATGCGAGCGCTCTTCACCGTGGGCAAACCCAGCGCCTCGTCGAAGGAGTTGGTGTGGAGGGACTGCGTGCCCCCGAACACCGCCGCCATGGCCTCGATCACCGTCCGGACCACATTGTTGTATGGATCCTGACAAGAGGGGTCGAATGGCGTTATTGGAAAAAGTCATTCCTCTGGCCGTTTTTTTAGTTTCTGGAGACGATGTCCACGCGGAAACGTGCGGACTGAAATGATCGAACCCGATTGTCGAGAAGGGGCTAATTAAGCGGCGACCCCAGCAAGGGTCAGCATTCTGGCGTGAATTATCCGGCACTTACTTGTTCAGTGAGGGACCAGCCTGATGTCTGGCAGTGTGTGCGGAGGAGGAGGGACTTGGAGTTCTTGGGCTGGAAGTTGTCCTTAATGAGTGTGGCCCATAGCCTCCTGGCCGCCCGCAGCTTGGCGATTTCCATGTAGAAGTTCATCCCGATGCCCCAGAAGAACGACAGCCTGAAAGCACGAAGGGCGAGAGCGGATCAGTGCTTGTGTCGTTGCATGAAATGTCAACCGAATTCAAACGGACATTAGCCTCCTCTGTACGCTATGCATTCCCCACATTTGTCCTCACAGTACATTAGAACACACCCGCTAGGCTACTTTTATTCCCATCTTAATCGTTCTTGTTGTCGTCATTGTTAGCTTTAGCTTCGGGTGAACGACGACACATTTTGCTGGATAGGAAAGACAGATTGAGCGAATCGGGGCTTGACTTGGAGATTAAACGGGGAACGAAGAGGGTGGAGAAAAGCATGAAAGCTAATTTTCAGGTCACCGCCACGATAAAGCAAATCTTGTTTTTGATCTCTCACTCGTGGTTATGCTAAGTTGGTGAAGACACGTCTGCTGGGACTGCTTGTAGCTACTTTTCTGGTGTTTGGTCTACAAAACCTGCACCTCAGGATGTCTGAAGGTTGTTTGGTTTATCTTACTTGTCCAGTTCATTAAGGGGAACAAATTCGACGCGAGCGGTTTGTCGAAACAATTCGCTGGAGAGCAGAAAACCGTCTTTTTCCAGGCACGACGCTCTCACATCATGTCTGATTCAAACAACAGTTCACAAGCAAACAAAAGCACAGGATCAAGGAAGTACCTGAAGTACCGGCAGATCGAGTTAGGAGCATATGTGGAAAACCTTTTATCTACGAGCATATTGTATACCAGTGAAAGAGGGAAAGATGTAAAGAGAGAGGGGGGTCCGGTCAATGCCTGCCATTATTATGAGGATGGTTCGCTTGGGTTGCATCGGGAAGATGTTTCCTAGGACGCGCGCTCTTGTCATTCTGCTATTAGTGCGTAATTGAAAGGCAGCGGAGGAAAAGGGCCTGCGAGCGCAAGGGAAGGATGATAATGGAGGTCAAATGCACGCGACGGAAAACTGGACGGAGGGCATGGTTATTTTATTAACGACTGCAAGGGTCGGAGGGGTCGTAATAGACAAGCTTTTGGCTCCAAGTGCGGGGAAAGCGGGGAGGTGACAGGAGGATCAAGAAGGGCAAGAAATCGTGCGGGAATAAAACCAAAAGAAATTTTGGCCTTCGTGCAATTTAAACCAAAAAAAAAAAAACTTTTTCCAATGTAGACAAATCTGTGGAATGGTCATATACATATATATATATATATAGATCCTGTCTAACACAAAGAATTGCCATTCTCATAGTATTTTCCGGTCAATTTGGAAACAAGCGGGGGCAATTTGCTGAGGAAATAAGCTCGCAGTTCACCAAATTAGAAAAGACCTGTCAAAAACTGACCAGGGTTTTCACTCGGCCGTGACTCATGGCTCGGGACGTTATATTTAGCATCCCATTTTTCTCTTACAATAACAAAAAAAAAAAAAAAAAAAAAACACCCACTAAGACCACAGTTAGGAGCTGTTTGATGAGTACTGGTGTGTTGCCCGGGTCCATATGGCAAAAATATGATGTTTGTACAATTAATAACACAAAGCAGCCTTTTCCGTCTGGCTCTGATTGCCCGTCGGTCGGCTGGGAAACCGCGGGGCGAACATCTCGTTCCGACAAACACACCGGAATACTTTTTTTGGTGCCAGGTAAATGTGACCGTCGCAGTAATTGTACATTACTCAAACGCGGACTTGCGAGTGGAATATTAATAGCCGAGCACCATCGTCAGGCTTCTCCCGGGATGATTAATGGCAAAGGATTCGAGGGGCTTCAGGAAGTGCATGGCATCTGGAACTTGCGCTGGATTTTCCCCCTACACCTCTAAATTGTCTTACCGGCAGCTCCGCGCTGATTAAATCTGCATTTTCGAATGTAGAGGGAAAGGAACCCTCGTGACTCCTGACAGCGTGTGTGTGTGTTGGCGCGGCCGCCGGCGTGTTCTCGGGAGCGCCGTCGCTCACTGGAAAATAAGCCTTCGGCGAATCGCTTCGCTTATTCACTGAAACGGCGGGACACAACTTGAGCGATGTGGGTTATAAATGATTGACTTCACTTCTCTGCAACCGGCAGGTCGCAAACAATCCCGTTTATCACGGGAACTCTTGACTGACGCCGGTCATGCAAGGTCAGCACAGTCGAGATCAACCAATCACAACTTGGTAGGAGAGCGTTTGTCATGTGTTTGTTTGTTTTCCCCGGGACAACACCAGACGTTCGGGAAAAGTAGCGCCGATGCCGTTGCTCCACCGCTTCTCGCACAAGCGTCAAATGATGTAAAGCAGCCACTGTAATAGGATTATTTTTATAGATTTTATCTCCTCCCCACAGCCGTGGAAATCAAATTAGGTCAGCATTTTATGCGAGATAAAAGATAAATAAATAGATTCATGCTATATCCGTCGTAATGTTGTGGAAACGAAAGGCTTCATCCAGGGACTTTCTACAACGGCAGAGAAATAATATAAATCGTGGATGACGGCGTCGTAATGTTTTGATTTTTTTTTTTAACGATTGCTAATTTCAAACTTCTTTGTTTTGATAAAAGCACATAAAAACTACTAGAACTATAAAAAAAATGTCAATATTCTGCAAAAAAAAAATGAAAAATGGAAGTTAGAAAAATGTCCTTCTCTCTACATTCACTAATTTAGCATTTTGTTAATGATGTATGTGCTAGTTGGGTGTGTAATGTGTTGGTTGATTCGTTCTGTTCTTTTCTAAAAACTAATTCTAAAAATGATTTATCTCTTAAATTGTTATCTCAGGATGCGAAACAGTGAGATTATCGGTCAAAGATCAGATAATTGCTCTGAAGGTTGGGAAAGCTAAATGCTACTTCCAGAGGCCAGTTAGCAGTAGAATGATATGACTTCTTTTTTATACATGATTAATACCATACAATAAACATAGCCATCTTCATGCATACCGGCAACAACATTTCACCTCATAACTGCGTCTGCTGTGAGCAACACATATTCGAATTCCAATCAAGTCGCAATCTAAATGAATGACTATGAAAGTTTCGTACCTCGGTGCAAACTCGTCGATGGTCAGGCCTGCTTTCAGGCCGGTGCGGCAGTACTCCAGGCCGTTGGCTATGGTATAAGCCACTTCCAGGATGGCATCGGCTCCCGCCTCCTGAAGATGGTAGCCGCTGATGGAGATGGAGTTGAACTTGGGCATGTTCTGTGAACGCGGTCGCGGATACCGGATAAATTCAAGAGCGCGTTCATCGGCCGTTTGGATATAAAGCACAGAGGGCACCTGCAAATACCTGGGAGGTGTATGCGAAGATGTCAGCGATGGCGTGCATGGAAGGCTCCGGAGGGAAAATATAGGTATTCCGCACCATGAACTCCTTCAGAATATCGTTCTGAATGGTGCCGGTCAGTTTGGATTTGGAGACGCCCTGCTCCTCGCCGGTTACGATGAACATGGCGAGCACGGGGATCACCGCGCCGTTCATTGTCATTGAGACGGACATTTTCTCCAGAGGGATCTCGTCAAAAAGCATCTTCATGTCCTCGACGGTGTCTATGGCGACTCCGGCCATGCCAACGTCTCCGTGGACTCTGGGGTTGTCCGAGTCATAGCCACGATGCGTGGGGAGGTCAAAGGCCACGGAGAGACCCTGCTGTCCAGCTGAGACAGAGAGATGAATTAATATTGTGGATTAAAGATGACCATCCACGCGCTTCTGTGAACTAATTGTCAAAGACTCGTGCATGATGGACGGGACGGGAGTTATTCTGACGGGAGACTTTCAGGAATCATCTTCAAATCTTTGTACTTTTGACCTTAAAACACTTGATAGCCTTAACATTGACAATTTATATTTCATTGTATTTCTTATTCTCCCTCCTTCCTACTATTATCTATTACTGTTATGTTTTTGCTTGAAACTCTGGCACAACAATTTCCTTCGGGATAAATAAAGTTGTTCTCATCTCATCTCATCAAAAGGAAGGATGTCATTGACATTTTAGTTGGAATATTCCTAATCCACAAAGCAAGAATGTATTCCCAATGCATGACAAAATATTAAAATGCATGAAAAACTATCCTCAATACAACCTCGTGGCAAACAATTATGTTATAAGTGCAAATGTGTCTTGAGATGTATAAATACAATATATATATATATATATATATATATATATATATATATATATATATATATATATATATATATATATATATATATATATATCTCCTCACCCAACTTGTCTATGATTTTTCAAATCTACAAATTCATTTGTTTTCTTTGAAACAAATTATTTTATTTTAGGTGTTTTGGGACACGCGAGCGCTTGAGGCATTTTTAAGTCGCTGTGGACTTTCTCTAATGCTCGGCTTCATCGTGTTTCGGTTAAAATTGAAATCATTCGTCCCAACCAAGATGTAAACTACCTTTTATGTTATCCTTGTAGAACTTGTTGCTTTCCTCCACCGTGCTGAAGCCGGCATACTGTCTTATGGTCCAGGGTCTGTTGGTGTACATGGTGGGATAGGGCCCTCTAGTGTAGGGAAACATTCCCGGCAGTTCCTCCTCTCTGCCAGCTGTGTCTGCTTTCGTGTACACCGGCTTGATGTTGAGTCCCTCCGGCGTCCGCCATGTCAAATCTTCAGGGTTTTTCCCCTTCAGCTGTTTTTTAGCGTGTGCGGCCCACTGCGGGTGCAGCTCCACTCGGTCGTGGCATGGTGTGGCGGTGTGGATCTGGGAGCGGCGTGTGTGGGTGGAGGAGGCCGAGGCTCTGACCAGGCTCCGGGCGGCCGCCGATGCGCACGTCCTCTGTGCAGTCAGCATCGTGTCTCAAGTCTCCGCTCACACACACACATGGATCACCTGAAAGACACCAAGAGAGGCAGTCAAGTGGTAGTGAAGCCACACTTTACCGGTGTGTTTGTGTGGTTGCAGACATGAGGACCACTTTAATGAGAGGGGCCATTGTTGAGATATTAATGCTGTAAATCAAATATTTGGGAGGGGGGATTGTGTTATATTGATTATTGCATTTTGACATGCCGTGGTGAACAAACATTATCTTGACATGTAAAATGAGTCATAACCGTTTGGAGCATTAAGATGCTACAACATCATTGTTTGGCACAGACTTGAGTGAAAACAGTAAATAAATAAAATTACACCTGGTTGGTTAATTTGAATACAAGTGGTTACAGTTGCAGCTGTCAAAATAAAGAGTTAGAGCGATGTGGAGAGTGTAAACAAAGGAGAAGCTCTTTAAGTCTTCTCATCGGCGATGTGACTTGTGACTTTATTTTGCTCCCTCTTGCCAAACACCTTGACAACCAAGGTGGGTGCTAGCTAGCAGAGAGAGCATCGTTTTAAAGGTTTCATAGAGCGCTTATTCGTATAAATCCCCTATCCAATATGATGAGGGATATCAGAGAAAGACAAAAAAAGACAAAAAAAAGTACACGCCTCTGCAAAAATAAAGCTAAAAAGGACAGACGTCACCTCACTGTTTAGCACTGGTTAGCTAGCAGTTAGCAAACAAAGCGGTTGGTTACGTTCGAGAGGGAAGACAGATGTCAATTGTGACTTTCACCGCTGCTTGAACGTCTACAAACTTATAAACAATTACATAACTTTTTTGGGGTACTTTTCTGACCTTGTGCGCTGTTACGGTCCTCTGGCTCCGCGGCGGGCGTGTGTTACTTTATCCAATAGCATTTCATAACATAAACCGTCGGCCACTTATTGGCTAGTCCCGGAAACTCCCGGAAACCGGAAGTGACTACCGAAGTGATGCCTTATGGGATTTGTAGTAAAAACAGTTCCGTGGCTTTTTTTTTTGTAATATAACGGTTGATTTATCTACAAGTTTTGTGTATTTCCTCGTGGTTGATTTATCTACCAAGATTTATTTGATTAAATTTACCCTGGATAATTCGAATTTAGCCTTTTATATCAAAACTGTGAAGTACAGATAGTGTCCATTGGGAGGCGTTGTTGCTGTATAAGCTGCATTCCACTTTATTGCTGTGACAGTCACGCAGGCTAACTTCAGTTTGGTTGCACATTTAAATGTGAACGTGGCAATAAATAACTGTTTATTTGTTCTTGCCTTATCTGTACCGCTTGCCCTGCAGTAAGGGTCTTGTGGGGGAGGAGGGGGTGCGGCACTTATGGCAGCAATCACCTGGCAGGGTTTACCCTGAATCGGTCGCCAGTCGATCACAGGGCCACATATGGAGACATACAACCATTCGGTCTCCCATTCTCACATCTTGGCAACTAAGGGCCTCCAACAAACCTACTGCATATTCTTGGGCTGTGGGAGGAAACCGGAGAAAGAGCAGGAAACCCACGCAGGTTAGACATTGAGACTCCACGCAGAAAGGCAAAGGACCTCCCGGTCGAATGAACCGTGCAAGGGAGCGCTAACCGCTACGCCACTGTGCCGATCAATAATAAACAACAATGCAAAAATCAAATACGAGCGCAATTAAACACATGAAAGTTTTGTCAACACTGTACATGCCATTTTTATTCAACAGTTGGTCAATAATTGGACAGCAGCAATGGCTCTTGCACATTTTAGTACAGTATTGGAGAGGGTTGATTGGAGAGGGGATGCTTGCAGAAATTGTTTAATGGGGGATATAAAATATACTAAACATAGCAACATCATTCTGAGCATTCAGCAAGACAGTCCTTTATCAAAGTGGCAATGCAGACAGTGGTAGTTAATGCCCAGTCAAGATGCAGAGCAGAAGTATTGTACTTTCCACATGTACCTTTCCTCTGTCGCTGAAACGGTAAGGCAGTGTATGTTTTGACGACAACGTGGTTCGACTTTTTGTTGAAAGGATCGATTTCTTCTTGCTTCAAGAAAATACAACGTTTTAAGGAACTCGAAAGAAAATAACTTATAGGTAAACTGAATCGAGAAACAGAATTCAATACGTGGTTCATTTATGCATGAAAATTGAAACTTCTTGAAGCATCTATTATGATAAGATGGCAAGAAAGCAGCAGTGGATACATATAAATATTGGACTATGAAGATGAGAAATCAAAGAAGAGGAGAGATTGGACATCGGGCTCTAGCAGTCAGATGTGGTCTGTCTGCTTCTGCCTCGCAATTCACTGAAGACGTCACTCCAGCTTGAGCAGTTCCACGTCGAAAATGAGCGTGGCGTTTGGGGGGATGACCCCAGGATGACCTGTTGCTCCATAAGCCATGTCCGGCGTGCAGGTGATTTTCACCCTCTGGCCCAGGCTCATCTGAAGAAAAACAACAAAGCGGGTCAGAATGATCATGATGCGCTTCTCACGCACAAATTCCAACTTCGTCAGTGAATCCATCATCCTTACACCTGCACTTTGTGAGTTGTGCACAACAAGCTGCGCTCAAATGTCTTACCTGCACTGCTAACACTGCACATTGTTAGAAGAATGTTTACATTATCATTATTTCTTATCACTACATATCTAAATGCAGCAAGGACAGCAAAGTAGCAATTTCACTGTACAGGGAAACACGTTCGACAACAAACACTTTGAATCTTCAATCTTAATCTTGAATCTAATGACTTTACTGTTAGTCGTTTCTATTTTTGATATTCTAAAGGAGATAATACATCCATGTTTACTCTGCACACGAGCAAACAAGCGAAGGAGACATAAAAGACGTCCAGATCAGGGGAACATTTGAGATCTTTTGTCCGTGTTCATCATTTACACTGGGCTTACAACTAAAGACTTGGAGAAGATTTTGAGCTACTTCAACATCTAGGCTACTCAGGGAGATGGGAGTACAAGGACGCGCCCACAGACAGGCAGTCAAGGACCTCTACGAGGCTGCTGAGAACAGGAGCCAGTGGCTGTGGATGAAGAGAAAGGATCCAACTTGGGCCTTCAAGTGAGCTGGTGGCATCTAGGGAGTGAACCTGGGACTCTGGGATTCACTGCTGAACCCTCTGGAGATGTCAGGGGCCAAACATCCATGAAGGAGGGCGCTTACTTGACAACCCGAAGGAAGCCATCGCTCACTTGAACCCCACAGGGTCTCATCGGTGCCTTAAGTATGCTTTTATCGAGGGATATCGACAGCTAGTCCTACACAGCAGATCTTTGAAAAGACTCATGTAAAACTATCATCTCACTCCATCTAAAGACTAGTTTTTAGAGTTTCAAAGACTTGTGGAAAACTACAAATAAATGATTTTCCCATCGTGTAACATTTTCCCGTCACGCCGTGCCAGGTTTCCTGTTTCCGGATTTGTCGGAGATCATCTATTGGTTGTTGATTCGGTCTTTACGGTGATGTAACACAACTTGCGATGATGTCAAGCACATGTGATGTTGTCGTAACCCCAAGACTGGGCAAAGATTGTGCCCCGACTGTAAGACGACCAGCTTGCACTAAATGCCCTAGATGACGGGGGCGCTGCGACTCCGGTTAGACTCCCCTACGACGCTTAAGATTTCCCTCCGACTTCCAGCTCTAAGTCTCTGACTGGAAATGGTGCAGAATGAGAGGTTGTCATCAATCATGTCGGATGAAAACCTGCGACTTAAGATGAAATTATTCATAGAAATCAAAATAAAAACTCAGCTCATCATCATCTCACCCCAAATGTGCAAAGGAGAGAGAGATTTGGCAGCTCCTTCCTGACAGCTGTTGTTTCATAACAAACTTTGCTCTCAACAGTCATCTTCTCATTCATTCTTTCATTCACTGATTCATTCATTCATTCGCATTGTTGTATGCTGATTGTTGCCACTTTTTGCACATATTTATACTTTATGTGTGTATTGTTTATTCTCTTTATCTTTCTTTTTTATTTTATTGTATATTTTTAGATTCCTTTCTTGTCTGACTGCTGCACCTCTATTGTAGGATTCACAACCTGCTGTGTGTAAAATTGAAATTCTCCCATGGTATTCCATTTTATTTTGTCACTTTTGTTTCAGCCGAAATGAGAAGCACAGCATCAGTTTTCCTTCTGACATCCAGGATGGTTATTCAGTACCTGTGCAACTCCCTCCTCCCAGCCTTTAATGACCTCCATGCGTCCAATTTTGAACTTGAAGGGCTTGTTTCTGTCTCGAGAGGAGTCGAACTTCTTTCCATTCTGCAGCATACCTGCCAAAGACAAAAGAAATTAATCTGGCTGCACCCTCCCCCGCCGCCGTTTGTACTTGCTTTGCAGTTTATCACAGTGTAACGTAACACCAACACACACACACACACACACACACACACACACACACACCCTTCCTCTACAAGTTTTTATGTTGTGAAAAAGATTAAAAGGCACAAAGGAATATTTGGCTCCCGTCTCGAACCGGTGGGGCTTCTTATCAGGATCTTGGTTCTGTTTCAATTATCCAAATGAACAAAGGAAATCCGGGAGCAATGGCCTGGTTTAGCGGATTATTTTTAAAGTTAACTAGGCCATGGCTCGCCAGTATCTAGACCACAGGGAGAGCGAGGCGAACAAAAGGCGGCGCGGGGTTGGACTGTGCTCCTTCCCAACACTGGCTGGCGGATCAGACAGAGTAATAACCAGTGGAACCATTAAAACACAGACAGAGGGAACCTTGTCCAGTTTCATTTGTAACCTGCAACAATCTGTGCTCGGGCATTTTCACCTGAGGGAAGCTGGGCTGCTGTGCCGAGGCCCGTTTCAGATGCGGGTAACAAATGTAAAGGTTATTTGAGTTTTAAAAAAAATGGGGTCAGGAGAGAAAAATGATATTCATGAATCAAAGAAAGGTTGAAAATATTACAAATATGACTGCAAAATAAGTCAAATTACATTATTCTTGCTAATTTTGTGTAAAGACCTTTGTCGTGGCAGTTTGTTCAGTGTTGAACAGCTGATTGTAAATCCCATTCGGCAAAAGAAGAACCCGAAGACTCTGCGCTGAGAGAAATCAGTAAAAAACAAAAAAATTCAGTCAAATAATAAGAAATAAAACACAAAAAATGGTGCTGAAAATTAGCTATTCTGTAAGACACATACAAAATACGGCTGAAAAGAGAAGTTGCATAAAATACTGGCAATAAAACCTTCAAATAAAACAGATTCAACTCTTTGTCTTTTAAGTCTGGTAACTTTTCTTCAAAATACTTTTTTTTTCTTTTTGTTTTCTCCTCATCTTACAGATTTTTTTTGTCTTTTGGTTGATCGTTAAGGCAGCACCGAAAATTTTTTACTGTTAAAGAGTCTTGTCAACTTGATGGCAAAGTTTGCAAGAATGTATTTAATCAGCAAAGATATTGTTTGACAACAGAGGCTACGGACAATGTGAATTCAGACGGGATTCAAACCGGTTTCCAGTCAGGCTCAGAAGACACTTTCAAATCCAACAGCGGCGATTCGGGTGAATAATTTGTGTGATGTTGGGCCGCACCAATGAAATGGCAATGACAAATATAGATCCACGAGATACACAAATATCCAGATCAGATATCAACGCCACTGGTTTGCGGCTGATCTATTTATACTTTTCTCGATTGTTGAAATTATTTGCAGGTTGTTTAGTTCGTCGGCACCAGGACGTGGTTTGAAGGTTCCATTTACGGTTTTGCTCTCGTTTCACGCAGCCGAATCGTTCTAAACTGACAATTATTGCAGCCCGATGGGGAACGTTGGGCTTCGAGTCGAGCCCGATGTTTCCCGACGAAACGGAAGATGATTTCTGTCTCTTTGACAAGGACAAAAAGATGCATCCGCCTTACTTAACACCGGTATTGGATTGGTGTTCATCCTGGGACTGGAACATTTGGATCGGGACATCTCGGGTTTAATGTCTTCTGTTCTCCTGCGGCTGCAGCTCCTGTTTTGGGTCGATAAAATCTCTCTGACGCTCATTCTAATGTTTTCCCTTTTTTGTTTTTTTTTTCCCCGAATGTGGCTTTTTTTTTCTCATTAAAATCTTATTGTTATTTATCAGCATGGTTCCTGTTCAGCAAAGCTGTTTAATTGAGTTTAATGCTCTGCGCCATTATTTTCTCACTGAAATACTCTGATTAAACATATAAACTATCCTTTGTTTGTTTTGTTAAATTACCTCTGGACAAGTTGTTGGGCAACATCTTTCACTTTTCCGATAACACAGCGGCAGATGAATGTTAACACTTGAACAATGTCTTTAAATCAACAGTGACATTAATGAGCAGATTTTACTTCATGCCACCACTTTTATTGTACGTGAATGTGGATCAATTTTGAACGCATGTAGTAAATACTTGAACAGAGTAACAGATTTACTGGGAATCAGAGACAATAATCAGATAATATTGCACAAAGACTAGATCCTTGTTGCCAAATTTCAACACGGTCAGTAGACTTATAAACCTCGGGTAAATGGTAGGTAAAGGAAAAATATCCATCGTTATTCTGGAAGTTCAGCGTGATCTTATCTGATTTGTCTTTTACCCTGTGACAGTTCATCTATCGCAAACACGTGGGAATTAAAGGCGCGCCTGAAGTGAAGTTCAGTGATCAGGTCAGGTTCATCAAGTCAGTTCAATGTCGGTACTGTATACCTCCTATCATTTCACCCCCCCTATACTTAGTCGGCGCGCCATTTCCAAGAATCGCACAGGCCCGGATCCGAGTGGGTTGGGCTCGTTCCCAAGCAAGGATTGAATCGAGTGCAAAAAAACGTGGTTGAGTACCACCTGCTGCGGGGCATCCGGGCGGTAGCGAGTGAAAGCATTCGTGCATTAACTGCAAGAAAAAGAGGAGGGGTTCAGTATTTGGCAGCGCCGCTTCAACTTGTAGGAAAGTATTGATAGGCACATTTTCCAGGTAGGAAGCCAGTAGCAAACAGATGGTAAGGGATACTCATGATAAGAGATTAATGGTGTTTATTCAAATGTTGCTACTACTGCTCTACGTAGTTGAGGAAAAAAATGCCGAAAAACTAACAATACCCCAACAATTGAAAATCTTTTTCCTACGTCGCTGATCCAGAAAAAGCAGCTTTGTACATTCGTCTCCCATGCTTCTCTGCTCTGGCCGCCACCTATTGTATGTGCACATGCTAACCTTGTTATTAAGCGTTAGCATATTTACTGCGTTCATTCATTATCGTTACCGCTTGTCCTGCACTCAGGTTCACGGAGGCTGGAGTCAATGCCACTTATCATTGGGCGAGAGGCAGCATCCCATAGCGGCGCCACACAGAGACATTTAACCATTCGCTCTCGCATTCATTCACACGTCTCCAATAAAAAGCCTACATATTTTTGGGCCGAGAGAGGAAATCCGTGCAGACGAACAGAGAACATGCAAACTCCATCGGAATCCAGCCACGGACCTCCTGTGTGTGAAGCGGAAGCCACTGAGCCACCATATTAACTTCATACATGATTTACTAAGATAATGACCGACATCTGTCATTTGTCCATGTGTCTAGGATTGACGTTTAATAGAATTCCGATGCGGTATTGGAAGCAGAGCCGCTCGGCGTTGGTATTAAAGCTGCATTTATTTTAGTGTAGCCTTCCATTGCGAACACCTTAAAATAATTTACCCCTGTGACTCATCTAGACCGATGAAATGTTAATGTATTAAATGAATCAAATCAGGGACGTTAAACGGCTCATTTCACAGGGTTGGCACTCAGCTTTTAGCGGCCACCTCTTTCTCAATGCGAGCCAGAGGGGAAAGTCTTTTTGGGGGCTCCGCGACTCATGCCAAACTTGCTGTTCCTTCGTCGGGCAACTGGGAGTCTTTGCACCGATGCCAGTTCTTTCTCTATCCGAGTTCCTCGATAAATAAATGGTGTCCGGTGGGCTTTCGGTTTATTACTTCTGTTTTTTGGTGTGCCTTGCAAAACAAGATTGGGCAAAGAGCCGCCACCTCACTGACTGGAGGGCATTATATAAATCTCTGATTTGGATCCTATGTGACTCCAGTGCTTTTTATACTAAAGGCTGTTTTAGTGACTCACACTGTCAGTGCATCCAATGATATCTCTTATTAATAGAGAAGGAAAGAAAAATAATTAAGCATTTAGCTTTAGTCAAAGAAAAAAAAAGTTTAAACCAGACAAACAAGAGAACTAGTTTATTTAGAAACAGTTTGTCATATAAATTCAAATTCATCTTTGTCCAGGTTTCATCCGAAACACAATTACAGTAAAACCAGAAGCTAACATCGCTGTTCTGTGATGGGACAAATTTGCACCCATACCATACTCCTTGGGCTTCCAAAAATAAATAGATCTCCGGGTATAAGAGGAACTATAAGAGCTGAGGATGAGCTATTAGGAGTGCCGCAACACATGAACCACTGAAAAAAAAAAAGCTTGGGGGGGAAAAACATTTCCTGTGAAAAAGATAATGCACAGCAATGGTGTCTTTAAGAGGCATCTAATTAGAAAAAAAAAAAAAATGTTAGTCTAACACATGCTGTGTTTAAATATCGTCAGAAAACTGCAAGGCTTGAAGTGGGCCGCGCCAAACAAGAGAGCAAAAACACCTACATTTAATCTCAATCCCCACTTTTATCACAACTCTGTTATCACTCTCAGCCAGGGTGGGGTCCCTGGAAAAATAAAGCCCCGTCCCTCTTCCTGCGGCTGGAAGGCCGGCTCCTCCGCCACCCTCCCACCCCATGAGAAGCTTTCACTTGTTTTGGTCGGATCAGGGAAAAGCCGTACTTCATAAGAGGCGAGGGTATTTTTACCGAGGTTTACTGTATCCTGCCTTCCAACCCCCGCACTCCCTCCACCCCATCTAAAATGGCAGCCAACATAACGGCCTGAAGTGCGGATGAAACGAGATATGAGATGCGTGTAAAGCTATCTGTCTTCGACAAACCTGCGTTTGTCACTGAAGTTCACAGCTGCGAGCTCAAACTCCTGAACATTAAGAATCTTATTCAGTTTCACGCCGCTGATATAACACGGGCGACCGACTGGGAGGACGTCGAATGATTTACGACCGGTATTTTCAGCAAAGACTGTATCGAAGCCCGCAGAGCACTTGATTTTAGCCACAATTAGAAAGAAAAGTCTTCACCGTGTTCCCCTGGGCTTTGTTGCTCAGTAACTCGTATTCTTCCGAGTCCTGCCCCATTTTATTGTCAGGGTGTAGCAGAAGATTTTCAATCTAATCTCCATGAGGATTCCAGCTCGGAGGGCACACTTTGACAAAAACCCAACGGGCAAACCTGGTTTCTAATTTAGGTATCTCCAATTATGTCACTTGTAAAAGACCAACGAGTAATTTAGCGACTAGTCCCTTAAAAAGAAAAAAAAGCTGTACATTTCTTACTTCGACACAGCAAGAAATAACCTCGGAAATGTCACCAAAATTGCTTCACATGTTCTACTTCTTGAAATTGTGGAATTAAATGCGGGGAACCGTCTGAAAGTATTCATGCCGCCTTTCTGAAGGGAGATTCAGCATTCTGGAACAAATATTGTAGTTAATATAAATGTACGATCAGGCAACAGATTTCTGTGACGTTAAATTCCAACCCTTCTTGCCTGGTCCTACTTTCTATGAAACCTTTCTGTCACAATGCCGGGAGTCCCCGCGCCTCCGTAAAGCAACACTTCAAACTGATTTATTATGATGATTATTCTCTCGTCCGATTCATTTCCTCACTGTTTTGAACTTTTGAATGTTTGCATTGGTGCACTTCCTGCAACCTTCTCTGTTGGGAGGGACAGTTGGGCATCTCCTGACACACAACCCAGCGGCTCTGTCTATTTTTGCTATGCACAGTGAGGGCCATGAGGCTCCAGAGCTCAAACATGGTAAGGCATGACGTCCACATTTAGGCATGACGTCACGTACAATGCCAACGTTGTCGCATCTGGTTCTCATCTCGGCTCAGGTCCCGACTCGGTGCGTACCGTCAAAATATACTGTTATCTTTCCGCTGATTTCTGTCACACCAATTACGAGGTGTAAATAGGAATTTGTGATTAGATGGCACCGGGGAGGGGATTAATTTTTAAATCCATAATTGTTTATGTTAGATAAAAGAGCGAAGAACACTTCCATGGAATACCTTGAAAAATACAAGTACCCGTTTCTTTTTTGCTTGAAAACAAACACTCCTAATCTGACTTTACATTATTTATTCATAATAGCAGATAGAAATAAAGCAGGACTTCCAATCAAATTAATGGAAATTCTTGTTTGCCTTCCTCCCATTTTTGATTATTTTCCAGCCCATTTTAATGTAAATGTTTCCCACTTTGATTCTGATTTTTCCAAGAAATTTCTTGCTGTTTTTAGGAGATTACATGACGGCTTTCAAAAGCATTAATCAAGTTTTGTTTTTTTTTAATTCATTAAATCCAAAGGTGATTCACTGTATGGTGTCGGATTCCCTTGTGTGTCGGTTATTACTAATCCGACAGAGGGAATCACACAGCGCTGGAAAAAAAAGCCAGTCTTTTAATGAGTGAAGGCCTTGGATAATCATTTCGCTCCGCCTGTCTCTTGGCCCAGAGTCCCTTAAGCCTGGAGGTAATGATCGCTCACCTAATTTGGGAAATCACAACTCGCACCGGTGTCAGAGACGGGTCACTCACACATGTCTGAGCGTCTCTGAGCGTATCAAAACAGCAATGTGTGTAGTTTGTGCACATTAAATGCTGTTAAATGAGAGAGGGTTTCATATAACATGATACATTGGAGAAAAAAAAAAAAGCCCTCTTCCTAGCCGCGGCTATTTATCTATGCACTCTGCTATCTGGGAAACGGATGCCAAAGAAGGGTGCAGTCTGGGGTTCTGGGCCAGCTGGATGAATTGAAAGGGCTTCGGTCCTCCAACAAGCGAACCTACATTACCTCTCACCTCTTTATGGGACCTTCGAGTAATCTTGTGTCTCTATACCAAACGGGGTTCAGTGTAACTACACTTTCATGCAAATTCTTGGAAAACTAACCGCCTACGACAGCAAAAGAAGACTAACACGACTGCCTGGATCCATTCTTGTATAACTGTGTTATACTCCCGACACAGCAGCGTTCTCATCTCTTCTTTCCTGAGCATACTGGTTTTGCAAGTGAGTAAAGGTTGATTCTCTCATCGCCTTTCAAACGGATAACAATAAAGACAGAAGTCCACAACAACATCGAAATACAACCTAATGACAAAAAGCACAATTTCTTGTTTGGCTTTTTTAAGTCAAGTCATGTGTTATTTCATGTTTCTCTCTTGTCTCTCTGCTCGCTGCGCCAGTTCAAACATTTCCGTGGGTGGTCTTCAACGGCTGACTTTAAGGTACTTTCTGGCTGTTATTGAAGCAATTGCTTGGATAGGATTTCTTTCCTCTCAGCAATTTATATCGATGTAACCTCTTGCCAATTCAAACACGGCATAGTATCAAGATTCCATAAACTAGTGGGCAAATTACTTTTAAAAAGTAGATCATTTCAGCTAACTTTAGGATTTTTTTTGGATCTCTTGTGACGTTTATGAATAATTTGGACAGATATTTTATTTTCGAAGAATTCCTTCAACGTCTTTATCATCATTTTCCCAACTCTTGTCGGGGATGCAGTAGAATGGTCACCACATAGTGGTGGAGGATGCAGATTTTTTAGCAGGCAAAAGCAGACACGGTACTGCTTCTGGTAGAATCGCAACATAAGAGAGATAATAATAGGTCTGCAGCGAGGTGGCTTAGAATGGACCACCCCAACACACATTGGAAAAAAATTCTTTCATCTCTGACATCTTACATTCAACACAGCCCTTGGAATACTATATCATTTTTCAACTTTTTTGTCTTTTGTCGAATTTATTTGATGAAGATGATAACCAACAGCCTTACTGGGTGAAGCTCTTGTGGTTGGTAAAGAAGGAAACGAGTTAATCATTCTGTTTTATAATGAAACGTATGAAATAAGCTTTAAAAAGGGCCAGTTCACATGACATTGAAGGGCTGGAGACATGTCTGCTTTCTCTTTGGTGCAACGAAAATGTTGGAATTTGTCTTGCATGCTGCTGCTGCAAAAAAAAAACATTTTAAAGAAATTTCTTTTGGAAATCGAGGTCTGGCTATGCAGAGAATCTGATCAACATTCTTGTAAGCAAGTTATCTTCAGCGGCTGGGCCATGATTCCTGGAGAGAGATATTATTGCTGAGTCAAATGTAATTTTTTGGCAATTTCAGAAATGCAAATACCATTCTGTTCCCCTGTAATCCCGAAAGAGATCTCTGTGGAGAATTGCAACCAAATGATCAACTCGAAAAAACAGGAGTCAACAAAAGATGGATAAACAGGACTCCTGTTTCTTCATGACTGCATTGTAACTCAATATATGGCTTATCTGACAGGTGGATATAAGCTTCACTGCGTGGCAAAACAAATGGTCTCATTTGTCAACGGAAACCATGTTTCTTTCCCCCTTCGTTAAACTGCGGTTTGAGTTATATCTCAAAACACCAACTTCCCATTCTGAGGCGCGCGAGCTCCACTTATTGCATAATTTGTCACCTTAGTAGCTGAGCTATGCAAGGATCAGGCCCAAGGGGAAACAAATCTGATTACTCTTTCCATTATCCAAGAAAAAGTTCTGCGGTGCTTGTTATGCGGCATCTGATTAAAAATCACACACAAGTCAAACTCCCAGTTCTTTCACAAAGCTTGGTAATCAGGATTAATATAGCAATTTCAAACCCGGAGTCGCTGACAAAGGCGAACACGCGCTTCAACTGCGACGGTTGTCGACGGCGCTGGCATCAAAGAGTGACAACTGGGATCTATAACCATGTAATAAACCTGGTGATTCCAAGTCAGCCCGATGATATGTGGATAACGCTTTGTTTACTTTTTGTCTGACCCAGATGTCTGGAGCCCCAAGCCCGAGGCACAGAATAACCCAAATTAATTTCCCAAATGTCTGCCGTCCTACAGTCCCGCCTTGATATTGTCAGACAAGAGACCAAAGAGAGGAAAGGCAAATACACGTAGACAAATAAAAGTAAAACTCAGCAGTTCAAACTAACATTGGCACATTGAGACATAAAGATTGTCCTTCAAAGCTAATATTTTCTGGGCTGTGCAGTAGCAAGACACGTTTGCTCTCACAGCAATGAGAGGGGAAAAAAAATCACGTGGTCTCATGTTTGATGAAAGCGCAGAAAAGGTTACTCACCTATGTAATGAACAACACATGTCTGGCCTTTCTTCGGAAATGTCCTTCCTGTCGGGAAAAAGAGATTAAGCACACATTTGTGTTTATTTGAACAGCTCAGACTCTTTTGCACCCGCGCTATCTCGCTGTGGTTGAGAAATAGGGGAGATGTTTTCCGGCAGAAGTACCAGAACCATCTTTTAGCCTTCGGACACACTGAAGACAGATGATCTCCACCGGTTTCATTTCATTGAGAAACATGAGCCATCACCCGTTAAGTCTTTTCTCAGTTATCGAACGCTGAACGGACTTGAAGTATTTCCGACTGTCTTCATTTACATCCCACTTATCACGTTCCGCAATAGAATTAAACACAGAGGAATCCGCGAGCGTTTCAATCTACTTGTAAAGGCTGTGGATGCTGCTCACAGCCGAATGCTAAGCTAGCTGTGTGTTTACTCAAGCGCTCCAGAGGCCAAACTCCTTCCTTTATAAAATACATAATAAGAGTACATTTTTCGCTTGCGCGCAGCAGAAAGGCTGGCACGCCCCGTGAACGGCGACAAGGGATGCAAAAACTTTGGCAAGGACTCCCTCGTTATGTTCCATGAATTTTAATTCTGGCCGCTCGTGGAAATCAATAGCAGAGTGAAATTGTGTTTTCTTTTCCAACACCGAAACAAATCAACCCAATTTTTCAAGAACTTGCCTGACATTAGCACAGCGTTAGCTCTGGTATCGAGAGGACGACACATGAGGAATGGGACAATGATCGTAGGATTCGGTTTAACAGAAGGTGGTTGAAAATTTCTTCGGAAAAACAAAATTATTATTGAAAGCAGGTCTGAAAGACACCTGACGCTACCTTGTCGTTTTTTTTCTTGTCGTGGCTTGTTATTGCAACAGTATTCAAATGCACTGTTTTAATTTGTGTTTGTTATTATGCCGATGATTACTTGATTACTAAACTGAACAATTAACCCTCTGAGTCTCGATCATTTTTCCCCATTCGCGATCGAGGAAACAATTAATTAAACCCCTGTCATTGAGCAAAAAAAACCCAGGGTAATTTTCCAAACGGAAAACAATGGAAACACGGGACTCAGCTTGCATCCGGCCACACAGATATCTTTGTCTCGAGCACAGCAAAACCTGACAACTGCAGAAAAACAACGAATGAATGAAAAGGAAATTATGTGTTGGTTGGAATAAATAAACTTGTAAATGTGACATTCAGCCAAACATTGTGTAAGATTCCAGAGATTGGATAACAGTGAGATGCATCTCGGCATAATTGTAAAATGTCAGACAATTATAATCAAAGGGCTGGAGATGGTTTTACATTTAAAACACAATATTGAGTAAACCATGTAAAGTGAATATACTCGTAATGGCTTGCTGGTCATCTTTCATGGACAACTTTTGAAAGAATGGGTGATGTAATAGAAATGGGATTAATGAACTAAATGTGTAACATTTAAAAAACACAACAGCATGACCAAATGTGGCTTTTAGCTGGAAATATATACAAAACAATCAATATTTCAATCTAGCAAATTATTGACATTGTTTATTGACCTCACAGCCTCCATCCTTCCAAACCAGGGTTTAAAACAGAGTTTCTTTCACAGATTTTTTTTATGTAAACCAGCATCACAAATATGCTCATTTGATTCAAATTAATAAAACTAACATCGCTAAATGTGTAAAATCTGAATGTTTTGTGTGCCATCATTGACTTATAGGTTGACCAAAGCAGAAAGTATGGAGAGTTCTAGAAGGATGAGCCGTTAAGTAGTCCGTGGTAATTAATAAATACAACTTAAAGTTTAGCTATTATGGACCGTTTTACTGTGTCCAAGAAAAAATGGGAATTAACGATGGTCTAGCAGAGACAACAATGTCTCCTAATATGTATATAAAGTTTGTTTAAAATGTGAATTATCTTTTATTTTCTACAATCATCGAGCAAAATTCCAAGAGAACATACGAGCCGCCCCACCACCACCGCCACCACCACCGCCGCCGCCTCCGCCTCCTCCGCCGCCGCATCGAAGCACCATACAGGCGAATAAATCAACTTACCATCACCGGGGGATATTGTTTCAACCTCTACACCCATGGTGGCGGTACTCGGAGATGAACACCGGAGGAAAAAGGTCCAATGACAGCCGGAAGACGGGGGATACACAGCATGTATTCTCCGAGTCGTAACGGTGTGTCGGTGCTGCGGAGCCGCGCCGCCGCCGCCTGACAGCACTGGCTCCACTTCGAGCCGCCGCGGCGTCGCGGTGCGCAGCTGTTTCGCGCACGTCTCCTTCCGCGTCACGTATCGGCCGCCGTCGAGTCGTCAAGCATCGTGAGTCAAACACGCCGGTTTGAGTTCCCGTCGCCGTCGAATTATCGTAGGAATAAGCGTGAGTGTTGTTTCTCTCTCGCTTGGACTAACAAAGGATTTTGAAAATCGTCCGGGCATTCAGCGCCATCCACCGGAGAGACGCTGAACGAGAGCTAGCTCGGGTTTAGTGGACTACAACTCCCATGATGCATCGAAAATCCCACTCTCGCTTTGCTTCCGGGTTAGCGACTACGTTATGAACTTTATGAACACACTTTAGCATTCAAGGTAGGTTCCTGTTCAAAATCCTCTCATCGATTTTTTTAGTTTGCATAAATGGTGTTGTGAATCACAGTTTCAATCAAGTCATGATTCTTTTGGTGGTTACAAATGTGATTTTTTTTCTTTCTTTCCATTTTGAACTGAAAAGCATTCATAGATTGCAAAATATCAATTTGAATGTTAGCTTACTTTGAAAGTAATGGCCTCGTTATTTTTTTTCGTTTAATTTGCTTTATTTCTACTCTCTGACACGTGGAATCTTTATAATAAAGATAACAACTTCACCTTATCTAACATTGTTGAATAAAACAACGTGTCAACAGTTTCAGCATCAGTAAACATCCTGTTATTTGCTCAGTTTAACCACGGGTGTCAATAATATCTATTCAGATGTCAGCATTCACACATACCTAATTGATCCTGGAGGAAATTATGTAATATGAATATAAATGGAATATGCGGTGCTATAGCATGACTAAATTCCGGATTGGGTTTTCTTTAGCTTGTAGATGTTTCTGCTCTGTTTGGGGACGATTAAACTCAGAATGGGGAAAGTGTCGGATTCGTGAGATTTGCGAAAGTACAAGTACACACCCCGACCAGACCTGGCCTGAAGTTAACGTCCTCGGGTCCCGACAGAACCCGTGCCTTTGATAAGGTCATTCAGACGTAATCAGCTGTATGTTCGTCACCACGGCGGCAGCTCAGAGGGAGAAGGGATTAAGGCATGTACTTGGAAGGGGACTCGGGAGAGGCTTTTGCTCGTCTTAATCTGCATAGGTAGCAATAACCGCTCATACAAGACCCATTCGGCGGAGACACCGGTCCCTGCCGTAAATGTCGTCCTTTTGAATCGTTCTGCTTCTACCCTTTTGCAAGCCTTCTTCTCAAGCGCCGGGATGGATCTTGGCAAGGCAAAGCTGCTCAGGACGGGAGTCAACGCCCTCCATCAAGCCATACATCCCTTACACGGCATAGCGTGGACGGACGGCAAGCAGGTGTGCTTGACGGCTCTCTACTTCATCAACGGGGAGGTGAAATTCGGAGACACCAATGTCATCGGGCAGTTCGAGCACGTCTTCGGCCTCTTCTGGGGCCCGCTGTGTTGCTCCGACTCCCCCGCCTTGCTGGCCGTTCAACACAAAAAGCACGTCTCCGTCTGGCAGCTGCAGCTCAGCGCTCTGGAGCAGAACAAGCTGCTGTGCACTCAGACCTGCGAGATGAGCGAGCCTTTCCCCGTGCTCTCCCAAGGCTGCGTTTGGCACCCGAAGCTGGACATTTTGGCCATCCTGACGAAAAGGGACGCGTCCGTGCTGTTCACGGTCAGAGTGGACAACCGGAGAATCAAAGCGGATATAAAAGGCAGCGGGCTCATCCACTGCGCTTGCTGGACCAAAGACGGCACGCGTCTGGTGGTGGCCATAGGCAGCGCTCTTCACTCCTACATCTGGAATGACATCCAGAAGAGCCTGGCGCCTTGCTCCTTCTGCCCCATATTCGACGTGGGGGGCTACATCTGTGCCATGGAGGCCACAGGGGAGGCTCAGGTCGCTGTGGCCACGGAGCTCCCCTTGGATAAGATCTGTGGGTTGAACGCAGGCCTAACTTTCGATATGCCGACCGATGCCGAGTCGCCGCGAAGCTCCCAAACCGCCATGTCGGACGACGACAGCGTTTTGGACTCCAGACGAAAGTCCCTGGAGTCTGAAAGGCCTTACTTCCCCAGCTCGGGCCCTCTGGACCTGACGCACCTCCTCGCGAGGCACCGTCGCTCGGACCCCAGCCCCCTCATTCACCTGCGTCGTAGGGACACGGTGACGGGCAGCGGCCAGGACTCTTCGCACCTCATCCTGATCACCTACGAGCGCAAAGTGACGACCACTCGCAAAGTCAGCATCCCCGGGATTCTGGTCCCGGACATCGTGGCTTTCGATCCGCATGCTTCCACCGTCGCCGTGGCTTCCAACTCGTGCAACATGGTGCTGGTGTACTGCATCACCTCCTCGGCCATGCCCAACATCCAGCAGATCTCCCTGCAGACCAACGAGAGGCCCAAAGGAGTGTGCTTTCTGAACGACAAGACGCTTCTGGTGATGGTGGGCAAGCAGAAGTCAAACGACCCCACTTTCCTGCCAACCTCAAACACAGATAAATACGTCCTCCGTCTCCTCGCCAAGGAGCTGATGTACGACGGAGAGGCTTCGATCCCGCAGTCCCCCGGCGCTCACACTCCCGAGCCTCCTAATATCAACGCGAGGATTAGGAGGCACTCGGAGCATCTGTCCAAAGATGACAGGGAGCGCCCGGGGATAAAGGATCTGGTGTTGCCTGGAGGGGGAGTAGTCCGTTCACCAGGGAACAGGCGCAGGCTGGTGGAGGAGGTGAAGAGCGTCGAGCCGAGCCGAGCCGCCAGCTCCGGGGACGTCTCCGAGCAAGCCCTGTCCAGCGCCTCCTCCGTCACGGTGGAGAATTTCGACATGGACCACGTCAACCGCATGGCCAGCCTGGCCGTCGCCGGCCAGGCCAGCAGGGACTCGAGCAGAGCCAGCTCGCCGCGGCCGGAGCCGTCGGACCGGCTCGGCGCGGAGCAGACGCTGCCCATGCACGAAAGGTCCAGGGAGCGAGCCCTGGAGCAGCTGGTCCACAACATGGAGAGGCTTTTTACGCGATTTGCGGACGTACAGCAGTGCCTGACGGAAATCAGAGATCACACCCAAAACGGCAAGAAGGCCCTGTGTGTTTACCCCAACGCCTCGGAACCCCCTTACGTCAACGTCACCTGCCAGGTAAGCTGGTTCTCTATGTTGGTCCGGTCACATTTGATACAAGGTAGAGATGTAACAACCGCACATGGTGGAGAATCAAATATTCATTTAGCTTCTTCGGACCAGTGAATTGACGAGTGTCTCGTTCCCGTCGGTGGCCGCGTGCGTTCGCCTCCGACGCCGCGTCCGAATCCAGAAACAGCTTTCGGAGAACGTGTTCATCGACGAGCGGAGGCCGGTGCTGCTGTGCGACGGAAAGTTGTGCCTGCGAGCCCTCCAAGACCTCTTCAGCCTCGCCATCGTGGAGATGCTGTACGGTACGTTAGGTTTGGACGAGTTGGACGCTTGCGACGAGTTAAAAGTCGGCTAGCTGTTTCTGTTTAGTGCATGTTGTGAGAGTAAACAAGGTTAATCTTTGGGAACCACTTCGAGGAAACCCCCGCTAGGCCTCTTAAGAAGGTCTTCCTCGGTCTCGGTGAGTATTTTCAGCGAGCATGTGATGGGATTCCCTTCTCGGGTCTTTGCATATCATGTTTCTCCTTTACGAGATCAGTGAAAAAAAACGTAAAAATTCGGAGTGAAGTTCCGATGATAGAGAATCTATCGAATTCAGGGAAATGCGACGTTTAAGCATTGTTCTGTTTACGCGCATGTGGGCTAATATTGGAAGTGATTAAAGGCCCAGGACAGATTACAAGGTTTAAAACGAAAGCGGCTTACCGCCGTTTAATGGACGTAGTGTTTCGGTGATCCTCGTCTCCTCAAAACAAAGAAGTCCGGTCCAGTTCTGGGCTCGGCGGTTCGTGGCCTGTTTGCCGTTGAAACTTGTGCGTCTTCCGCTTCTTCCTCTTCCAGGTCCGCTGTGGATCGTCCTGGTAGCCGACCCGGACGGCTTCGTGCCGCTGACATTCAAACCCAAAGAAGAGCTGACCGTGAGGAACGGGAAGCGGAAAACTACCCTCCGAACCCCCGGCAGTCCGGAGGCCTCGTGCCCGACCAGCCCGGCCCCGGGCCAGAACCCCAACAGCGCCGGAGAGGCTTCCACATAGCGGCCGGCGACAGCGTCTGCTTCCCCGCTGCTTACAACATGTTGGAAAGTCTAGCAACGCCCACCGTTCTGAAAAGACAAGCAGAGCTTTTCTCTCACACTTTTTACGAATGCAACCTCGGGTCGCGTTGTGCTTTGGAAAGGCTTTTATGGTTACGGTTTCGCGTCAACGCATCCGTACGGAGGTTGAACGTAAGGGAAGATCCGAGAATGTACGGTTTAATTCCTCTCGATGTGACGCCGTCCAGTTCGGCGCCGACGACAAACTCAGTCTTCATTCATTCATTCATTCATTCACGATCGGCCCTCGCTGCCGTCACCGCTGGGATTCGGGCAAAAAATGAAGGAACGTATCAAGAGACGTAGTTTGGGGTTCGTGTTTAAACAAATGTCAAAGGATTATGGACGTTATGGACTTAGATGAATGTAAAAATGATGCACGTTCACGAAAAATGACTTTAAATATAAAGAAAAAGTATTTTTCTACAGTCATTTTTTTTCTTTCTATTATCTTTGTTATTCTTGACTCATTCCTTGCTTTTTTTTTTTTTTGCTCAATAAATAGTTGGTTGATTTATTTCGCCTTTCTGTGCTTTTCTGACCAGTGCACATTCAGCATGATACTGTGAATCAATCCACAAAGATCCCCGAAACTTAAAGCCCGATCGATAAATCTGATCGGGAGATTCACTCCCGAACACGCGGTCAAGCGAAGGCTTTGTGACATCGAGAGCGAATGGTTGACGGTCGAAGCTTCTTGTCCAACGTCGGCTAGGATTAGCTTTCGCCCACCATGTGCACCCAGAAAATGGATTAATAAATCCCCAGAATAAAGCAAATCCATTGAAGTGCTACGTACTAGCTAAAGCGTCCTGTAAAAATCTTTTTATTTTAAACAGACTCCACAAACACCCATGTAATGCTCATTAAGGGGGATTTATTGAAGGGCTATAACATGTATACTGCATTATTCTTCATAAGGTGTACCTAATAAACTGGCAAGTGAGTGTACAACTCCATGTTTTTTTTTCTCAAGACTAAAAAAAAAAAAAATCAAAATGAGGTAACAAAGTTCAGCCGAACGCAACGACACGGCGAGTTTCTTTCGGACGCGTCCGAGCCGAAAATCCAGGATCTGCGCTGATTGTCGAACCCGGCGCTCTCGCCGGGGAGTTTTGCAACAGGAGCTCATTTCAAGCACTTTTGTTCTTGTGCTGCTTTAACCAGGCGAAGATAACACCACTTGACACGACACGAGGGCGACACACAAGATGGGACGATATTAAGAGCACTATGGAAGACATAAATCAATGTAAAAGTGTATCTTTAAAAAAATATATACATATTTTGGTAGCTTTTTTTCGTTTGCAGTTTTCTAATCGGTGTACAGAAGCCCCGCGAGGACATAGATTCATATATTTTTCCTCCAAATAAATTCAGCCTCCGTCTTTCCATCCATCTCTAGCCGTTGGAGCAGCAGACGCCCAGACTTCCCTCTTAATTCTTTCGTGAATATTAATATTATATCAATAATATTAATAATAGCTGTCACCAGTGCTGTGTAGCTGTTAGCATAGCTATTATTATTAGCATTCGCACCTCCTGACCTTTTATCGCCCTCTGTTTCTATCTCTGTCTTCATCCCAGTTTTTCCTCGCCACCTGCTCCTGGGAGGTGGAATGTTGGGTTTTTCCGCGGATCATCTCAAAGATCGTGGTCCAGACTTGTTCTCCGCGGAAAGCGCCGCGAGACTACCGTTGCGATTTGGCGCCACGGAAATGAAATCTGAGCGTTTCGGGGAAGGGGGGGGGAGATACCGGAAGCCGCCTCATCTGGCCTTTCTGGACGCAGAGGAGCAACAGCTGAGGGAAAAACAATCTCCCCTCTTTTCTTTCCCAGACAAAACCATCCCTTCGTCTTGTGAAAATGGAGGATATATGTGAAATATGCTGAGGGGTTTCTGCTCGGCTTCACACTCATCGGTACTTCGGTTGTCTCAGTTCCTCGGCAGTGAAACACAACACACAAATGTATTCTGTCCGGCAACCTCTACAACATTCATCTCATATAAATCTTGTTTTTTTTGTCTTTTTTTTTGGTTGTTATCATGTATAATAAATAAATAACAGTGTTGAAGAGCTAACCTCAGCAAAAACTGATATACATTCATTTGTATAAATAAGGTAATCTTATATATTCATATCCTTATTGCGAGATGACTATACAGTACATGTGGAAATGAAACAAAAAATGTTTACGTAAGAACCATGTCGACTACCTCTCAGTGTAATATACACCAATAACGAAACTTCCAGATGCGTGACTGGAATACGTGGCCTGGGGGGGGGGGGCTAGGAAGAGGGGTCGCCGAAGATCCGGGTCAAACGTTGCTCAGATCTTCCATCGTTCTGGAGCCGATGCTTTGTTTCCTGGGAGGGAGGAGAAGATTTCGGTCATACATGTCCTGCACCCCTGTGACAAATTCTTCTTCTCCTTTGGGCTTTTCCCTTCGGGGTAAGAAAAAGCCAGTCGACCTTCTCCATCTAACCCTATTCTCTGGATCCTCCTCTCTCACACCAACGACCTTCATATCCTCTCCAACTATGTCCATAAATCTTCTCCTTGGTCTTCCTCTAGACCTTTAATTCCAGTATCCATCGACCAATCCAGTCACCATTACATGCAAAGGAACATTCCATAATTTTTTTCTTTTTTTTAATGCAAACGACATACTTTTCGCTTGTCTGAACACAGAACAATTTTTTTTCCCTAAATCAATGTGTCTTTCATAGATGAATACCAGGTTAAAGGAGGAAAAAGTCTGACTGGAAAAACAAAAAAAAGAAGATTACCGTAATTTCCGGACTATTCAGCGCACCTCAATATAAGCCGCACCGGCTAGCCGATCGCTATCTCGGGCTTCCTCCTGCGCACTAACACCGTCAAAGTCGTCTTCTTCGGTGTCGGAGTTGAATGGACGAATTTCCCGGTCATTTCATCGGTCCGATGTGACGAGGATAAACGTTTTAGCAGCGTGAAGCTCGTTAGCGTCCCCCCCCCCCCCCCCCCCCCCCCCCCAAAAAAAAACGTCCATATATTAGCCGCATCGTTGTTCACGTGAAAAAAAGTCGCGGCTTATCGTCCGGAATTACGGTAAAAATATCTCGGTTCATTTGAAACATTACATATTACAACTGATCAACAGTGCTGGCGGATGCATATTATTGATTTTATGACAGAGGCTGCCAGCCGGTGAAAATTTGAACATTCATTTGGCCTTTTGGACTTTTGAAAGAAGGGTTGAATGGTTGCACGTCTCTATATGGGGCCCTGTGATTGACAGGCGACGGGATTAATCATAAATGTATGAATATTAAATGTATATCAAATGAGTTAAGTAGTAGGGACGGTAAATTTTTCAAAAGCAGGGAGTTGCTCATGCGTTTTCCTTCCCCTTCAGAGATAAACGTAAGGTTTTTCTCACCGCAGCTCCTCCAGGTGCAGCCGGTTCCTCAGCCGCACTTTTTCACTGATGGGATAGAGGAGGAGGATCATCAGCCCGGTGACGATGAAGGCCACCGGCGCCGCACCGATCAGCAGCTTCAGGGTGTAAACCACCGGCGCCGGCTGCCTGCAGGCGCCCGTGTCGTAACCGGCAAACCTGCGGCGGGAAACACAGTTTCACCCAAAGGTTAAACAACCGACAGGAAACGCAGACCAAGGAGAGGCGTGACAGAGTGAACGCTTGCATGTCCATATAGGACACGTGAACAGTTGTATTTCTTAATGGCATTAAATGACGGTGAACCGTCGTACGTCTCAATATGACGTGCGAATGAAAGAGTGAACGGTTGTTTGGTTTTTATGGCGTTTGAATGAGAGGATGAAAGGTTGTATTTCTGTATAGCGTGTGAATGAAAGAGTGAATGCTTGCATGTCTTTTTTTTACTGTTTATGCAATTTCTCAACCATTATTTATTATCGTTATATTTTTCTCGTTACTCTGGCACAATCGGGATAAATAAAGTTGTTTTTATTCTTATGATATATGACACGAATGAGTGAGTGAATTTCTGTATTTCTATATGGCATGAGAATGAAAGAGTGAATATTCATATGTTTCTGTGTGATGGGAATGAGTGAAGGAAGAGTTGTATGTGTTCATGGCCTTTGAATGAGAGGATGAATGCTTTTATTTCTACATGGTGTGTGAATGAAAGAGTGAATGGTCAATGTTTCTGTATGGTGTGAATGAGAGGGTGGATGCTGGTATGTCTTTACATGCCGTATGAATGAATGAGTGAATGGTTCCGTCTATATGGTGTTTGAATGAGTGAATGGTTGTATTTTAATATGGCATGAGAATAAGAGTGAATGGTTGCATGTTTTTATATCACGTGAATGAATGAGTGAATGGTCAAATGTCTACAGACGAAAAAAATGGTGAAAACATGATGCTAAATGAACACTAGCGGCAAACCCAGCCCTGCACTACAGCGTGAAAATAAGATAAGATGAGATAAGATAAGATAAGATAAGATAAGATGAGATAAGTTGTGATGAGATAAGTTAAGCTAAGTTAAGATGAGATGAGATAAGAAAAGATAAGTTGAGATGAGATGAGTTGAGTCAAGTTAAGTTAAGATAAGATAAGATAAGATAAGATAAGATAAGATAAGATAAGATAAGATTAGTTAAGTTAAGTTGTGTTAAGTTAAGCTAAGTTAAGTTAAGTTAAGTTAAGTTAAGACAAGATAAGATAAGATAAGATAAGATAAGATAAGATAAGATAAGATAAGATAAGATAAGATAAGATAAGATAAGCACTTTGTTTATCCCCTTGGGGGAAATCTGTTGGCAGAGCAACGACAACAACATCAATAAATATATATATAAATGTAAAATAGAAGAGACATAGAGTATGAATAGAATAAAAAAGTGACATCAACAACAACAGCAAGGATAAAAATAGATAACAGAATGAAAAAAAAAAAAAGGGAAAAATATGGATAAGCAGGGTGAGAATGGAGAACGGAGTGACGACAACGAGGATAAAAAAACGAAACAAGTAAATAAATAAAAATACAAGTACTAATAAATGACAGCCTCCATCTTGGAGCTGCGTTAGCTTACTCCAGACACAAGGTGGACACTCCCAGGGAGATCCCGGCTGCAAACTTGGTGAAGAACACGTAGAAGGAGTAGAAGATGGCCTCGTGGCCTTTGCAGTAGGGGTTGGCCAGCCTGAAGTCGTCCACCACATCCGGCAGCATCGACCTGAAACCCACAGCGACGTAAATCCTCAGCGTAGATGGCGGAGATGTGCTTTGATAAACCGGCCGAGGGGGAAATTACAGGGCTGACAGGCGGCGTTTTAACGACGGGGCGGAGGCGGCTGAGGCGGCGTCCCCGGCCCCCGCGGAGAGGGTAAACAATCGAACCCCGCGAAAATAAACGCCCCCAAGGGAGGCCCTCTGTAATTTGGTGGTTTTGAGGTGTGTGTGTGTGTGTGTGAGGAGTCAAAGAGCGAAGACCGTGGGAGCGATTCTGCCCCGTGGAAGGAATGCGAACCCGCCGTTAGCGGTTCGTTTTAGCCGCGGCTCCGAACGCCGCGGACGATAACAAGAACATCGGTTGTTTCCAGCGTGATCTATGTTTCCCTTCCGTGCAAAAGAACGACGGCAGACGGGAAATTCGGGGTTTCGGAGGAGCGTTACCACGGCATCAGGAGCGAGGCGGCCACGCTGAGTCCGGACGAGACGGCGACCACGTAGGCGACGACCACGTTTGGGATGAACACCAGCATCATGGTGAAGGGCATGATCCACTGCGGAGGGCGACAGGGGGGTCGTCAGTCCCTGAACGCGACATCGAAGGTCTCGTGCGTGGACGTGAGGTTTCCAAAGCGGCCACAAGATGGCACCAACACCCAAGCTTGAGCAGAGCGGATCAAACCCCCCCCCCCCCCCCCCAAAAAAAAAACAAAACAAAAACAAAAGCGTGCTCACTGTGATGCCGCAAAAGGCCGCCGTCTTCTTCCCGAACCTCTGCAGGAACCACTGCCACAGTGGGATGCTGATCACCGCAGACACCTGGAAGGAAACGAACCCGTGTCTGAGGGGCTTCCGACCGCAGGACGTGGAAAAGACGCTTATTTATCTTTTGGAGGATTATTTAGATGTTTGGTTGATTTTGAAGGGTGACGGACGGCCGGTACGCATTCACTGGAGAAAGAGTCGACCGGCGAATGATCAGATCATGTTTAGAACGTATGTTATATCGTTTTGGACAATTTCTTTTAGCTCATTTAGAGCCCGAATAAAGAAAAATATATTTTCACGTCACACAGAGACAAACGACACACGCTCTCATTCACAACACATGTAAACAAATACAACCATTTTTATTCTCATTTAGAGACATTCACTCTCTCACACGCATCAAACAATCATTCATCCTCTCATTCATCCATCATATAAAGACTTCTAAACATTCACCCTCTCATTCAATGTCATATAGACACATCGCAGAGACATACAACTGTTCACCCTTTCATACACAAATCATGTAAACAAATACAGCCATTTACATTTTTATCATATAGAGACATTCATTCTTTCACACACACGTCATTGAGTCGAACAATCATTCACTCTGTCATTCACCTATCATGTTAAGAAATACAGCATTCACCCTTTTATTCACACCTGTTATAGAGATAAACAATTATTCATCCATCATATAGACAAACAATGATTCACCCATTCATTCAGTTATCATGTAAAGAAATACAACGTTCACTCTTTCATTCACATATGTAAAGAAAGAAAACATTAACCCTTTCGTTCACACCTCATATAGAGATAAACAATTATTCATCCATCATATAGACACACAATGATTCACCCATTCATTCACGCATCATATAAAGACGTACAAACCCACAATGTCGTATAGGGATATAAACATTCACTCTCTCATTCACATGTCATACAGTCAAACAACGATTCACCCATTCATTCAGTTATCATGCAAAGAAATACAACATTCACCCTTTCATTCACACCTCCTATAGAGATAAACAATTATTCATCCTCTCATTCATCCATCTTATAGACACAAAATGATTCACCCATTCATTCATGCATCATATAAAGACGTACAAACCCGCAATGTCATATAGTGATATAAACATTCACTTTCTCTTTCACGTGTCATACAGTCAAACAACGATTCACCCTTTCATTCAGTTTTCACATAGACACGTTCAATCATTCACCCTCTTATTTATAAGTGTTAAATAGACGTATAATCCTTCGCCCTCTCATCCACTATTTTGTCGGTTTGTTGTCTCCGGTGAGTGATCGGCCCAAAAGAGGGAATGTTTTGATTGTGAATAACAGACAGAAGAGAACATCTTTTCTTTTTTCTATTGTGCTACATTTACTCACCAGGATGGTTAGCACAATGTTCTGGAAGTGATCCCTCAGGTCGGCGGCGTACGTGCAGAAGAGGACAAAGTTGCTCTGCACCAGCTGCGGAAGTCAAACATGATGCATTCGGTGACTCACGGTCGTCCCGTCCACTCAGCACCGCCGGCGGCGCCGAGCGCAGCGCGCCGACCCGGAGAAGCTGCTGACGGCGTGTTTGCGCGGATTTTTTTTTTATTCCCGGAAAGGGCGGGCGGAGCGGACGTCTCCACCGAGACGGGAGGAAGCATCCAGAAATACGGGGCGATGCTATAAAGCGTGGGATCACCCATCTTCAGGAGCGGCTCCGCTTACTGTAAATCCGCGCCCTCGTAAACAAATCCGCGTTTACCTGGATGGCGACGGTGATGAAGAGGAAAGCGGCCGTCAGCGTGAGATAAGGCCCGTGTCTCATCACCAGGATGAAGCCGCGGTGGAAGGGGATCTGCTTCTCGGTCCTCGGAGCGTACGGATCTACGGGCGTCGACGGATACGGGAGGTCAGAGGTCAGGGAGGACGGTTTTGGTTAGATTCGGTCCTGTAGCTTTTCCCCCTTTGAGCAGCTCGAGCAATATAACATCTCTTTTTTCATATTTCCATGTAAAGGACTATTTATTTGTTTTTCATTCCTCACACTAGCCATGTTTTTCTTTTCTCTTAATATTCACAGTTACACATGTACATTCCCATATTGCACTTTTTCTGGAAATTTAATAATTATAATAATGCTAATAAAAGTAATAATAACAATAGTAACTATATTACAAATCTTCATCATCATCACAATAACGGTAATAAATTAGAGGCCATAGATGATGATGATGATGATAATATTAATCATAGTTATCGTGATTATTAATAATAATAACCATAACAATGGATATAATAATAATGATAATAATAAAAATAATAATAATAATAACAATAATAGTAATACAAATATTGATATAAATAAAAACAATAATAATAATAATCACGATCACAACAATAGCAATAATAAATTAGAAGTGCTATATGATGCTACTAAAAATCGTAGTCATGATTATAAGTAATAACCGTAGCAGTGGATATATAAGAATTATGATAATAACAATAAAAGCAATTCATGATATAAATACAACAACAACAACAACAGCAACAGCAACAACAACAACAATAATAATAATAATAATAATAATAATGATAATAATGATAATAAAAGCAATTATTGATATAAATAATAAAACAATACTACTACTACTACTACTAATAATAATAATAATAATAAGGAGAAGAAGAATTGTTAATAATGATAATAATTGTATTATCATTATAATAACAATAACAGTAATAAATTAGAGGTGATAAATGATGAAAATAATAATAGTAATTGTGACAATAAATCATAACCATAACAATGGATATATAATAATAAGTAACAATCATCATCATCTTCTTCATGGATATAATACTACTACTACTAATAATAATAATAATAATGATGATGATGATGATGATGATGATGATGATGATGATGATGATGATGATGATGATGATGATAATAATAATAATAATAATAATAATAATAATGCAGACGTTCATAGAGAAGGTCCCTGGTTGTGTTGTGACAGAGGTGTCTTTCTTACCGTCTCTCTCCTTGACTCCCAGGAACATCACCACAGTGCAGATGAGGAAAACTCCTCCGATGACACCGGCAGCGATCATGTACACCTCCTTCTGCAGGGGGGACAAAAAAAAAAAAGAAAAAGGAAAACGACGTCAGACCTTCTCCACTTACACGGACCGTGCAATCCAGGCTATTCTGGGCTTTTCTGCAATATTTAATTTATAATGTTCTCGGAGTGAATGAAAAATTTAGACGCCTCATTTGAAAACTGGAAACAAAACGAGCCCGTGTCAGTTTTTCTTTTTTTTTTTCTTTTTGTCTTCCTCCCAGACCTTGCACCTTTCAGCTCCTGCCGGCCCCCCGTCTCTCGCCGCTTCATTACCCGCGACGTCCCCATTTCCTTGTTTTTTTTTATTTCGTTTTTTTTCCGTTTGCACTGCAAAATCCGCTGCGCAAACACGGGGATAAACAGGAAGAAAACCTCAAGTACATCTTTATCCCAAAATACATCCTCCGGCGTGGCCGTACAGGAACTGCCGTGCCTCAAACAACCTCTGTTTGTTTGCTATTTTTCCATGCGGCTCGGCCCGGCGGTTCATTATTATTTATGCACATCAAACACTCCCTGTTTCTGAGGGCAGACTGGGTTTGCCCAGACGGTGTGCCACCCTCCACCAGAGACCGCGGAGGAATGTAGCGGCTGGCTGCGGAGGCTTTGGCAAAACGATTACACCGCCTGATAGGGTTCGACCGAAGAACCGCCGAGGCCCAAATAGCTGCGGCGCGACCAAAGTCCGGCACAACACGCCTTGGACGCCGGCCCGTTTCATCCGAACGCAAATGTTCCGTGATGGCCGCCGTGTTTATTCACGGCGTGAGAGTTTCCCGTCGAGACGGTTTTCGGTTGAAACTATAAAGAAGCCGAAATATAGGACGTTTACGGTCACGTCTTTGAAGCTGATTTAAAGATTTGATGTTTTCTCCGGACGCATCTGTTCCCCTCCTACGCTGAGAAACTGCTCATTCATTCAGGATTTATATGGTTTATGACATCTAACCATTCACTCTTTCATATAAATGTCTAGAGACATTCAACTATCCACCCTCTCATTCACAGGTTATTGTAGAATAGTATAGTTTAGTTACAGTAGTACAGTAAAGTATAGTTACAGGTTACAGTAATGTGCAATAATCCCTAAGGAATGCACACAACTGCACACCTACTGGTTTATTTTGGCAGGGGGGGTCCCCCACTTTTCGCTTTTTTTACTTTTTTAATTTTTTTTTTCTACATCTTTATCCATTTATTATTCAAGATGTTTTTTCACTTTTTTCTACATCTTTAACTATTTATTCTCAAATATTTTTTTTACTTTTTTCTACATCTTTATTTATTCCTAAAGATGTTCTTTTACTTTTGTCTACATCTTTATTTATTATTCAGGATGTTTGTTTTACTCTTTTCGACATCTTTATCTATTTATTCTCAAAGATGTTTTTTTATCTTTTTTTTTCTACATCTTAATCTATTTAGTCTCAAAGATTTTTTTTAAACTTTTTTCAACATCTTTATTTATTCCTAAAGATGTTCTTTTACTTTTGTCTACATCTTTATCTATTTATTAATCAGGATGTTTGTTTTACTTTTTTCTACATCTTTATCTATTTATTCTCAAAGATGTTTTTTTTCCTTTTTTTCTCCATCTTTATCTATTTATTCTCAAAGATTTTGTTTTAACTTTTTTCCACATCTTTATTTACTCTTAAAGATATTTTCAATACTTTTTTCTACATCTTTTTTTATTCTTCTGGATTTTTTCCCTTTTTTTTCAACATCTCTATCTATTTATCCTTCTAGACATTATTATATTTTTTGTCTCATATTTTGTGTTATCTTATATCTCCAACCCAGAGATGCTGCTAGTGTTATATTGTTGTATTGTCGGACCTTTTAAGACGTCTTGACGTCCACATTTGGCCCGCGGGCCTTGAGTTTGACACTCTTGCTAAAGCAATCAATGCCGAGCTCGCTGTGTGCGGAGTAGCAAACCCAATAAAATAAATTTATAATGGCTATATCTTTCTATGGTCCATCATATAAAAGCCATTATCAGATTATGACACACACACTCAGTTTATTAAACCCATCCGTGGAGAAGTTCATCGTCCAAGTCGGCTGATTTACGTTCGTTCTCCACATTGCATGCAAATGCATCAAATCAGAATGTTATTACGAGATTAATTTATGATCTATACGGCTGACCCTGCGGCCGGGGTGGCGCTCCAGAAGCTGGAGTCCATCCCATCTGTCACCGGAGGCCACCAGATAATTATTTTCCATTGATGGAATAAGCCGAAGTGCGCGTGTCGACGCATTCGATGCCGAGCCTTCGATTGATTTTGCCTTGAACTGATGATTTGGAATTTCATTTTCCGCCGAGGCAGGAACACATCTAATCTGCCCGGAGGTCAGCCTCCGGGGTCGGCTCGTATTGATCGGACGCTTCATCATCGCTACTCTGCATCAAACGTGTTTTCACTGTCCAGAAACCACCGGGCACGCCCTCAAGTATGCACGTCTATAAACAAAACGGGAAGAGCGATTTGTTTTTTTTGAAGAACCCGCTTTGGATTCGCCCGGCGACCTCTAAAACGCTGACTTTGGCCTCGCCGGCAACGTTTGCTGGCAAACACAAAGATCCAAGTTCTGCTGGAGCCGAGGGTATTTTACGCAGAACCAGCTCCCTGAAAGAGGAATCCGGTTGAAAGCTAGCTTGCTGCTTTTCACTGTAAGCTAGCTATGATTCAAACATCCTGATATTTCCAACAGACCGAACATGAGGTGCCTTCAAAAGTTCGGGGTGGGGATATAAATAGGCCTAATGACTTGCAGGCCGCGGAGACCCCTCGATGTGGGGCCGCAATTTGGAGTCTGATGTGAGGGAGGGAACCCCTTTGTGGCGGCAGAGGGTGGGAGGCTCGGGATGTCGGGTTCGGATATCAAACGGCGCCTTCGCCTTTCGATCCCACGGGCTCAAAACCTGAAGCCGTTTTGGATGTCAGAGGCTGCGGACGCTCGGTAAATATGGACCCAATTTCAAACAGTCTTCCTTTTCACATTTCTTTTTTTCTTCTTTCCTCGGATATTCGGGCGAAAGCAAACCTCCCTGAGCATACAACTCCGGGGTTATTTTCAGCCAACAAACTCCGCAACCTACTTTTAGAGCACCTGGGCTGCTCGCTTGGCAGAGCGACACTTACAGCGTGTGACAGGTAGTCCGGGAGGTGCACCGGACTCTTGACAATCTCCGTCCCGCTGCTGTTGCCAAGGTAACCCGCCGTCACGTTATGGGTCGGGCAGTGCTTCAGAGTGTGAGCGCTGGCCACGATCTGGCCCTGGATGGCGGCACCGACGAGCGTCCCCAGCACCTCCAGCGTCATGCCTGCGCGCACACCAGCACAAATCCACCGATGTCGTCCGAACAGAAATAGCAACGATAAATTAAACGCGGCGGATTTGATATCCGTTTGCGTTCTCGAAGACCTTACGGTAAGCTGTGGCCGAGTCCCGCTCCTTCTGGTCGGTGCTCAGGAACATGGTGAGGGCAGAATAAGGCACGTGGAAGCACTGAAGCAGAGCACAAAGACACGACGACAGGTTGGAAAAACAAGGTAAACACAAGGAACTGCACCGGAAGCCCAGCAGAACGGCCTGATAAAGCCTCCAGGCTCATGTAGCGGAAACTTGGTATTCCTCTTGGCGTTGCTCAGCGAAAGGTAACGAAAATGGAAAAATTAAACAATTGTGACGGCGCTCCACGGACAGGAGGTGGTCTAGAAGTCAAAGTCAAAGTCCGCATTATTATTATTATTATTTCTTGGCATGGACTAGACATACAGAGGAATGGAGAAGACGTTCCTCACAATCCAACGGTGACATGAAATGAACAGAATAATAATGATAAATGGAGTGCATATTAACAGTAAAGGGCGCTGTTATATTAAACAGTAAACATTAACTGCGAGGTCTGAAGTATAAAGGTCATGCAGATCTTCCTTTGCTCTTTGCTCTTACTCTAGACCTCCTGCCTGGCAGCTCCATCTTCCGTAAACCTTCTGACCAAATCTCCAAAACTCACTTGGACATGAATGGAGGAGTGTTCATGTCTAAACCATCTCAGTTATCACTTTGTGTCAGACATACATGTCCTGCACCCCTGTGACAAATTTTTCTTTTCCTTTGGGCTTTTCCCTTCAGGGGTCGCCACAGCGAATCAACCTTTTCCATCTAACCCTATTCTCTGGATCCTCCTCTCTCACACCAACTAACGTCATATCCTCTCTCACTACGTCCACCAATCTTCTCTTTGGTCTTCCTCTAGACCTCCAATTCCAGTATCCATCTACCAATATATTCACTCTGTCCATGACCCAACCATCCCAGTCTGGTTTCGCTGACCTTCTCCAAATAGCTAATATATGCCGTCCCTCCGACGGACTCATTCCTGATCCTCTCCATCCTGGTCACTCCCAAAGAGAACCTCAACATCTTCGTCTCTGGGACCTCCAGCTCTGCCTCCTGTCTTTTGGTCATTGTCACGGTGTGTAGAGCATACAGCACCGCTGGTCTCACGTCTTTTCCACCTTTCCTTTCATTCTATCTCTTCGTACCCCTGACACTTTTCTCCACCAATTCCAACGTATTTCTTCACCTCTTTTCCGCACTCTCCGTTGCTCAGGCCTGTTGACCCCAAGTACCTGAAATCCTCCAACTTCTTGATCTCCACTCCCTGTAGCCTCACCATTCCACCTGAGTTCCTCTCATTCACACAGATGTTATGCTGGAACTAACTTTCATTCCTCTCCTTTCCAGAGCATACCTCCGCCTCTCTAGATTTTCTTCAACCTGTTCTCACTACAGATCACAATGTCGTCCGCAAACATCATGGTCCATGGAGATAAAGTGCACACAGTTGTGGAGCAGATAAGAGCTTGGGCCTCCTCGTCCCATTTCTCGCTGTTTCTGGACCACTTTGCAGCAGTTCTTTTTTTAATTGTGCACTGCAAGAAGTATCTGGTAGTGGTTGTGGCGCATGAGTTTGACCAATCGCTGAGCACCCATGAGTTCCTATGTAGGCATAAAAAGACCCTGCCGCTGAGGAGGAGCTAAAAGGGTTCTTGGAAATGACATTGTTTCTGGTTCCTATGCGGCAAAATGCACCAAGAAATGGTTTGTTGCCTGAAAAGGCCCTGGGAATGATAAAAAGTCGGGGCTTTAGTTGCCGAACCCCCCCCCCCACACTCGCTACTGGACTCTGATAATATATTGAAACAGAACCACTTATTTGCTTCTTTGCACTTAGAAACCATCATGCTGCCATTGCACCTTCTACCATTGTGGTACCACCTACTGACCTTCGCACTAAACTGTACACAAACCAAAGAAAACAAAAAAGTTGATTCTTTTTTTGTTTTGTGTACAGTAGTCATGTTTTGATATTATATCGGAGTCCAGTTGAGTGCGGGGGAGGGTTTGGCAACTCAAGCCTAATTCGCACTGCTGGGACTTTTTGTCGTTTCTTGAGCCTTTTCGGGCATCAAGCCATTTCTTGGAGCATTTTGACAGTGTAGGAACCAGGAACCATGTCATTTCCGATATTCCTTTTCGCTCCTCCTCAGAGGCGGGCTCTTTTTACGCCTACATGGGAACTCTTAGGGAACTGCTCGGCAATTGGTCAAACTCATGTGTCCAACCACTTCCAGATACTTCTTGCGGCGGGCCCACTATGCCACAAAGTGGTCCAGAAGCAGCCAGAAATGGAGCAACATGAAGGTCCTTAGCCCTGGAAACCTCAGAGGGGTTTCCAGGGCTCGCAGAGGAACATCAACATATCGCCCAAAATAAGTTAGCCGACAGCTAATGGGGTTCTTCAAATGTGCAAGGAGAAGATAAAAAGACTTCAACCCATCTGATAGTCCATGTTCTTCTTTCCACCATGCAGAACATGAGCACTATGGCATCTTTCACTTCCACGCTGTCCGTGTCGTCTTCCTCTTCTTCTTCTTCGGTGGTTTCTTTTTGAGCATGGAGCTTAATCTGCACATTGTAGACCCTTGCTTCCCTAAAATGGTCCCTCACTGCCCGCGAGAATGCAAAGCTAAAACCCTCCCCGGGAGGAGGCTACTTCCTGGACTAAGAACTTTTCTGTCCATGTTTAAGACGCTGTTTCTTGTCAGACACGGCAATCCCATAAAGACGCCCATCTGCCTCTGTCTGGCCTCCAGGATCCTATTTCTCAGCCTCTTTGGTGACGTTGTCTTCGCTCTCGTTGGTTACACCGTAATAATCGTTTTCCATCCGCTGAGTTTCGGTCGCTGTTTGAAACGTTCTGCGACATTTGCATCAAGTTTCACTAATAATTTGGTTTTCGTTTCCCCTCCGCTCCCACGTAAATCTCGGAGAGAGTCTGCAATGTTTGCATCAACTTTCACTTTTCATTCGGTTTTCACTTCCCCTACGCTCCCGCCGACGACCGACCTCTCCAGAAAGGAGACTTAGAAGATGCTAGTCATGACAAGACGTCCCGTATCTTCATGTTCCCGTGAAAGCTCGGACGCAAAGCGCGCCGTGAGCGATCCTTACGTTTTCCATTTGGGTGACGCTCAGCGCCTCTGCCCTGAGAACAGACGAGGGAAACCGGCTTCACTTTGTAATTTACACAAGCACTCAGTCAGCGCTGCGGCCGAAGGAGCGACAAAAATACACGTCGGCGAAAGGACTTTTCTTCTTTTCCGCCTGTGCTGCTTCTCTCCGAGTCGAAACGGAGGCGAGAAGCGAGGGAAAGTCACTCGCCAAAGAACCCGAACGTACGACGCTCTGGTTGTTTACCGACTCGAGCCGCGGGCGAACACAGCTGGCCTTGGCCGGCTCCGTTCACACGCATCCAGAGACAATGAAGTGAAGCTAAAAGCGGTAACCGGCATTTACCCGGGCGAGAGGTTCCTAGAAGGACGGAGCGTATACTTATCAAGTAGTTAGAATGACATGCTATTACAGCGAGCCGCAGCGCGGCTGCAGCGGTCGCCGCTCTGCAGCGCATATTACACGGCTTAAACCAAAAAGCAAATGCAAGAGGCGGGGGTCGGGGGTCGGGGGTCGGGGGTCGGGGGTCGGAACGGGTCTGGAGTGCATCAACAAAAGGCGACCGAAATAACTGCACTTCCCCTTTGAGGTGAGGTCTCTCATTTCCGGCTCATCCCGTAAATCGAAGTCCCGGCGCGAGATAACTGTAATCACGCTCGCGCCGAGCTGTTTCTCGAGAGGTTACATAATCATCCGTCACGTGGCGCTCGACGACTCCTCGCGCCAAATTTGGGTCGAATTCGGGAGATACTCACAGTGATGAGGGTTTGGTAGAGGCAGTAGAAGCCGAGATACCACATGAACCTGCCGCTGGTGAACGGAGGGACGAACCAGAGGTAGAAGTAGGACACGACCAGGAAGGGAGTGCAGCCCACCATCCTGCAGACGGAGCAGAGGAGACGCGTTAAAACCAGCTCCAGTCACAAACCCTTCGCTGCTAAAAAACAGAAAACGCAATGAAAACAACGCGACATAATTCCGCTGTTTGCGTAAAGTTCACCCAGAGTTGTCCTGGATCCATCACCAGGCCACGTGCAACCGTTCACTCACTCATTCATTCATTCATTCATTCACTCGTTCATTCATTAATTCATTCATTCGTTCAGTCACTCGTTCATTCATTCATTCACTCGTTCGTTCGTTCATTCATTCATTCGTTCATTCACTCATTCATCCATTCATTAATTTGTTCATTCATTCGTTCATTCACTCGTTCATTCATTCATTCATTCGTTCGTTTGTTCATTCATTCACTTGTTCATTCGTTCATTCACTCATTCATTCATTCATTCGTTCATTCACTCGTTCATTCATTCATTCGTTCATTCACTCGTTCATTCATTCATGCGTTCATTCACTCGTTCATTCATTCATTCACTCATTCATTCACTGGTTCATTCATTCATTGGTTCATTCACTGGTTCATTCATTCATTCACTTGTTCATTCATTAATTTGTTCATTCACTGGTTCATTCATTTGTTCATTCGTTCATTCACTCTTTCATTCACTCGTTCATTCATTTATTCATTCACATGTCTGGGCAATTTTGGGCTTCCGCTGGACCTCCTGCATGTTTTTGGACTCTGGGAAGAACCAGGAGGAACCCCACGCTCGGGATCCAACCCGAGCGTGGGGTCGAACGCCTGCGCCACCGTGCCGCCACATTCAGACGTATACGTAAACTTCCATCAGCATCATGGTTGCCCTCAAGGGGCGACACGGGACGATATGTAATGCAAAATAAATGTAACTACTCCTTAATGTTACGTAACTCTGCATTTATTACTCATTCAACCCCAAAATGTTACACATGCATTTGCACAGATGTAAAGAACATTATGTTACTAGTAGTTACTAGCTTTCACCGCTGCAGTGTTTTTGGATGCGGCTTTTGTGAACACATTCTGCTGCCGTCCTGGTTTGGTTTGTAATTCTTGGACCATTTGTTGTTTTTCTGGAAGGCTAACTTTAGCGCGCTTAGCTCCGCTACTCTTTGACAACCGGCGCAAAAGACATACCGTTTTTTTTTTCTCCTTGAAACACAATCTTTGTACTTTTTAAGACCTTAAAACACTTTATAGCCTTGACTTTGACACTTTGTATTTTTATTTGTATTTCTTAATCCCCTCCTTCCTACTATTATCTATTATTGTTATGTTTTACTTGAAACTCTGGCACAACAATTTCCTTCAGGATAAATAAAGTTGTTCTTATTCTTATTTATCTGCATCAACCTTTCTCTTCCAGGACATTCAGGGATCATTTGTGTTTCTCAAGTCCACTTGTTGAAAATGCCATCGATGTGGCGGGACGCCGTCGCTTCACGGGTAACATGATCGGAAATGTAGTTAAAGGTCAAAGCACGGGTTTGACTTATTTATTTGAAGACAACCAGACCTTTTCAGATGTTCTCCAGACCACATAAAATGATCTGGCGGGCCACATCTGGCCCGCGGGCCTTGAGTTTGACATATTAGATAAATAAATTACATACGCGTGGATAAGATGAATGAAAAATCTTGCGTCTCGCATCTTTTTATATCGCTCAATACGAGCGACTTGCCTCTTTAACTGTCATGGAGTGACAATAAATGTGGATAAAGCGGTACAGTTATGTTCGTAGGGATTTACGCTTTGCGGTAAATGGCAGCGCTGCTCTGTAATCCGAAAGCAAAGCGTCGTCGCCGCTCTAAGCCCAGAGCAATAATGACAGCCGCTGTGTCGTTTTCGCAGCCGTGCAAAAACGGATCACGCCAGCTGCCGGCGAAACGATGACGCCGTTGCAAGAATGAGGGGAATCTGCGGGGAAGGACTTTAACGCTTTCAGACAAACACGTGAATATGGAGCGGCGTGAAGCCATTCTGCATTTTGTGCACTTCCCTGGACCGGGAGCCATGCACCGCGGTCGTGTTCAAACCAGGAGTACAGGATTGCTGTGTATCATTATGGTCAGCAAGACCATTTAAAAATAAATGGAAAAAAGAAGTGCAGATTATGGATGACCATCCGCGTCCGGATGAATCTTTATCAACTGGCGGAAATCGATTTTTTTTCTACGTTGCATTCCCTCATGATACGGAGACGTACAATTATTCACCCTGTCATTCATGTGTCTGGATATTTAGGATCTCCGGTGAACCTCCTCAGATAAATCCACATATCCAGGATCAGTCGTGCTTCACTGTGAAATCCTCTTCCTCCCATTTATGACTTCCACGTTAAACCTGTAACGACGGCGCAGATGTTACCGTAAATATTCCGCGGTAATCATAATCTCCCGAAGTCGACGGCTCCCTAATTACGTCGCATTTACGGGATATTTCTGTCGGCGGCCACCTGGATGAGCTCGAGGTGCCGGCGTAATTAAGGGAGGATTCGGGGAAGTCCGGATTTGGGTGTTAATGGTCGTCCGGTTTCCATTTCCGTCTTTCTGACGTGAAAGCGCCGGTCTATTCAGCGGCGTCGCGTGTTGGACGTTGACTCTAGAAATATCGCTCCAAGCTTATTTATTCATTCGCTTCTCTGTTTGTTTTTCCCCCCAAAAACAAGCTCTGAAAGTATTGGACGGAAAAACAAAAACATACCATCACTGTCAGATATTAATAAAACACGGGCGCCTGAACTGGGATAATACTATTAATACGCTGATGCCATCTTGATTTATAAAATCTTCCACCACAAAGCTTTACCTCCACTGGGAGAATTTGTAGAAAATATCTCCAACAGATCAACAAGAGCCGGTTCTAGAGGTGAACCAAACATCATACGGGAACATCTCAACGCCTGGCAGCTGGATGAACAACATGGTCATCACAACACTCTCTAGATTCCATGTAAGTTTGTCAAGTTTGTTTTTGTCCTGTGTTTTTTACCTACTGTTGCCTTATTCATTTTATCTTGTGTTTTTAACATCAACCTGCTGAAGGGACAAAAGATGGAAATTAGCCTTTGGCTATAACTTGCATATTTACATGTTCATTACTACGTTTTGAGATGAGATGAGAGGAGAACAACTTTATTTATCCCGAAGGAAATTGTTGTGCCAGAGTTTCAAGCAAAAACATAACAATAATAGATAATAGTAGGAAGGAGGGAGAATAAGAAATACAATAAAATATACTGCTCAAAAAAATAAAGGGAACACTTGAACAACACAATGTAACTTTTCACTGTGCAATATTCAGAACTGTGCAATATTTCATTTCATAACAGCGACACTACGATTTTTCCTTTATCATACTATTGTGCACTCCTTACCTCACTTGTTACTAAGACACTTTATAGTTTCACTGAGACACTTTATAGTTTATAGTTTATTTTTATTTCTAATTCTGCCTTTTTCTTTTTATTATTTATTACTGTTATATTTTCTGTAACTCTGGCGCAACAATTTCCTTCGGGATTAATAAAGTTGTTCTTATCTTATTTTATCTTATCTTAACTCCAAGTGAATCCCACTTGTGTGAAATCATAGTGTCCACTCAGGAAGCAACACAGATTCATTTTGACTTGTTTTAAGGACATTACATCAAAGTTGGATCAGCCTGGAGTTTGTTTTTACACTTTAATTTTGAGTGTGATTCCTAATCGGACCTCCATGGGTTGATACAATTGATTTCCATCGATCATTTTTGTGTGATTTTGTTGTCAGCACATTCAACTGTGTAAAGAGCAAAGTATTTCATCAGAATATTTCATTCATTTAGATCTAGGATGTGTTTTTGAAGTGTTCCCTTTATTTTTTTGAGCAGTGTATAAATTGTCAAGGTTAAGGCTATCAAGTGTTTTAAGGTCTTAAGTACAAAGAGTTGAGTACAAAGTTTTGTCCCTCTTTTCAAATAAACCCAAAAGTTTGTATCAGCATCAGGACCGGCTCCTCCCCTCCTCCCGCACCCTCGCCATCCGGGACTCGCCGTTTCAACCCGCGCATCTGCAGGAAATCCACGGCGGCGGTGGAATTTGAGCGACCGTGACAAAACCCAGAGGGGCCGTGACCTCCGACCCGCTGCGCAGATGAAGAGAGAAAGCGGGAGAACGAGGCCGCGAGCAGTCATTTCTAGCATGGTCCAGCCCGCTATCACTTCACTCTCCTCATGATTGTTCGCCGAAACAAAGGCGGCCGACAACGCTGGTGCTGCAGTATTGACGGCTCGGTCATGGGGGCGATGAAAGGGCCCCGGCGCCGGTGAATGGGACAGTTAGAATGTTCCTGCAAGATGACTGTGTTCAGAGAGGCCGACAAAGGCACATTCCTCACGAGCCGCCACCCCTGGAAAAACAAACAAAATGCAAAAAATATTTCCCACGCATCGCGCGCACATGGCCGTCCCGCTTCGTGGAGGCGGGAGGAAGCGTTCGTTCGTTTATTCGTCCACGAGGCTAATCCCTTGGAAGCTGGAAAGGCGGGATTCGCCGTGGATCCATCATAGAGACGACAACATTCGCACCTCGTCTTTTCTATCCTCGTCCGTCTCGGCCCGTTCGCTTCTTTTTGTTTACCGTAATTTCCGGACTATTGGGCGCGCCTCAATATAAGCCGCACCGGCTAGCCGGGCGCTATCATTTCATTGGTCCGATGTGACGAGGATAAATGTTTTAGCGGTGTGAAGCTCATTAGCGTCCCCCCCCAAAAAAAGGTCCATATATTAGCCGTATCGTTGTTTACGTGAAAAAAGTCGCGGCTTATCGTCCGGAAATTACGGTATTTTATTTTTGTCGTTGCGATTGTCATTGTTTATGTTGTTTTATAATCTTGATGTTGTTGTTCTCTCTGCTGTCTATTTATTTTTGGATGTTATTTGCTATCTTTAAATGTCTCCCTAATTATATTTATATTGATATTTACTGCCAGTATCATTGTGACGCTGTTGTGACAAAACTGTCCCCTATGAGGATCAATAAAGTTTATCTTTTCTCAAGTAGAGACATTTAACCATTCACTTTCACATCATATGAACATATAACGTTCACTCACAAGTCATATAAAGATATTTAGAGGTTTGAAAAACCAAGAGTGCTCCAAAAAAATAAAGATAATTTATTTTACATGCAGCGGCCCCCACAGAAAGAATAAATAACTTACATTATTCCCGTTTCATTTATTATCCGAGTCTGAACGATGTTTTATTTTGAAAATAAATGAACAAATCCTTGTCTCGGCCACGTGTGACGTGAGGCTAATATGAAACCCGCAAGCGAGCAACATGAGGAAAATCAGATTTTTGCAAAAGAAAAAGAAAGCAGACAATACCGGGATTTATCCCGACCGGTGATTCCCGGCTCTCCGATGAGGCAACGAAGACTTCAAAACCGCTTCACCGCTTGGATGCCGATAAGAAAAACGCAGGAATATTTACATATTAATATGTATTTTATCCGCCGGTCCACAAAAATATTATTTGACATTAAACCGGAGGTGCAAAAAAGGTTGGGGGCCGCTGGAGTACAGTAATAAATTATCTTTATTTTGGGACAATCAGTCATTTCCTCGTTCACGCGACATGAAGAGACATAAAATGATTCACTTCCATGTCATATTTACATACGACGTTCACCCTCTCATCAACACGCCTGAGCAATTTATTGTCTCCAACGATGAACCCCGGACCGATCCAGGAAGTCTGATTTAACTCGCGTCTTAATTAGCACGTCCGCTAACGATGCTCCGCCGCGGGCAACCGTCAATCAAACCGTGACTGGTTCGCAGCTGCAAACATGGACCTTGTTGAAGCATCTGGATGACGCGGATCGGGTGCTTCGACTGTCGACCAATAGGGAGAGTCGGTGGTTTCTTTCGTTCATTCGTAGCCCGGCTGTCATTGGGCGAGACCCGTCACCAGCCAATCAGATGGCGATTTATAGGGACGTCCAAGCGTTGACCCGCTCATTCACACATCATTCAGAAACATACAAATAATAATCTTCCTGGACATTTAGAGATCATTTGTGTAACATGATCAGAAATGTAGCTTATGGTCAAAGCACGCGTTTGACTCATTTATTTGAAGACAATCAGACCTTTTCAGAACCGGGAATCGAACCGCCGACCTTCCACACCCCCTGAGAGCCAGAGCCGGGGTGTTTTTTTTCCGTCTACCCCTGCAAAGTGCAGGGGCTCCCGGGGGCCTCCCTCGCCGCAGGGCTAAGACGTCTAAAAGCATCAAAGAGGCGTTTTCCCCGTAATGTTTCTCAGATGCTTCCCTTCACCGTGTCGCTGATTTGAAGAGTAAAATCAATCCTTTTCCTGTTTTCACAGAAGTCTCTTTTGGCTCTCAGACGGTCCTGCACAGGACCATATTGGAAGCATTACTAATGATGCTAATTCGAACTAGCCGAACACCGGAGGCGGGTGATATCCGGTGATTGCGTGCATTTATTGATGAAGCGATTTCTAAGACTCAAGCAAAGCGTTGGTGCCGTCCGACGCCTCGCGATGAAATTCATTCATTCATTACCTACGCCGTGACTCCTGGAGAGGGGGGAGAAGCTGGCTGGCACTGGGCGAGAGTTGGGGTTCACCCCGTAAAACCACTCACCCTTTCATTCACCGGTCATATAAAGACATGCAACCATTCATTCAGTCATTCAAATGTCATATAAAGATATAAAAACAATTCAGTCAGTCATTCACATGTCATATTCAGACCTAAAACCAATCATCCTCTTATTTGCATCTCATATAAAGACATACAACCATTCATTCACTCATTCAAATGTCATATAAAGATATAAAAACAATTCAGTCAGTCATTCACATGTCATGTAGACATTCATTCACTCTCATTCAGATGCCATATAGAGACAAAAAACCATTTATCCTCTCATCGCACAACATATAAAGACACAGAACCATCATTCACTCATTCATGTTATGTAGAAATAAAATTCAATCTCAGTCAGATGCCATATAGAGACGTTAAACATTCAGCCTCTCATTTATACGTCATATAAAGACATACAACCATTCATTCACTCATTCAAATGTCATGTAAACATTCATTCACTCTCATTCAGTTGCGGTGAGGTGCAGTGAGTAGAGGCAGAGGGAGGCCGGGCCTCACCTGTCATCATGGAAAGAAAAAAATGCAAAATGAAAAAATTATTTGAATGGTTATATTTATTCAGTGATTTGTACTATAAAGTTATTTTCCATGCAGCTTCACCATTTTTAGTTGTTCTTTTGTCAAAATTGCTAAAAAAGATTCACATTTACCGTTCAAATACGTAGAAGAGATGTGCGGTGACGCGGCAACCAGCTGAGCCCACTATGGATTCCACAACGATTCTGCTAACTGTGCTAGCATGCTATGCACTCAGACCATATCGCTGTCTCTGTGGATGTCTATTAAAAAAACACTTAATATATGAACTAAATTTCCATAGTTTAGCTGATGTGTCTGTCGAATGTTTTTTGTCAACAACACTAACGTGTTTCTCGTAAAACACCTGTGAAGAGATATTAAGTGAGGCACGCAGTGACGGTGCCTCATGGTAGGGGGCGCCGCTGATCCCAGGGATCCTTCTTACTACTCGGCTACAGAATCATAGAATTAGCAATGGCAAGCTACAGTAAACAGTTAACAAGTCAAGTGCAGCCATCCAGCTATTTTTGCCGATCTCATGGGGTTGTAAAGCTCACAAACGCTGAGGGATGAATGTAAATCTCCTGGGCAGCTTCTCAACTTTTAAGCCCAGAATGATCTCGTTCAAACTGTTCCCGAGGAGACAAAGTTGCTCCGGCCGGTGGTCGGAAACCGATGACTTCTACAAGCAGGTTATCCATGCTTCAGAAGCAGCGGCGCATGGACTTCATTTATAAGTAAAGGTAAGAAAAAATAACATTTTTTACATGTGTTTTTTTTTTCTTATGCAACAGTTTGTATATGCAAAGAATGCTGATATGATATTTTAAACAAAACACGTCAACATGCTGCAGATAAAATGGTGAATAAGCTACTCTGTAGGGTTCATATGTTTGTAAATCTGGGATGACGTCACTGTTTAGATGCCATTTAGAGACAAACAACCACTCATCCTCTCATCTGCACGTCCAATAGGACCAGTTATTCATTCGCTCACTTATATATGTCATGTAGACATTAAATTCACCGTCGTTCAGATGCAACATGGACAGATGGAACCGTTCACCCTGTTATTCCTACATTAAGTAGAGGCTCATTCATTCACACACCATATAGAGACATAAAACCATTCACGCTCTCATTCAGACGTCTGAATACCTTCAAAGTAAAGGTTCCTGACACTCAGATTCCCACCATGCATGGAATCTGTGCGCACACACACACACACACACACACACACTGATAGACAATGCAGTGAGCCATTGAAATAACTGTTTATAAAGTGTAAATGTGTGTGTTGCAGAGGGACGCCTCTAGGGGAAGCCTCAGCGCGCAGAGTCGCCGTGTTTACAGACTTTAAAAAAAAAACTCTCCTCTTTCGTCTCCGTCGTATTTAACTTTCACATTAAAATCCTCACTACTTGCAAAACTTTTTCCCATCGCAAAACACCGCTGTGAGAAGAAGGAGTGTCTGAGATGATGAATTGCTATAATTATAGAATAATAAACACGGCAGCTTCTGGGCATCCTAAGGAAGTCGGGGATACGAGATACACATCGCTTGATGTCTGCTTGCTGATGTGACAGCGGCGAGGAAAACGCAGAAGGGAATTTCCAAAAAGGGGCTAACAACTCAGGGCGTGTCTCGCACTGCCATTAAAATGAAGGATGACCACACACGTATAAGAATATCCGCAAGATAGTCGCAAAACACCAACCAGTACACACACACACACACACACACACACACATGCTGACAGCTCCCCAGGGGTTGTCAAAGCTGATTTAACAGCCATCAGCATCTGTCTGCTGCTGAGAGCGGCTTGCCGGCCGCTGTGGACTTGGTTTCCTTCCAGCACTGTCAGCTTGTGTGTAATCTATGGTTTATAATGCAGTAAAAGCATTGGATGCTCGCGGCGCGATCGCAGCGAGCGTCACGCTACCCGGCTCGGAAAAACACGTACATGTCTCACACAGGCACGGACAGAAAAATAATAATAATTTGCCCGAAGAGGGAACGCGGGGAAACGGGGGTGGATTGCGTCCAGATAATCTTCATATAATCCACATTTGCATTTTAGGAACTGGAGAGAAATGGGGAGCTGGATTTGGCCCGAATGTGAAAGTGCATGAAAAACGGAAGCAAGCGACGCCGTGTTGGATGATTCATCGCAAACGGCGGAAACGTCGCCGTTTCTATCGTCACCTGGCATGGAAGAGGCCCCGCCGCCCGGAAGTGCATTTATGTGGCATTAAAAGGCAATTTAGAACAATCAAAACAATTCAAAAATGTCTCGTACCGAAGATTTTGTGCAGACGTCTGTGCGAAAAACTACCTTTGGACTTTTGATCAAGTCGCGTGAAGCCGGCTCACTTAAACATGATAAAACTCTGGAAAATTATGAAAAAAAATAATGATAATTATCATAAATCAATAATGAAAAATATATATATTTTCTTATTCACTTATAATTACAATTATCACATAAAAAACAATAATCTTCTGTTAGTGAACAGAAAAATACATGGAAAATGAGGGGGGTTAAAATTTTTTAAATGATTTAAATTTCTGAAGAATTCCAACAAAAAAGAGCTCAAAAGTTAGAGATAAGAATGTAAGAGAAAAGTCTCAAATTTGAAAAAATATGAAAAAAAATTGGATTATTGCACTGCAAGAGTACAAGATCTTACAGAATACAGAATGTAAAAACGATGAAATATTTAAGGAATCCTAAAGGTTCACAGACTTGGTAGCCTTCCTACATGGTGATATCAATATAATAACATAATCTCCATACATCTGTATTACGATTATTTCAACATTTGTGGCAAAGTGCAGGATAACCTACAATCAGTGCAGTCCCGATAATATCAGCATATCATCGGCGAAAATGTTTAATGACTCCCCGACCCGACCGATTTTCTTAGGCGTCAATCGGAAAGAAGGTTCCTGAGAAGAAGAACTCACCACGGCATGAGCCGGCCGATCTTGGTCCACCTGCTCTTCGTGATGAAGAAGCCGACGACGGGATCGGTCACGGCGCCCCAGGCTTTTCCCACAAACAGCACCATGGAGGCCTGGAAGGCGTTGATCTGCGGACGGTGGAGGGGGAGGAATTAACAAAAAAAACGCTAGTAATTGCTAACGCGCATCGAGCGGCTGTGTTTTCTTACCTGGGCGACATCCAGCAGGTAGATCTGCAGGAAGAACGCGGTGGCGCTGGCGGCGACCTCCTTGGGCGCGCCGCCGATGGCGAAGCACAGCTTGCTGCACAGAGACAGCTTCTGGTTCAGGTCGGTCTGAGAGAAAAGGCAGGAAATAAATGACGTAAGGTCACGCCGCTAATGAGCAAATTAACTTTTGACGGGAGATGGCGACTTTTAATTCCGGAGAAGGAAATGAAGGACGCCGACCCCGGCGAAATGACGGCGTCCTTTCGGGAGCTATTTGGGATCTAATCCTGCACGACTGCCGCGACCGCGCCGCTAAAAACACAAGTTTTAAACATTCGTCCGGTTTTGTTTCGTCGGGAAAAAATCCGTATGTTTTCGCTGGAATGGTTGGAGGAAATCTGATTTAATTCACGTCTTAATTAGCACGTCTGCTAACGAGGCTCCGCCGCAGGCAGCTGTCAATCAAACCGTGACTGGAAGTGGATGGATGGCAGCCGCTAACGAGGACCTTTGTCTCCGTACGTTGAAACATCTGGAATGCATAGCGATATTGTACATAGCAATATTGCACAGTATATATACGTATTTATAAAATTCTCTTTTACAAAAAAATAAAATAAAATAACATTTTTTAACATTTTTTTAAACTTTTTTTTTAACATTTTTTTTACATTTTTTACTTTTTTTTAAACATTTTTTTCAACTTTTTTTACAATTACAATTACAATTTTTACAATTTACATTTTTTTAACTATATTCTTACTGTTCACAATTTTGATGCTGCTACCCCATGTGACCCCCAATTCCCTCTCTGGAACAAATAAAGTTTTTCTGACAGCATGAAAATTTAGAAAAATACAGGACTGTTTCAGAAAATTTGACTATTGTGATAGGGTTCTTTATCGTCTTTAATGCAATTAAAAAACAAAGTAAAAAAATACTTTTTCATGTATTCTAATATTTTGAAATAGGATTTTTGAGTTTTCTTAAGTTGTAAGCCATAATCAGCAATATTAAAAGAATAAAAGGCTTGCAATATTTCAGTGGATTTGTAATGAATCCAGAATGTATGAGATTTCTGTGATTGCATGCAGAAGATAAAGAACTTTATTACAATATTTTAATTTTCAGAGACAGTCCTGTGCAAACGTTGTCTCTCATCATTACGGGTCTCCTACTGGTTTTTGGACAGTGGAGGAACCCAGAGAACTGGGAGGAACCCCCAACTCAGACTCCAAACGTTCATATTCATCCACGACGCCGAGAGTGAGAATGGGACCCCAACAAAAAAAAATTTAAAAAAATGTTTTTTATCCATCCGTCCCTGCAAAGTGCCAAAGAACCTCCCGTGTGTTTTTGGAGGAACCCGGAGGAACTCCGCACAGACACCTGGAGAACATGGAGATTCAACAATGGAAGGCCGATCCAACTGATCAGGAAGTAACTGCACACCAACGTGTCTGCGGAGGTTCTCAGTCATCCAGGTCTCGCTGAATTCTCCTTGAAATCTGTCCTTCAAGCAGCTGGACTTGGATTTCTCCACTTGAAGATGTTTCAGCGCTCATCGCTGAGGCTTCTTAGCTTCAACCCAAGAGCGATGAAACATCGTCAAGCGAAGAAATCCAAATCCGGCTGCCACGAAAAGAAGATTTGGACAAGAATCCATCTCCGAAGCTGCTCTCTTGAACTTGGACGTTTGACCCTTAACCCCAACTTTGGGGGGGCGCTCTCACACACACACACACACACAAAAACCATCTGCAAATCCAATAAAAGTACAAGTTCACCAGGTTTCCTTCGACTCTGACCGCACTGTGCAGGGATGCTATTCCAACAGCTCCTCCTGACAAGCGTCCTCCACCCTTTCCTCCACCAAACAACCACCGCTCTTGTCACTTTTTCCCCGTCGGAGCCTCGGCGGGCGGCGGGTCCGTTCTATTCGTTCCCGCCGACGCGGTTTGTTGTTGGATTCGGCGATTGGCCGGAATGTAAATAACAGCCTTTTTTTGGCGTTTCCTTTGCAAATCCCGGTGTTTACTTCGGCGTTTCATCTGTCACTCGACAAGTTTCCAGCACGTGCTCTTTCAGTGTGTGTCTGTGTGTGTGTGTGTGTGTGTGTGTGTGTGTGCATGTGTGGAATCGGGAACCAGGAGGAAACCGTATACATGCATATAAATAGCCAAAGCTGCCGCAGACAAAGAAACAGCAGCTTTATGGCTGCAATTTTCAGGATCGTGTTTCCAAGACCCTTTTATCTCTTTTTTTTATTAAATTCCTCATCTTCTGTGAGCAGGTTGGGAGGCTGTGTTGGAAACCAGCATGGGGCGCGAAACTGGCTTAGCTTTACTGCACAAAAATATGCAAATTGACAGTTTTTGTGTTTTTTTTTTTTTTTCCTGAATCTAAACAAGCTGTTTGTTGTTTTCGTTCCAAAAATCCAGCCGTTGACCTTCAGCGTCCCGTCCCGGATCGCTGGATTTATCGTCCGAACCAGATTAGCACATTTGGGGAAAGAGGTCCGGTGCCCGTCGGGACACGTGTGTGTGTGTGTGTGTGTGTGTGTGTGTAGTTTTTAATCCTCACACACACGGATGACACTCGTCGCCGCAGTCTGGGGAACTTTACAACTCTATCACGCTTTCAGAGTGACCTTTTTCCAACGCGACTTAGCAGCTGACGTTTTCTTTTTTTTTTTTTTTGCTTTTTTTAAAAAAGACGGAAATCACCAAAGCGACCGCGGCCCCGACCGAAACACTGTTATTATCCGGCTCTCGTTTTTTTTTTTTCCCCTTCCTCCTTTTTTTTTTTTTTTTTTTCGCCCGATCAAAAACATCAAGGGTTTTTCGCAAACGACAATTACCAGGAGGGAGGTGTGTAATTATTCAATCGCGAGACAAGCGGGTCAGAGGTAAGTAAAGGCTTCGCGGCGGCTGCGACTTCAGAACTCTCTCCTATCCAACTCTCACTGCAATTACACCCTAATTGGGGAAAGAAAGAAAGAGCGAAAGAGAGAAAATCAAAGTCCTCTGGTGTTTGGAGAAACCTGCTTAACTGATGATGTGCAAAAATATCCCGACACTTTTCCCTCCGCGGATTTCTAAACGCTCCGTCTCTCCCTGAGAAGTCCCCATCTTTTCCCATCAGCACGCCTTATCATCGGAGACGGTAAACAGGATATCCCTGCCAGGAGATGTCTGGGCGTGCTGGACAACACACACACACACACACACACACACACACACACGCACGTAGCGGAGGGAAAAGAGCCCAGGTCGAGTAGATACGCGACCCACGACCTTCGGCTGCGTCTGCGCCGTCAGCAAGACAGATGAGCCTGATTTGGAGGAGGTGATGAACCCTGAACAAATTTAAAGAAAGGATGGGGGGATGATTCTTTGATGGAGAGATGAAGAGAAGAGGAAGAGGAGGAGGAGGAGGAGGAGGGGAGCCCTCATCCTACAAATGTACTCCCAATGTTTGTACGCACAAAGTTAAGCTGCTAAAATGGATCAGTGAAGCGTGTGTCTGTTTATATGTGTGTGTGTGTGTGTGTGTGTGTGTGTGTGTGTGGTTAAAGGATTTTTTTTTCCCAGACAGTTCTGGGTATGGGGGTCAAAACTCTCATTCCGGTTATGGGAGCTTTGGACCGTCAATGGAGATTATGGATTACGGCGGTGAAAGCGCAGGTTGATGGCAGAGAGCCACTGTCACATTCCTATGGTTTACCACACACACACACACACACACACACACACACACACACACACGTCCGTTGACAGGGATGTGAAAGAGTGAATGAAAACCACTAAAAAAGGCAAAAGAGAGCAAGCACTTTGGCTTCCACTCAGTTTTTTCTTTTCTTTTCTTTCCTAACAGGTTGTCCATCAGAGGAAAGGCGATGCTGCGTTCAAGGAACCAACTTTGTTTCCCTTTCAGAGGTTTTTGTTTTTAAACACAAGGTCAGGAAAGCGAAGCGCACGTGCGTTCGGATTACGGATTAAATAATCCCAAATCTGTCGAACGCCATCCCGCCTTCGGGTTTCTTACAGATTGCGTTGCACGCCACGACGGGAAAATAAGAAATTCATTGAAATTCACACGATAAAAGCACTTTTTTTGTCACAGAATCAATAAAAGGCGGGAGTAAATGTTTTGTTTTAAAAAAAAAACAACAAAAAAACAGATCTTTTTTTTTTTTCTGTGGCACATTTTAATACATATTTATATTTGTATAACACTGCCTATTTATCTTCTTTATTTTAATTCTTTTTTGTCTAATAAAGGTGATTCTGAATCTCCAATCCTTACAGAGGACGCACTTCCCGACTGTATTTCTAAAATTTCGGAAACAAAACATCCAACAAAATCTCTTCCATTTTCGCCCAAAAACAACCCCAGTGCTGACGGGTCGGTAAAGGTCACGGCGTGACCCCGAGGCCTCGCCGGCGCCGAAGTCTCTCACCTGGTGCGGCGTTTTGGCGAACAGCGGCTCGGTGGGTTTGTTGATCTTCCCGGTGGAGCCGCGGGCCCCGCCGTCGCCGCGGGTCATGGCGGAGAGGCTGTGCGTGAGGCGGCAGCCGTACGTCTGGGCGTGAGCGGCGGCGCCGAAGTGCGTGTGGCTGCGGCTGCGGGTGTGCGCGATGATCCGGGGAGCCGGGCGTTGCGCGGCGGGACCGAACTGGATGTGGCTCTGACTCCGGGTGTGCGCGCCGTAATCCTGCTGCTGTCGGAGGTGTGTCTGAGCCACGGCCCCCGAGGCCGGGAGCTCCTCCTGCCGCTCCTCCGTCACAACTCTCGCACTTTCCGACGCCATTCACATGCTGCTGCAGACGCACGCGTGCACGCGCAACCTGTCCGGAAAGTGTGTCCTTGGATGTTTTTGAAAAAGAAAAAAAAAAGAAAAAATGAGAAACACCCCGAGCGGCCGGAGCAGGGATGCAGGAGCGAGTCCTCCGCTCACCTGGCTGGAGGAAGGAGAGGAAGGAAGGAAGGAAGGAAGGAAGGAGGGGTGGAAGATCTCCGTGCGGTGCGGTGCGGTGCGGTGCGGTGATCCGCCGGCCGCGGGAGGAGAAGGAGACTGCGGAGTCGGAGATGATGGAGGGCGGGAGGGAGGGAGGGATGGAGGGAGAGGGTGGTCCTGAGCTCGGCGGAAGTGCGCCCCCTGGCGGAGGCGGACGGTAATCCGCGGGATTAGGGCGGCTCTGACGTCACCGGAGGAAACACGCTTCTTTCCTTTCCCCTCGTTTCATCCGCTCTTTTGCACTTTCCTTTTTTTTTTATTCCTACACACTCCCTGCTTTCCCTTCTTTCTTTCCTCTTCCCTTCCATCCTTCATCCTCTTTTCTTCCCTTCTTACATTTCTTTCTTCCTGTTTTTTCCTTCCTTGTTAATCCCAAGAAACTTTGAGGACTAAAAGCGTTCCCAGTTATCAGATTTACTACATTACATTACATTTGGCAGACGCTTTTATCCAAAGCAAGTTACAATAGAGGACATAAGGACTGCAAATAACACTTGCAAATACAAGATGCACAGGAAATATACAGAACTGTTTGACAAAGACGTATACAAACGTACACACACACACACACACACACTGCATAGCCTAACTTGGTGCCTAACCTGATCTGGGGCAGCTCAAGCATCAGCGCAGTAAATAGTCCTGAATAGTCCTAAATAGTCCTTATTTACTAAAACCACTTGGATCATTTTCTTTCCGGTTTTCCAGTCGTCTTTTCCGCCACGGTTATTTCGCCGCTCGGCTCCGTGCCGACGGCCTTCGGCCTCGACGGGCACCTCGTACTCATCACTATAGCGCTAACAGCTACATGCTACTCATAGTTTGAATACGCACAAGAGAAATAATAATTTGAGACAAGACATTTACACAGTGAATAGAACAATACCCGTGACACTTTTCTTTTTTACACACATTTCAGTTCTATTGTGCAAAGAGGGAAGTGTGTCTAAGGCGGCGCTCCATCTGGCCCTGCAGCGTGTGTGTTTACTGTTCTTCAGAAAATCAAAAATTACAATGTAAAGAATTTTAAAAAGAGACACAAAGACAAAAATAAATGCATGTTGTAGTTTCATGACAATTCATGCTGTGCATTTGACAGGATTTAAAGAAGGTTGACACTGAAAGCACTACGTAAATTAAGACTTCTTGCTACTGCTAGCTTTAGGAGAACATCACCGGGGTGTGCTTGTGTAAAAACCCCAAAAATGTCTCCAAAAATACTCCAACATATCTCTGCAAAAATGAAATATATATGTGTCAGATTGGTGGATTTTCCCCCATATTTCCGTCTTCTTCACATGACTGTCGAGGCTGTTAAATTAATGCTATGAAAAGAGGCTAATGGCCTCAGCGACCAGATTTTTGCTCAAAGTGTAACAGAAAAACTGCAGAATTCTAAGTTTCTACAATCTGGAGATAAAAATCAGTCGACGTTTTGCATTTTTACCTGTTCTTACCTGTTTTTGTTTCTTTTTTAAGACAATTAGCTAAGAGTTTACGCTATCAGAAGAGGCTAATCATCCCTGGCAACCTGGTCTTTGCCCAAAGTTTAAACACAGAAAACTGGACATTTCTATAGTCTGGAGATAAAAATCAGCACAGAGCACCGCAGAAGTCTTTTTATTTCCTCGCTGTGAGCGGAACGCATTGGCCCGCCGACCCCGAACCTCTCTGCAAATCCACTGCGCATTACTGTCGGTGGAAGAAGGCGGCGGCGGCAGAGGTCGGGCATATGACCCGTGTTAGAACAGGTATGTTTCCGATGATGCGTGAAGAGGAATGTGCAAAATGAAAGGTTCATTCTGAGAGGAAATGTGGGAGTTAAAGGGAAGGTAATTCCCTGCATGCTTAGCCTTATTAAATATGTAGCACAAAGGAAATGTGCTCTTACTCTTTAGCCGGAGCCCCTCCAGCCAGAGTGATGTCCGAGGCCTCCGGATTCAGGTCAAAATTCTTAATTGGAGAGTATTTTTACAGCCGAGACTCGACCTTGACGGTCGTGGTCGTTGTCGCCCGCCGCCACGAGCGAATCCTCCGCGCTGCACTGCTCACGGACCCTCGCGCCGCTTTAAATATTGAAGATGGATAATGGCGTTCAACTTTTTTTTTCTTCCTCAGGTCCAAGGACGAAGCTCGGAAGGAGGAAGGTCGCGCTCGCGTTAAAGCACACGCGTGCACACGTCACGTGCGCTGGTTAACTAACCCCAAAAATCCAGCGGCTTCCAAATATGAGCTTTGATAGGAGGCCGGCGGTTAACCTTTTGATTTGTTGTTTTTTAAGCCGGATCAACATCTGGTGCGGCCGAACGGTTCCTTTTAACATCATCTGGCGACATTCGATTCAGCGGCACGTTTTGTCACCGACATTTAGTCTTATTTTCACTCCGAAGCGTCGGATCCGATAAGCGGAATCGCCGAGATCCGCCGTGAAATCGCCGTTCCTGCCGTTTGCGGCTTTCCCGTAAAATCTGTGCTGACGGCACAGATGTTAAACCCCGTACGCGGTCAGGTGCCAGAATGCACCGCGGTGATTACAATCCCCTAAAGCTGACGGTTTTCTAATTATCTACATCTCCTGCCGCTTTTCTGGGATGTAGACGCAGCAGCCTCAGAGCTGAGGCCCGGACAGACTTCCCTTTGGGAATCCCGAGGCCTTCCCACGCCAGCCTGGGTCTTCTCCCGGTGGAAGACCTCACCATGGCTTCTCGTCTGGCTCCTCTCTGAGCAACTACTAGGTGGACGAGCTCCTCGCCCAAAGGAACACCCCGGAAAACTGTGATCTGCTTCTTTCGGTCACCACCCAAACCTTCAGACCATTAGAAGGAGCATAAATCGTCAGGTAAATGGAAAAGCTTCGCCTTTCGCTTCAGCTCCTTCACCTCAGCAGACCGATGCAGGGTCTCCCTCCAAACAACACCCAAATGGATTTTCTAACAACAATATATCACTGTCACTGACATGTTTAGCAGAAATATGATATAAAACTGCAACGTTTTTCCTTCTTTTCTCTTTTAATTGTACCGTAACATGCGGTATGTCGTTAAAGGATGCAGTCAAACAATGTAATACATTCAACAACCTGGCTTAGACCCCGAATAAAAGACAAACAAGGCAAATGTTCACAAAAAGCAATACATGACAAGTCGAGGACGCGGCGAGCCGTCCCTCCTTGATCACAACAATGTGCAAAACCCAGCATGAAATGGTCGATAAATACAAAATCTGGTAGGAAAAAAAAAAAAAAAAAAAGCAAAAAAACCTTTGAGGTTGACACTAAAACATGAGTTGATCAGTTTGGGAAGATGTGTGTGTGGAAGGGATTACCGTGGGAACAGTTGGGCACATGCCGGTGACCATCTGTGTGAGCCATGTTTTGCAGCAGTTTGAGGATTCGGGGAGGTTTGCCGACGTGGAAGCGGTTATAGACGGAAGAGCGAGAACTGACAGCAACACCTGGGGAACTTTTCACATTTGGTATTAAAATGCAATGATTCAAATGGAGATTTCAGTTGATGTCCAAAAAAAAAAAAAAAAAAAAAAGAGGTCTGACAATCTGATCAATTGCGGAAACAGTTTTTCCCCAAAACGCTGACATTTACTCCCGGAAAACAGGATATTAGATTTATTTATCGGACTCCTAGAATTCGCAGCCCGTCGTGCTTACTCACAGAAATCTGTCACTGGAAGCAAAAATTAAAATATTTATATGATAAAGTTTCAATCTAATATTAGAACTTGATTTTGTTGGCGTCCCTCACATGCTGACTGGATGTTATTCATATTTATTTACTTGTTTTTATTTTCCCTGCTGCGTTCGGGGACTGACACAGGAGTCGAAGGGTTTGTGTGCTTCTGTACCGTAAACTTGCCTGCCGGTTTAAAAGCGCCGAGGGCAGCAGCTGGGTTTCTTCACATCGCGTGCGAAAAATAGCCTCCTGTTTCTTTTGCTGTTAGCCAACTTGCAACAAGGGGTCATTAGCATTCAGGGTGAAAAATAACGGAGCGTCAAACACAAAAGCTTCGCTGCGGAGGTTTTGTTTTTCTTCTCGGAACCTCATTTCAAATGTGACGAGTTCATGGCATCGGAGACGCGGCGCAAGAGTCCGTTTCAAAACAAACGCTGCCTGTGAAACACCGACGTTTCCTCAGACAGGGTCTTCACATCGTACGGATAATGGTGTTTAGCAATTTGAATTTCTGCAGCTGATAACATTGGGGGGGTGTTTGTGTCCACAGGTAAGAGCTGCCATCTTGACATCACCATGTCAACAATGTCAGCGCCGTGAGCAGACAGCGACCTCCGTCCCGAGCCATTAATACTATCTTTGGATTTGTTCAGGCTCGGCCTGCATGTACATTTACACCTCTCAATCGGCTTAACACCGCCCAGATATATATATATATTTAATACATTTTAATATCAGGAGTAAATTACTTTTGTAGAAAGTGCTGGAGGAGATAATTGAAGGTGTGGATGGAGCAGTCAGGAGTGTCCGAACGGGGCCTGTGTGTTCAGGGGTCTCTGGACAATGACGGCGTTGGCCAAATCCGCCTCCTCTAGACTTAACTCTTTGTCGCTGAGCTCGCGGAAGGGGAGGGACGTCGTCAGGACGAACGGCGGGCAGCTCCGCTGGCAGCGAGACACGAAATCCTGAACGTCATTGATCCTGGAGGACGATGGAAAAATGATGCGATGAGAGGATTTCAAAGAGAAAAAAAAAACATACCCGGGTCTTCTCTTAATACTCTCACATGATTTCTCTCTGAAGTACTACGCTAGTAACAGCGTCCATTATTTATTACCAACCAGCATAAAACAAGTGATCAAATTGCATCTCTGCTGCTCACACAGGGAGGAGGGGGGGCTAGAAGGTTGGAGGGGTTCAGTCCTCTGCATCCTTCAGCTACTAACCCTGTTATATAAATGCTGCATCTGAGTTACGCAATCCTTCTCCGGGGATTTTATAGATCCGCTGCGATGCTACATCTCAGATTATGTTTTCTGTGGCCCGCGTGCAGCGAGGGGTGGGGGGGGGGTGGGGGGGTGCACCGCGTCTTTGCCGCCGCCAGACAAGCGAGGGGCGTTATGTAATTTGCAAAACAGACCCTTTAAGGTATCGCTCAAGAAAACAAGTCTTTTTATCATCCCTTGAAAGTACGTCTTGAGATTATGAGACGTGCGAGCGTCCGACAGACGAGTCGGTTCTTATGGCGTGGTCATTTTTAGAGGATGTCAAAGTGTGTGTTTTCGACGGTGTGATACGCACCGGTGCGATAGGTTGAACCTCTGCACCAGTCTCCTGCCGTCAGCCAACCAGATTTGCAAGGAGGTCACGGGAAGGGCGTGGTCTAGTGTTACCATGGGAATAGGAGGAGATTCTCCATCCTCGTGCACAGATGGCGACCTGGCCACTACCCTGGGCGCGACGCTGAGAATGGATGATAAAAAAAAAAAAAGGTGCAATTAAGCAGGAGCTAAAATTAAACACAGCATTAGTGGAGTATTTTCTTAATTAGTCTGAGCCCGGACAACCTCGAAATTTGAATAAACACGGAGAGATCCTTTCAAAGTGTTCCTCACATTTCATCAGGAACAACGTGCTCAGTATTGGCATGTGACTTAGATACCTGAGCATAGAGCGACACCTAGTGGTTTGACGGAGGATCGCAACCCTCGTCAATCCAGCTCGGCAGTTTCGGCTCCACGAAGGTAAAGGCGAGGATTTCTTTACCCACATCGCCGAGATTTAATTCTCTCTCACCTCCCCAGTCGGTATCCTCGGCCACTGAAAGGGTGAAAAGCCTTTTTCCTGGGGACGTAGTTCTCCTCCGTCAGGTCCTCCACACTGATCTCCACCTCCTCCTCCTCGGCCCGGCTCCCCCACTCAGCCGGCAGCTCCCTGGGACGGATTAGAGGCCGTGCTTTGAGTCCAGACGCATCGATCAATATGACAAACGAGCGCTAATGAGCACCGCGCTTTATCTCATGTCGCTTGGCTGTGTGTGTATGTGTGTGTGAGTGTGTGTGTGTGTGTGTGGGACATTAGGTTTCACCGAGTGGACACATCAGCGTTACTGTCACGCAATCAGTCCCACAAGGGAAAGCTCATTAAATAGTAATACGGAATTAAAAGAATACTGCAATTATTACCTCAGTTTTAATGAGGATATATAAATATATATATGAAATATTTTGCTTGGTTGTTTGAAAATCACAAATCATGTATGAGGCCCCTCAAGGCATCACAAGCTAATGGTCTTTACTTTATGGTAGGTTCACACCCTGGGATTTCAACAGGCTTTGCACTCGAAAGCTTTCACCCACTTGCGCGCACACACGCGCACACACACACACACACACACACACACCCTGATGGTGGGCAAGCTGCCTGGCAAGGCGCTAACCGGGCCACCCAGGGCAACTCGGGGTTGTCCGAGGACACTTGGACATGCAGGTGGAAGGAGTCGGGGATCGCATCGGCAACCTTGCCAAACAAGGAACTAAGCATTTAGATAAAAAGAAAAACCAGGTCATCAATCTGGTCGCGTAAAATGTTTTCATCTTTGTTTTGGGCATTTTTATGATAAATAAAGTCAGACTGCAAGCTCATCCCAGCAATGTGCATGTAAAATACTGGGGGAGAGAACTGACGCTTGGTAACTTTCGCAAAGAGAAATAGGTGGTACTTTTTCAAATCCATCAAAGAAGGAGAAACATCTTGCAAGAAAATTGGCAGTAAAGATATATACAGGTGGTCCTCACTTAATGACTAGGTTACGTTCCAAGAGGTCTGTTATTAAGTGATTTTGTCGTTGAGCGGAACAGCGTTTCTACCATATAATATTAACATGCTTATCTCCCATTTGTGCTCTGCAATTTTACAGTTTCGTTGTCTTTTAATGTTTATATTTGCATGAATATAGGCCAATTATAGGCGCATACAATACGTACTCACTCACGTCTCCACTGCCGGTGCATTTTGCGCGTAGTTTAATATTATCCCAAAGCCCGTTGCAACTCCGAGTCGTCATCAGGTGAGGACCGCCTGTATATTCTTTCATCGCACATGAAAGCATATTAAAGAGACTTAATACTTTCTATGCTGAGCTTGGTTTAGTTTCTGTTTTCCCCCAGGATGACGCGGACATCCTTCAGTAATATAGTCTGACATGAATTGTTGCTGACATTCATGCAGGTAAACAATCAGGGGGGTGGAAGGTATGACCGCGTGAGCAAGCTGTCTTACTTAAAGTATAAATTATCCGTGCCGTGTGGGTAATTGACACAAATCATTTTAAAGCCAAAACCAAAAACACATCCAGCGTTTTATCCAAGTATAAAAAACACACAACAACAAAGCAGATCGCTGCCACAACACCGAATCTAGAATGCTTATTTTTCCTAATCTGCGCAGTCACCAGATGCCAGCTCCCTCCACAAATGAGCACTCGTGTGGGAATTGAGGAGAGCGGCACCCAGATGGTGAGTAATTAAAGTCAGAAATCTCAAATTTACACAAGCAATATTAAAGTCACCCCACGGGGGCTTTAAAATGAAGGTTGTCCTGAGCATCGGGGGTTTAAATTTATTATTAATTCACCCTTAATAGCCCTAAGCCCCCCCCCCCTTACATTTTGGCCAAATTAAACATACCCCCTTTTGATGGCATCCAGGAAGTCTTGGTTTTCTGGTAAAGAGTAGCTGCGGAACTCCTCATCGTTGACAGTGAAGCCGTCCTTCCAGAGCCTCACCACCATCTCCACCTGCAGCAGAGACAGACGTTACAGCCACGCCCCGACGAAAAGACAACTATGAAGGAGCTCCTTTCTCTCCTAGAAGCCCGGATGAGGGTGAGGAGAAGGTTCCCTCGCCCGCTGTGCTGGAGTATAGGCGATCACGCTCATTTTTGATCGTGATGAATACCCACATAATACACCCAAAAGAGGACTGTGGATTTATTGTCAAGGGAAAAACATCATATTTTTTCTTTTGCTGTGACTTTGACAGCAACCTCTAACTCTCAACTCACAATATTATGCGGCAAAGACAATTTCACTGAACAGTTGGTTGCAAAAGTTATTAATTCTATTATTTTCTTCTCTAATGAGAAAACATAACACAATGTTCCTCTGGGTGGGGGGTGGAGGGTCCTACCTTGGTTGTCCCTGAGGCGTCATAACAGATCTTCTCCACCTCATCAAGGAGGTCCTCTACTGAGAAACTACGCCTCATTGGTGCTTCCTCTTCATTTTCTCCGCCGACAACCCTTGAAGGCAAAATAGAAGTGTGTAATTGAATCATTATGTGTCTTATTGACTTGTGCCTGCCTTACAGTCACAGGGTTTATTATGCAGAAAAAAATGCAACAGCGCAGATATTTCTTCTATTTATCTATTTTTTTTACAGATGCTTGTAAAACATCAAACACATCATCCACGCCACATTACCATCCAATCAAATTACATTTCTTCATTTAGGAAGAGTCATGCTGCATCCAAGCACCCATCTAACTGCCAGCGTGCGCCATGTAGGGGAAAAATGAGCTTACCAGTTTTCATCCTTCTCACCCCCCGCGGCGTCAATGTCTTTCATGACGTGTTTGATTGTCCATCTAAAGGGGAGGTGGGGTGGCTTTCGAAAAGGGGAGAAGAAACATCAGGAGTAGATTTAAGGGTTGAGGATCCACTAAACCTTACTGATCTCTGTACTCTTTGGGATTATGGAATAGGGTTGCACATTGGAGCCAAAGTCAGAGGCCTGACTGAGATGGCTTGGACATACACAGAGGAGGGATAGTAAATATATTGGTATAAAAGATGCTGAGGTTGGAACTGCCAGGCAGGAGGCCGAGGGGACGACCGAAGAAGAGATTTATGGGTGGAAGGAAAGAGGCCGCTCTTTTCGGGGGAGGCTTTTTTGCCTGGTAGTTCCAACCTCAGCATCCTTCTGCCAATATATATTCACGATCCTTCCGCTGTGCATGTCCAAACCATTTCAGGCTGGGCACTGATTTTATCTCTAAAGCATCTATCGTGATTGTAAAGAAACTACAGTAATAGTTGTTTGTTTGATAGTTTCCCAAAATTAATGTGATATTGTTTTGCAAAAATCAAAGGCAAGTTGCAGACCACAATAATGGGAAAATGCCATCGTTTAGCATCATGATCATTAAAGAATTAAACATTTATCTGGAAATTCACAAAAAATGTAAAAGCAACAACAGTAGAGCTGCAGACCACAATAATGGGAAAATGCCATCGTTTAGCATCATGATCATTAAAGAATTAAACATTTATCTGGAAATTCACAAAAAATGTAAAAGTAACAACAGTAGAGCTGCAAACTTACAAATATCAGATAAATGTTTGGACAAAACAGCAAAAAACAGTGATCACCGAATCCTTCAGCCCGCTACATACATCTCTCCCTTCATAAACAAGCTGGATTATCAACCAGCAGGTTATCAACATTTACATTTAAACATTACATTTACCTCAACTTGATTACAAGAGCTTATGTTTACAAGGGCACTAGTGATTTCTCCCGGTGCATATCTCACTTTTATTCATTATTTAATTGCGTAGAACGTATACATATATATGTATACACATGCACTGCATTTCTTTCTTTTGCTTTAGTTTAGTATATCATGGAGCAGCATTTCAATAGAGCTGTGCTTCTAAATTGCAAGGGCAATAAAGGCTATTATTGGTCTTTTCGAAAAAACCCTTCGATTAAGTGAATCGGCGGGTTAGCTAAAACGCTGCTAGGCTAATGTGCGTCTGACACATGATTTACATCAAATAAATAAAGAGCTTCCGAAAGCCGAGAGACGTTTTGACCTCGTTCTCGGAAACCGAAATGAAGAGAGAACCATCGGTGTTTACAAGTTCTTCACGGCAAATCGCGTCATTTCTTACAAATAACAGTTAAAAAAACCCAAGGAACGTAAAGTTGTTGGTAAACAACACGCTAGCATAAGGTTGCTAGTGCTCATTATGTAAGTGGTCGCAGGGGGGAGGTTACGACTTTAAAAACAAAAACAAATATATAAATAAAACAGCACATTACACGGATTACATTTACACGCGCCACGGATTCGTTTACAAGCACGTATTGGAGTTAAGGTCAGAAGTGATTTACCAGTCCGCGTTGAGTCGGTTAATCCAGAAGCTCGACGCGTCTGCGGCGGCGGCTCTTCTGCTGAGCAATGCATGACGTAAACAGTCGGTGCCGTAAATCGACCTGGACTGTCGTAATGACTCTTCACTGTCGTACTCTGAGTTACTGCCTGTTTCCAGGCAAGGAAAGTTTCAGGTTTAGGTTGGATTGTAAATATATGGTATAAGCGTCTGTCTATCCTCATGCATGCATGCATATGTCAGCACTGAACTTTTGCACTCCATGCCAACATATTCAAATGTCAGTGTTGTGTATGTTCTGTATGCATGTATTTGAAATTGTCAGTATATCCCAAGCAATTCATTATGTGCATAATTTAATTCATAGTCTGTGAGAACCCATCTCATTCTTCCTATTGTAAGTACACGTTTATCCATCTCCCTCTTAAATATATATCACTCCAATGTTTATACTATTCTGTCTTTTTTTTTTAGGTTATGCCATCTTTACCATTACACGTGACAATGTGCCAGGTTGCTATGACAAATGCAGTGCTTTGGCAAGAAGCTACCAGAAAATCAAGGACTTTGCCAAAAATTTCCTCTACATATTCTTAATATCAAAGAGAGATTGTACTAAACATTCACAAGAATGTGTCCAAAAAATGTGCAAGAATTTATATAAAATCATCAATAAAATAGATAAATTAAATTGGGTCCTTGGATCCTGGCCAATCAATTTGTGATCCAATTCCAAAGAATTTCATGAAATTAAACAGACTATTAGCACAACATCTCTGATATCTTTATATTTCCTAATGTACTGTAAATAAGTTTGCCGTTGTCTCCAAAAATGCATGCTATTATACAGTTGTATTGTTGCTGTTGTTATTATTCATATTGATCGCTGTGTTCCTTTACACTATGATATCCACTGTTGATGTTGACAGTTTTACACAAGGACAGCAAGTCTTCTGAGACGCCTCACTGTTTAACATTGCACGCTTGCACAATGATCAGGGGCCAGACGGCGTAATAATACTTGTATTTTTATATTAATAGGTGCACTCTGTGCAACCACTTTCCCATGAATGAGGTTAAGTCACATAAACATTTTAAGAGTTTGAATGAAAGATCAGGGAAATCAATATAAAAGAAAAAGAGCCAAAGGGGAAAACTACATAAACACAAAACAATGGTATTTGATTTTACAATAATCGCACTTTCAAGTCATACAGCATGTTCTTTGCATCTCCAGCAGCAGGAGAAAGGGAAAAGGTATTCATTGTCATTTTTGTCTTTACTAATAAAGCTTAAAAAAAGGCAAATGTATTTAAACATGTGGCTTTTATTGTGCCATTTTCAGCCATGCCAGAGACTTCTTTTTTTAAAATTGGTAAGAAATTGCATGACGATCAACAAGAAATGTCTCAAAATTCAGCAACCTCAAGAAAAACAAACCAAAAGTGAAAAAATACTCAAGAATTCAGCTTTAAAATAGAATTAAGTCACAAAAAATGTATTCGGTGGCAGCGGGAAAACAACACAATAAAAAAACAATTCAGTTTTATCCTTGTGAGATAAACCTTGAAAAAAAAACAATTCACAAAACAGATGGCTTGCATCGAGGTTTCCTCAGTCGTGCCAGGAACAGAATAGGTGACACACGACCCACACACACACACACACACACACACACACACGCACACACACACACACACACACGCACACACACACACACACACACACACACACACACACACACATCCCACAGAGGCCTTGGAGAAGACCACGGCAACGCCTGAGCTCTGTTCAATGTTGGTTTTTCATCCCAACCGATCCAAAGTGATCATATTCCGGACTTTCCACTTGCAACTGTTTACTTAGAGACCAATGATACAACCTGGCAATTTGATTTATTTTTTATTTTTTTTTATTTCTATTATTTATGTCCAATATGTAATCTAAAGCAGATATGAAGTGACGAGCAGGGTTGAAAAGTTCTCATCCCTCCAAACCTCTGTCCTCTGAATACAGATGTTTTTACCTCATGAACTGTGGCAGAAATGCAACACAGCTGATGGCAACCCCCAAAATGGACTCAAAGTCAGAAAACCAACTTCAACAGTAGAATTTTGATAATAATCTGTATTTATTTAAGATCCTTACTTTACCACCCGCCTAATACAGACTCCAGTGTCATCGCTGATGTTCACTTAGAAATCTACACCCCTGAATCCTGACTTTTAGGTCTCTGGCGACTTTAGCCGATTTCATAGCTGTTATTCTTTTCCATCTCTTCGGGGGTGAGGAGGATGGAGATGACCAGGGATGAGTCCGTCGGAGGTGCACGTTGGATGTTCTGCAGAGAAAGTCGGATTGAGATGGTTCGGACGTGTACAGAGGAGAAGATCTGGGTTGAGGGATGCAGCGTTGGGGGTTTGGAGGAAGGCCAGAGAGGAGATTTATGGACGGAGGTCATCGGTGTGAGAGAAGAGGCCGCAGAGGAGAGGGTTAGATGGAGGCGGATGAAAGAAAATAATATTTTTCCCCATCTCTTGTTCATCTTCCATTCCTTTTTGTTTTGTTGTACATTTCTGAAGATTATCTCCCTTCGCATTGCACAAGAACACAAATTGGCAGTGAAGAAGTCCCACAGAACTGGCAGCGACTGCCAATTGCAGTCTCTCGGGAGGAAGTGTGTAATATTTGTTGTGATCTGGATTTGTTTTTTTCTTTTAGTAGTAGTAAAAATCCAGGTTTGAGGGAAAATGAAGGCACCTGCCAGACTCGACCCACAAACAGGGAGAGATTGAAAGACAGATAGAAGGGAGAGAGAAAGAGAGAGAGAGGGGGAGAGAGAGAGATAGAAATGGCGCCTCGATGCTGCGCTCTCTGAGGCAGTGTTTGGAGCCGGTTAGGAAGATTTTTGTGAGGGAAGACTTAAGGAGAGAACTATGGTTAACACGCGGAAAAGCTCCAGGCCGGGGACCGGTCCGTTCATCTCCTCCAGGACCAGGTCGTCGTCGAGGAATGAGCGGAAATCTGAGGAAGAACATGTAAGCCGGTGTCTTTTCTTTGCCGGGTGAGCTAGCTAGGCTACCGCTATTTGGCTAGGTAGCCGTGGCCTCAAGGTGCTCCTTAAAGATGGGTTAGTCATAACAAAATAATATCGTTATTAAGTTTGACACCCACCGGGACGCTCTCACACCCGAACCGCGGTGTGAACGTCGCGATTTACTCGCCTGTCACCGGCAACGAATGAGTTGCCCCGGCTGTCAAATGACAAGCTAGCGGTGTTAACTCCCGGCTAACTAGCTCCCCAAGTTGAGTTCCCTTTGTGTTTGGCAATTTCACCCGGCTCACTTAGTCCCCTGTTCTCGCCGCGAATGCAGCTTCCAAACACGGTCAGCGGGGTTTTTGCCACCGGGGTGTCAGCGGTAACCCGTGTCGTGGAGCTCAAACTCCGGACGCGTTAATTTTCTCAAAAGGAAACGGGTATAAAGGATAGTTGAGCTAACGTTAGCTGTTCCTAGGTAACAGCTAGCCCGACAGTTAGCTCTTAGTGGGGGGAAGGGAGTACCAGGTTCACAACAGTTGGCTGGCTCAAGTCCCGTATTTAGCAAGTCTGAACTTGATGAACTTTTCGATGTTAATACTCCACACGCTCCGTTTTTACAGTAACCGGTATAAAAGTTGCATATAGTGCTCGGAGAGGTTACGATACTGCTCATCCAATCTTCCCTTTGGACAAAAGCACTAGTTTCTGCTCCCGGTCGTTTGACCCGAAAGCTCCCTTGACAGTCTTTGTCTGAAAATGTAAACATTGAGGTTATGCAGAGGGAGCTTGTCTGCTTCCGCGATATTTACGATTGTCGCAGCTCCCCGACACGCACCGACAGTGCAATTCACAGATCTGATAGGCATTTGTGCAACTGTCGTCTTTTTTTTTATTGGGCTGCTTGGCAAAGGAGCAGAGTTTTTCTTTTGCTGTCTTAATAAAGTCAAGCCTCTCCTGGTTTCAGTTGAGTGAATTGCAAGCCATCGACACAGGAAATGTGTAATTGAAAGCATTGAGTATTCAACCACAATTCTTGAAAGTTAAATTAGCCTTTTTTTTTGCACTAGGTGGCAGTTTGAAGTGTGTACGCTCTGTACTATTAAACACTCAGAACAGCCAGAACAGCGACTGCGATTTGAACAGAAACATGAATCCAATCAGACTTCCGCTGTGGCTTACCTATGGTGCAGGCTGCACTTTTTCATTTGTCTGTATTCAGACAAAGACAGTTTTAGGCATTGCACGGTTGCCTATGACAACAGTGAGATATTTTCTTAAATCGGCTTGATGGAGCGGATTGATGTTAAAGGCATGAGCATCAAGGGCATGCGAATGATTGGTGATGTCGTGAGTTACTCTCAAGGTGTCCTGTCACATCATAAAAGTTGTTGGCTGTGATTTGTGACAGCTCGCTTCTTGGTTATGCTTGTCTCACTTTATTTTGGACTTTTCAAGGCATTATTATTATTTACAAAGCACGAGTGAGACTTTGGATGCGCTACATTTTGTGATTCACTGGAAGATTTTTGCACATGTGGTTACCAAAGTCAAGTCCCCCCCCTTTGATAAAGTTGATCATCCCCCGGACTAGAGGTTATTAAAGTCGGGGTCTGGACCACCGAGTGGTTTGTGATAGCTAGGCGGGAAGACAAATGAGATGATTTGCAAAAATATCTCCATATTCTCATTTGATTAGAACTCCCAACCCCAACCCCACCCCCGCAGTCTTACAAATGTTCATGAAATATTGTGAAACTTTTTAGGAAATCACCCTAAATATCTGCAAGAACTTGCAAGTTAGTGTGTGCTTCATCTAAATACAGCATCTCCCCATTTCATTCGTTGCTGCTTGAAAAGATTTTCTCCTTTTAAGCTTTGTGTGTTTGTTCTCTGCAAGGAGACTCTCAGGAACGCTTTGCAGAAGGAGTGTTGATATGAGAGGCAGTCAAAATTAACTCATTAATGTGGGGAAAACAACTGCTGTATATTGGTCTCTCAATACTTACAATTAGGTACACTTCTGCAATCCACCGTTGAAATACAGCGGCTCCACTGCAAAGGATGGCTTTTGTCAGACTGTGATCGTCTCTATATTTTGAGTTTCCATTGTTGTATGCAGGGGTGCGGAATTCGGACAATTTCAATGAAGTTCACACTACAGCTGCGGTAACACGCAACCCTAAAAAATCATGCCAACTATTTCTTAACAGCCCCCACAGTTCTGTCCTTTTCGTAAGAGTAAAATAAATGACAGACAGGTGTTTCCCTGGAAACGGCCGATGCGTTTGTACGACCGACAGCGGAAGCTTTTCCGCTTTTTGTGCGGAACGTTCGCATTTGTTGAGTTGTGTTTGTGTGTCACCCGTCTGTCCCGCAGAAGGAGCTCAGTAGTGATGTGAGCAGTCCCAGCAGCCCACAGTTGCCCCCTCCTTCGAAGCGGACCCGGAGGCAGATCGCCTCTGAGCCCAGCTCCAGCGATACCTCTCCATCCCCTCAGACCAAGGGCCAGAGGGTCAGCTGGGACATTCCCACATACCGCACAAGGTCAGCTGATATTTCCTCCTTTTTTTTTTTTTTTTGCTTCTCAACTCGTCAGATTTATTGTTTTGTTCAGAAGAAGTAACGTACCAACTCATTGTTGAATTGCCTTGAGATTCCTTGCCTAAGTGCGTGCAAAGAAAGTGCTAAACTGCATTTCCATTTGTTGTCACTGCTTGATATTTGGAGAAACTGTTAGAAAAAAATCCCCAGGTAATTTAATTACTTAACTCCATAATTTCCTGATTTTCAATCTGTGAATCAAAGTTAAACGTTATGTCTTTTGAGCGGGTGATGATACCCATTCTTTCTTTTTTCCCATATAGGTTGTCGTCTCGTATAATGCAGAATGGCCATGGTAATGCTTTTCGTCTTTCTCAGATTTTTCCCCGTTGTGTCGCATAGAGCACAAACAACAATTAAAAGCATGTTTCCCTAAAATTAATTATGTTGATGCCACAGGCCATATGGGTCACCGGAATGATGAGAGTGGAGGGGGGGATCACTCGCACATGAACGGCCATGTGGAGCTGAAGAGAAGCTGCCAGGTGAAAAAAAAACAGTTTGAACACCTCAATCAAAGCCTGCTGTTTGACCAGCTGGTCAACAGGTACGCCCGCCGTCTCACTCCTCTTCTTTCGCCCCAATATGAAAACATATTTCCCAAAGGGGTTGCATTATTTAATGTGTTTATATCGTAGATAAAATATGCAATTTATCGTTGCGCCTACTTTAGGTGAGCGATTCAGAAGTGACCTTTGTTTTTGACGCTGATGAATGCAATTATTTCTACATAACTTTTAAAACATCCCATATAATAAAGGCAGCATGAGTTTGTTCCAACCCTAATGCGCATTATAATGATGTATTTCAGTGTTTGTGAAATGAAGGTGATTTCTTTTGCAGAGAGGTGAGGTTTTTTTTTTTCAAGATATGTAATCAATATATGAATGATGAAAAATGTTAGAATTTCCACACTTTATTTGGATTAAAGCTAATACTTCTTCATCATTTATGTAACCCCTGGTAATTCCTTGTGATTTTACAAAGATTGCAATTACTAAAGGGGAAGACTGATCTGGTAGTGAGGTGACACAACCACAAAACTGTAATTTAATACATCTGAATTATAGGTCTAAAAGTATCCACAATACAACACCACAATATATTCTGTACATCACATAAACAGAGCTTCAAGCTATGAGGAGTGCTTCCTTCCTATCCTTGAGCATACATTTGCATGCCTCATTCTGGCAACTGAGGAACTGCATGATAAAATTTCAGTTAAACAGTGGCTCAGCTGCTGAATAGAAAGCATTGAATGCAGCGGTTGCCACCGAGCAACCAAATCTGTTTAGCAACAGTGCAAGCCAGAAAATACACTTGTGTCCTTTTTGTACGCCGAGTGTATTTGGTTGTATATTTGTGTTATCCAGATGTTATTCCAAAAGGCTTCTATAGCATCTTCCTGAAACCATTCCAACCACATATGCACGTATTCTTCAGTTTCGTTATTTCCCTCCATGTCTGAGCCCGTCTGATCTTAAAGCTAACATGTCTAACTTTTAAGTATTCAAGTTTTGTGTGCGGATTGATGTTTGCCCTCTGCTAATACAAAATGAACAAACACGATCCGTCAACTCGCAAATCTTGAGCTGATATCTAGATTAGAGCGCCCTACCGATCAGCGTCAGCACCTCACCCTCGTTCATGGTTTGGCATCCAAAATGGTGAAGCAGTGAGACGACAAAAATGTTTAAAATGTCAGTCAAAACCGCAGCTCATAAAATTCTCCCCTCCTTGCTTTGTGTGTGTGTGTGCGTGCGCGTCTGTAGCACTGCTGAGGCTGTCCTTCAGGAAATGGACAACATCAGCAGCATCAGGCAGAACCGAGAGGTTGAGCGTCTTCGCATGTGGACTGGAGACACGGAGGAAGTGAGTGCAACCATGCTGCTGTGCAGCCGCCAGCATGGTGAGCCACTTCTTCATCTTCTAACGCGGACTTACTTTGTCTGGCAGGAAAACATGGACATGTATTCCCGGGTGAAGCGTCGAAAATCCATGCGCAGGAGTACCTTCAGTGTGCCCACACACCACGCAGTCATGAGTAAAACAGGGGAGGAAGAGGAGGAGGGAACAGAAGGTCAGTTTCCAACCGGCTATCTTTTAGGAATCGACAGATTGAAGGAACACGATATAATGACAAGATGGACGCTTCTCATCCCAATGTAAAATATGATTTTCATTGCACCCGATCTCCGATGTACTCTTGCCATTGTGACTTGCAGAATCCCACGGGGAGGAAGAAGATGCAGAAGATGACGACGACGATGAAGATGATGAAGGGGATGAAGCGGAGGAAGCAGGAGAGGAAAACGATCGGCCGTACAACCTGAGGCAGCGGAAAACAGTGCAGAGATACGAGGCACCGCCCATCGGTAACCGCAGAGGATCCTGTATTTGATTTTGAGTTTTCAAGATACCCCATGTGATAACTGCTTGTTTTTACTGTCCACTGTTTCAGAGCCGGTGAACAGAAAACAAAGCAACCCGTCACTTTTTGACACACACAGATCTCCAGCAAGAAGAAGCCATATAAGGTCTGTGGACATATTTTGGCGAACTCTCAGTCTGACGCCGTATGCTATGTAACTTTATTTGACATTAGCTTCCTTTCCTGCTTGTACAAAGAAAACAGGAGCAACCCAGAGGTTTTACACGTCGTCAGCTGCTAATTCGTCTCCGAGCAATTGGCGGCTTTTGGGAGAAGTTGCTCCTCGCGCAGTCTTTCACGTTTTCAAACGTTTTTGAGCGAATCAGTGGGACTCCCATCAGGCGACACATCTTTTCTTACTTTTCGCTGCCACAGACCAGGAATTTGTCTTTTGCTGGATTTGACGCCAAGATGTTATTTCTGCAACTTTTGATTACATTTTTCCAATTAAAATCTCCACTGAGCTGATTTTCATTTTATTTTATGTTTTTACAGTTCAAATCTCTTGGCTAGTGTATTGTACGCTCTCACTGCATCCGGTGCTTTTTTCAGAAAATCATTTCCAGCAATGCATCCCTTTCAGGAAATAAAAAAAATGTCACATTTCATTACCTGGTGAACAAACCAGTCAAATGTGCAAAGAAAAGTTGGAGTGTTCTTTTATTTCATTTTTTTGATGGTTGAAGGATACTGATTCTATGCCATATGCTAAGCTAACGAACATTCGGGCAGTTTCCAGCTCACTGCTCCAACAGAGAAAAGTGAATGACACCTTTCGTATCTCAGCGATCGAGCATCGGCTTCATTTGAAACTATTTCCCCCCCCAGAGTTAAGAAACATGCAATTCACAGCAGTGACACGACGTCGTCTTCTGATGAGGAGCGGTTCGAGAGGAGAAAAAGCAAGAGCATGACCCGGGCAAGGAACAGGTGAGTTTCCTTTTCATCCGCAGTTGTTTTTTAGCTTCAGGAATAATTTGATTTATTGTGACGATTACAAGCAGACAACAACAAATATGAACACCCTGGATCAATGTGACATTGTACATTTCAAGTTGCGCCGTTGATGTGTCAAAATGGTCACCTTCCAAACGTTAACGTCCACGCGAAATGAGCTTTTCTGCAGCCCCAAGTTTTTCAAATCTGAAAAGTCAAGTCTAAAATGCAAATGATTCATGAAACACTAAATGCTTTGTGCTTCATATACAAAAGATATTGAACGACCATTATTGTTTACCCCCATATATCTGCGACGCTATCAGCTGTCGTCTCACCCTTGCAAGTTTGAGCGAGCGGCATCTCTGTGGATTAAAAATATGAGAAATCTTTTCCCCTTTGCGTCACAGGTGCCTTCCCATGAACTTGACTGCGGAGGATCTGGCGACCGGTGTGTTGCGGGATCGGTCCAAAGCTGGGGCTAGTTTGGCCGATGTTGATCCAATGAACCTCGACACCTCAGTAGGTGGAAATACGAAAAAGAAATCATTTAATTTAGACTTTTATTTGCGTTACTCCTGAAAGATACAGTGACGTCTGTTGTTCTTCGTTGAAGTTTGTTAATGGCCCTTTTTTTTTTCTTTTTTTTTTTTGGTTTTCGCCAGGTGAAGTTTGACAGTGTTGGCGGTCTCAGTACTCACATCCAGTCGCTGAAGGAGATGGTGGTGTTTCCACTGTTGTACCCTGAGATCTTTGAGAAATTCAAGATTCAGCCTCCCAGGTAACTGATATATGTGACGCTTAATTCCAGTGGCTATAAAATTGGTACGGGGAGATACAGGGAAGACGATGGGTTCTTAAAAAATCGATTCCTAGTGCAGATTTTCAGTACATTTCTTCACTGTTTTTCGGTCATTCCCGAAATAAGTTGTTAAAGTTGACTGGTTCAGGAAACCTTGGACACACCGCAGCTCTATGTGGGCGGCCTTCTGCTTCGAGCGGTCAGGCCAGAAAGACTGCTAGATAGCAAAGTGTGATAGAGACTGCGAAGGACAGGCACAAATGATCTCATGCTAATTAGAACAGTAGCGCCGCAGATTACGTGGTAATAGCTGAAAGGATACAACGATCTATTTAATATTCAGTGGACGCCTAGCAACGCCGCAGTAGATCGAGCCCCGGATCGAGAGCCCGGGGACCCGGCAGGAGATACCAGGTTACCGTCATGCGTCCATGCAGGGACGCTGGAGCAGACAGGATAGGAAGCGTGGGAGGAATCAGAGAAGTGCATCCAGGGATATCCGTCGGCAGAGTGTGCTTGTTGGGAGTAACATTTTTACCACTCTCGGCGTTATTATTTATAAAAGAAAAAAGGGCTGCCTCTCGGTTACTTTTCTGAATGTTTCAAAGTCGGCAGCTTGCATTGATTTCCTCCGCGCTCGGGAAAGTAGTGAGTGATTAGATCTCGGTGGAAAGAGTGTTGCCGCTGATACTGCGCTGCCTCCGTCCTGCAAGTATTTATGGAAAAGATCGAATGTCCAGATTGTAAACATCATAGTAAAGGAGACATCGCCACCTGAAATATTGGTTTTATGGCAAGTGATTTGATCAATTGTGCAAAATAAGCAAGCCCTTGAATATTTTAGCCGAGTGTTCACTTACCCCCGCTTCTCTTTTTAGAGGATGCTTGTTCTACGGCCCACCCGGGACAGGGAAGACCCTGGTGGCGCGGGCGCTCGCCAACGAGTGCAGTCAAGGAGACAGGAAGGTGTCCTTCTTCATGAGGAAAGGTGCCGACTGCCTCAGCAAGTGGGTCGGTGAATCGGAGCGGCAGCTGCGCCTGCTCTTCGACCAGGTGAGGTTTGAAGGACGCCCGAGGGAAATATCCCTGTCGTCCTGTGGACGGGCACTTTGCCCAAACCTGAACTGTGATAGAAACATGTATTGTACTGCTTGCATTACTTTTGGCGTTTCGGATCCCTGTAAATCATTTGACAGGTGCGTTTTGTTTAATATGTGTGTGTGTGTGTGTGTGTGTGGTCAGGCTTATCTGATGAGGCCATCCATCATTTTTTTTGATGAGATTGACGGTTTGGCTCCGGTTCGCTCCAGCCGACAAGACCAGATACACAGGTATGTGTTGGAAAGGCCTGTCCATTTCTAATGATCAGGGATCTCCCCGAATCTCCTGGAAACCTTGAAAAACCCTTTCAGTTTTCTCGTCATGGGGAATCCTGTCGGAAAAGGCAAAAAGAGAAAATACAAAAAAAAATATTCTGAAGGTCTTAGTGTTGTCCAAGAAGAAGCAATTTTTTTAAGGTTAGGTTTCTTCTAAATCGTGAGGTAAAAGGGATATTTTTCTGATGAGGAAAATATGTTATTTGATGACTCGAAATCCCGTTCATGTAGTTTACATCAGTTTTATCATTCAATCTTTTTGTTTTTTTCTCTCAACTTTGAAAAATCAGCGAAGTAATCAATTATTAATAGAAGACTGATCTCCCAAACATTCCTGCGCCAGGGAGATACTTGCCTTCGCAACAAGCTAAACCTGCTTCTGTAAATTATCTTGTTGGGGAAAAAAAAACCACAAGAATCCAGGTAGCCTGTTGTGAAACGGGATGTAATTGGTGCTATTTCCAACGTGAAAATGCTGTGTGGGAAATATTGGCTTCTCTTTGGAATTACAATATTGCAAATCTGCAATATCAGATTTGTTATTTTCTTAAATCAGCTATAGCGCCCATACACTCAGCCTAATGGCTGAAACCTGTGCATCAGAAGGCAGATGTTTCACTTCGGCTTTTTTTATTCATCCCTGGCGGGGAACGGTTCTCTGCATTTTGCTCATCATGGATGAACCGTGAGCAGTTAGAGGTTCTGGGTTTTAGTCGGCAACACTTGCCAGCAGGCTAGGAGGAGCTCGGGATTCGAGCCAGAAACTTTTGGTTCCCAGGTGACCGCTCTATTTGGTGACCGCTCACCCCCTCCATTTAGTTGCACGTACAAATAATACATTGATTTGATGAAGTGTTTCATGATTGTTCTACGTTTGCTCTCTAGTTCTATTGTGTCCACTCTGCTGGCCTTGATGGACGGCTTGGACAGTCGCGGGGAGATAGTAGTCATCGGTGCTACAAACAGACTTGACTCTATTGATCCGGCACTCAGGAGGCCTGGACGCTTCGACCGGGAGTTCCTGTTCAACCTTCCCGACAAGAAGGTGAGATGGAGCGTGATATCGTGAGCCTTTTTTCAACTCGGTGAGACGACTTTCCGGAGTCCAAAAGCTAGAGGAACATTTCGTCCGGGTGTTCGCAATCTCTGGTTTCTCGCTCCGGTAAACCGCGGGTCAAAAGCTTTTGCGATGTCTGATGAAAAATGAAGTTCTTTGAATCACAGTTTGACACTTTTTCGTTGAGTTAGTAAGTCCTTTTTTATGTTTTTTTTGTGAAGTGACTTGATTTCTCTTTCAAAATCATCACAAACGTCGGCAACCAATCACTCCTGTGGGCGAACAACGAGTTATCTACCAATCAGAGAGCAGTAGAAAAGCACAACTCATACAAATGACTTTTGAAATTTGAGAGGAAAACATCTGATTAGTCTCCCTGCCCCAAATTTCACTCAATAACCGGCGACTTGATGGTGCAGCCTTGCAGATAGGTGATGGAGAACGTGACGAGCAGCAGTGAGAGCGGGCGAGACAGACCGCTTCCTCTCTTTTTCTCAAGTGAACTTTTGTGTAGTTTGATCCAGAGCTTAGTTATTGCTCAGCAGGAGAGCTGTGGCTTAATCCACAGGATTATTGGTAATGCTAGAATGCCCTCTAGTGGACTGAATATATAATACCCTGCAGTCTTATCGTGCCATTGCTTGCGCATTGAGTAGATATTGATCAATTTTGCGCCGCTACATTAAAAGGATAATCCAAAAAGAAAAGCAGGATTTACGGAACTGAAGAAGCCATTGACAAACACTCTTCTTGTTAATAAATGTCTTTTGCATCGGTGTCTTCTTAACTCAATGACCAACATTCAATTACCCGGTTTAGCTTGTGATGTTTTGCTTAATCGATGCGGAGACGAAGGAACAAAAATTCAGTACGAGCAGCAATTAATACACAGCTATTGGATCATTTGTGTGTGCTTTTTTTCTTTATTCATTAGAGTCCCACAAAGAAATTAGCTCATGCGGCCCTCTGGCTGTCGAGTCTCCTCCTGTTTTATATTTCGCTGTTGGATGATTTGATCCGTCAAGCAACTTACAAAGCGAGTCGTCGTTACTAAGAAAAGGACAACGAAACAGATTTTCCCTCTTAAAGATCAGTCCTGTAACGTCACGCCATTTAAATGTTTAAGGGATTCTCATGAGCGACCAGATGCAGCCGACTCGTCGATCAGTTCTGTTCATCTGCTGGCCTGTTTTTTTTTTTCTTTTCTTTCCTTCTTTTTTCACCCCCCTTTTTTTTTGGTTTGCACAGAAGGATAGGCCACGGCTCGTATTCATTAGAAACATTGCTCTTAGTGTGAAACGCGGGAACCTCGGTACACATACATGTTCATCTCCACACGCCGGTGTTGCACAAGCTAGAAACCTGTAGGAAACGGCGCTCGGTCGGGTCTCTGGAACAGGAAAATGTGATGAAAGATGATGAAAACTGTTGCCCCCAGTTCACAATGAAACCACTTTGTTCTTAATGGCCGCTCATCACGGAATAGTCCTGTGGAGATGATGTAATAACCCAATGGGCATATTGTGAGATGTTGGCAAGCGCTTCACTTGTGCACACTGGAGTCAGTTTTGATCTTTCCTTGATGCCGCCAGATCGAGGGGAGGGTACAGGCCAAACTTTGGACATCTACTGCCATGATGCGCATGATGAAACTTCATCGCAGTGGGTTTGAGTTTTTAACCGTCTGCCTCGTGCAACACGGCGCCCTTCAGATGATGGAATTCTTTCGACGACGACGACGGGCGCTTTTTCGGGGGACGTTGTTCCGATTACGCGACAGAAGGCTCCATCTCTTTTATGTGTCAATGTAGATTTGCCAGTTTTTTCTAAGCGTCTCTGTCCCTCCCATCCACCACGCAGGCCAGAAAGCAGATCTTGGAGATCCACACTCGGGACTGGAATCCCAAATTAGCTGAGCCATTTGTAGATGAACTTGCGGAAAAATGTGTCGGTAAGGCAAACCCGCGGCGACGCGCAAGTCTCCCGTCTGCGTTTTCAACCCTTAACCTTTGCGATTGGCTGTTTGCTTCCAGGTTACTGTGGCGCTGACATCAAAGCACTTTGCACAGAGGCGGCCTTGGTCGCGCTGCGCCGCCGCTACCCCCAGATCTACGGCAGCAGCGTCAAACTGAAGCTGGATGTCACCTCCATTGTCCTGGGCCCCGGCGACTTCAGCAAAGCCATGAGGACAATTGTCCCAGCCTCCCAGAGGGCCCTGGCCCCCCCGGGCCGAGCCCTGTCACCCATTCTCAGGCCCCTGCTGGCCACCTCTTTCACCTTGGTGCTGAAAGCTCTGCTCCGAGTCTTCCCCCACGCTCAGTGTGTTGACAGGGACACACACGGTAGGAATCTGGATTTTATTCCGCTCCGGCAGGGACTAATTTTCACCCGGCTGACATCTCTGGCAATGATTTCTGCGCTCGCTTCGATATATTTAATTTGACTTTTTATCGTAAGCAACTCTCCTCCAGCGTAACGAAAAAAAAACACCTAAAATAAACCATTATAAATTTCTTTCTTGTACTTCTGTCTGCTTACTGCCTTTCTTAGTAAGCAAACAGGTCAGCAGGCTAGTAGAAAGCCTGGCAGGCAGTAGAAAGGGCAAATTTTGCCCTATTTTGTTGTATTGATACGCGCTAGAGGCAGTGGAGATCTCATATTTGCTGCGTCACATCCCCCATCTGCCCTCAGCGGCTGCGTCCCGTGTTGACGAGGGAAACAAATGCATCTACAAATTAACTGGATGGATTGGAGAGACACACACACACTCACACACACACACACACACACACACACTGATCCCTCTCCTCCCTCGCCGATTGCCTTACTGACTGCCTTTTTTTTTTTTTTTTTTTTCCGGAGGCGCAATTTAGTATTTCATTATCTCTCTCTTTATCTCCAATCTTATTACCTAAGCACTTTTGTATCATTCTCACTCTGATTGAACACGGAGTCTGTGGTGAAAACGTCCCCCCCGAGTATGTAGAGGTGATGGGCACAAAGATCTGATCTCCAGTCACCCCGCTAGCACTTCAATAACTGTGCCTCCCACTCCAGTCAGCACGGGAGTGCTTGGAGCAGATTAACAGCGATGTAAAACCTGACCAATGAGAGATTGCCTACAGCAGTTTGTACGCCTGCCAAATAATGACACAAATATCCCAGGGTGTTCAATTTAAAAGGTCCAATTTGTTTCATCTTATAACGCTTGCTGTTTTTCTTTTTTTTTTTTTTTTTTTTTTTTTTTTTGTTGTTGTGATCTCCCAGCGAAATGTCCACATAAATTCCAGTGAAGGCTTTGCTCTGGAAATAATAATTCCTACAAAAAGCGCACAGATTGCTGTGAGAGCGGTGTGCCTTCTGTGTTCCAGGCGGTGACAATCAGCTGCTCGAAGAGGACTTATACAGCGACAATGACAATGAGGACCACTCTGCTTCCATCTTTGAAGCCCAGCCTTCTGCATCTCCAAAGAGTCAGCTCACTTCCTCTTTTGCAATGCACAGACCCTTCCTCCACTTCTCCTTGTGAGTAAACTCTGAAGGAAGGCGTTCGTCATATGGTGTAAATAAATTTAAAAAGCAGGGTAATTAATTAGGAAAGCCCCGAGAGGAACGTGCAACAAAACCTAGATATTTTTAATAAGCTGATACTTCCTCGGGCTTATTCTTGCAATACTCACTATAACCACGGGAGTGTTTTTATTTTTATTTATCCATTTATTATTTTTGGATAATGAAAGTTGGAAATTTGGGCGGGTTGACTTTTTTTTTTTTTTTTTTTTTTTCCTTACCAGACCGGCCAGAATCAATCTAGTGGGGCTCATTTTCACAGGCAACTCAAAACAAGCTTTCGTGAGTGATTTGAAAACTGGAAGAAGTCCTGCGAGGCAAATTCATTTTTCCAGTCGACTTGTTTTTGTTGTTGTAGTACTCAGTTTCAGCCACAAGAGTGCAACATTACCCTGTATTCTGTAGCAGAAAAAGAGAAATTGCATGGGCAAAAAAAGTCTCCCAAGCCTCTCGGAGGTTTTTCACAACAAGGAATAATAACTCTTGTGGTTTTAATCAGTATTATGATAACAAAATTGTCCAAAAACCCTCAGCACTGCTTCACATGAAGGGGTTATAATAATGCAATTTTTACTGCTATTCGAACAAGCCTGTATGCCACAGCCCAAATAGACCAGGCTTCTAATTAATGTTTTTAATTGAACCGTGTTTATCCTGCGGAATGGTAATGGGAAACGTACCTATTCTTTTTATCATTGTGTTCCCTGTGTGTGCGTGCGTGCGTGCGTGTGTGTGTGTGTGCGTGTGTGTGTGTGTGCATGCGTGCGTTATGCGCTCGCCGATAATGTCATCAAATAGCCGGACTATATTTCCCGGGGAATGAGCTGCAATCAACTCGACGGCTCAATAGCCCGCGCTTGACAAGAGCCGACGACAAATCTAAAAAGAGAAAGCGCTGCAACAAGTTTTAGATCAGAACTCCCGACCGCCGTTCTCGTTCAGACGGCAACATGAGAAGGAGCAGAATGGCTCCAGAGTCATTTATTGATGACCCTATTAAGCACTTATCAAGCCTCGAGCCGTCGAATCCTACGAGCCATAGTTCCTGGAGTTAAACACAAAAGACCGTAAAAGAAAGTGTTTTCCATCAGGATATTTCCTTGGATGCCGAGCCGCAAAGATTTTTAAAGGAGCATTTAATGCTTATCAGCTCCTCGCTCATATCTGATTGCCGCCAAAGTAAACCGGTCTCAAACCCGACTGTTTTCGGATTTAAAATTTCATCATTTGCGGCGAAAGCTCGGCGAGATCGTCACTTTCCAGCGCTCGTTTCCTCCGATTGTGTGGAGCGTGCAGGGGACAGTCTAGTAGTTTACCCAATTACTCTCTGCCGAGGTGATAATCGATAGAAACTTGGACTGCAGTTGTCCTCCGCAGCCTCCCCGCTGTCTTATTATCACAGCTGTCGGTTTAAAGAGCTTTTTTCTCCTCAAAATTGCAATCTACCTGCCTGCATTTTAGTAATCATATGATATGGAATCAATGCTTTCCCTCCTACGCCTAATATGCTAGAGAATCGAGGAAAAGTTTTATAAACGGTTTGTATAGATTAAGATGTCTTACATCCCGTCGCGATCGTGTTTTTCTCGGGGAAATAAGAGGAACGCGAGAAAATGATCGTCGCGACTAATCACAACGTCGCTGCGACGTTAGTCAAAATAATTGCATTTAAATGTTTTGAACTCCCAATTTCTGTGGCTGTCGTCTGGCATCGGGAGCAAATTAATGTTGCTCACACTTATTTTCAGTTAATTTTCTGGTGTATTTGGGTAATGACTCACTCCTTCCCGATTCTAATTTTACGTCGGCTAATATCCGATTCAGCCCCGACGTTTCCTCGCAATTCAGCAAGCCGGCGTTGTTGGAAAGACTTTTTTTTTTTTTTTTTTTGTGAAATCTAAAGCATCAGGTGCAACAGCAACCCCTTAACTCCTCACCCCCCCCTTCTGGCAGTTCGGCGCTCCAGCAGCCCACCGCGTACCGGCCTCGCCTGCTGCTCGCCGGGGCGCCAGGTGCGGGGCAGAGCTCCCACATGGCCCCCGCCGTGCTGCACCACCTCGACAAGCTGCCAGTGCACCGCTTGGATCTGCCCACCCTCTACTCCATCAGCGCGAAGACGCCAGAGGAGTCCTGCGCTCAGGTATCGCACAGGGACACGTCGGGCAAATAAAAATGACATCGATATCGATCGTTTTGTAACTTTACGGTACCCGGGACGATTAACAGCGCGCCCTCGCTCGCCTCGGCAGAACGCCCTCAGCCGGCGCAGGCAGACGTACAAGGGGCGGGAGTTACTGATTCAGGGTCTTGCTCAAAGTTCCATGTCATCAGCTGGGCGTCAAATCAGTCATCCTTTGATTACCAGACGGCCGCGCTGCCACCTGAGCCAGGCCACCTCCGGAAAACACACACACACCGACGTTCGCGCCCGCAAATAGATCCCCGCAAGGGATAAGCGACCAGGCACAGTTGACATGTGCTGTTCTGGAAATTGCTTCTTTTTGATACTTGTTTACGAAATGGCTTCTCCTGTTTGGATGGTGAATCAATCAGCTCTTTTTTTTTTTATATCTCCACTAAAGAGCGGAGTGGTTGTCATTTGTCTCCCACTTTAACAAATCCAGTGCTCCACAAAAAAATAACAAGATTGTCAAAGATTATTTTCTCAAGCTGGAGTTGTGTCTTTGGAAGAACACTTAGTGTGTTTATTAGACGGGGATCACACTTGTCTCCGAAAGTTAAAATTAAAAAAGGAAAATATCTCGTGAAATGTGACCATTAAGAAATCAGTGTTTGAAATAAACAAGTAAACCCCTGCAATACTTTCAAAAATGACTAAAGCAGGCTGGAGAACAAGGAGTTATAATAAGCGACGTATAGCTTTGATATAGAATTCTTGGCAGAGGTGTAGCTTTTGTTTGACCTAATGATCTGGTTGCAGGTTTTCCGCGAGGCCCGCCGGAGCGTGCCCAGCGTGGTGTTCATGCCCCACATCTCCGAGTGGTGGGAAACAGTGAGTGACACTGTGAAAAGCACCTTCCTCACCCTGCTACAGGATGTGCCCTCTTTCTGCCCTGTTCTCATACTGGCCACAGCTGAGACCCACTACTCGCAGCTCTCGGACGAGGTAAAACACTCTCTGCACGCCCAACGTATTGTTTTCGGTTGAAAATCCACACCGTCTTAATTTCAAGGTGTTTCGATGAGGGGTGGAGAGCGGCTAGCATTAGCGGTAATAATTGAGGCCAGAGCGGTGCACGCAGACGGGCTGTCACAGTCAAGGTCATCCGTTCCCACCAAATTTTTACCCACTCTACCTTCATATCCTTTTCATTTATCCACCACTTCTCTCCTGGGTGTCTCCTGCACCAGCTTCTTTACGCCCCCTCCCTTGAATGTATTATTCTCTTTCTGAAAGCCACACTACACTCAGATGGCCCGTTGTGGTTTAGACTGTAAGGGGAGGCCTGCTTCTTTACAGTTTGGGGGGGGATGGAGGAAAATTCATCTCCAGTCACCCAAACATGTCTGTAATTTGGTCCAGAAGTCGACGGCCTCACCTTCTTCACAGCCTGCCGTATGAATCCCTGCAGACTGGGATGTGTGTGTGTGTGTGTGTCGGTGTGTGTGACGCCTGCTGTTTTTGGAGGTGAGCAGCACCGACCACATGGCTGGGAAGGAAGGCTCTCTGTTTGATTGGGGCTTGATTTGACAGAAGTTAGGCAACCCGCAATCCGCTGGGGTCCCACCTTGTTTTTTTTTTTTTTTTTTTTTTTTTCTCTTTTTGATTAAATGCCACCATTTCTCATTTTATTTATTTTTTTTCTCACGATACAATTTTTTTTTTTCCCCAACATCTGACCCTGTTCCGTCGGCGATGTTTTCCCTTGGCATTTTCCACGCTGCCTTTATCCCTCTTTATTTCAATTGATTCCCCCGTGTTTGTTGATTCACAAGCTGTGTAATGAACTGAAGTTGGTTGTAAAATGGTAGAATCACACCATCGCAGCCCATAAACCATTCAGCTCCATCTCTGCGTGATTAGTTCGACTTCATTACACACTAAAATGAAAGGAAAGGTCACTGAAAGGTGGATGAAATTGTATCACGCTGTCAATTACTTTTTCCTCCTCGTGTTGTTTTGCATTGGTCAATGGCTGCACAGCCTGGGAAATCCAGAACCACACGACACGGCGCGGGATTGGCTCAGACAAACCTAGCCACGCTATCATTAGCATGCTTACTGTTTTTCTGCCGTGCGTCGCTAATTTGGGAAACTTTGTAAGGAACCAGCTACGGGATGGTTCGATTTGTCTTTCGCCCCTAAACCCGGGTCGGAAGACCGATTTGCACGTCGATTTGAAGAAATAGCGTTGAAATGTATACAGTATATCTGCCGATACCCGCGTCTTATGGAAAACGGTTTCCATAGGAGGGGAGCATTCTGAAGCCTCGCACACACTCCTGTGTTTAGATTCAGCATTGCTGCTTTTAGCTGTTAAATTCATCAGTGCACACACTTGTCCTTTTAAACCTAGCAAACCAAGCAGAGGGAACTCCATTCCTTATTTGTTTTTTATTTACTTTTTTTGTCTGTTCTTGGATAATTTCCTGCAAATTTCATAGATGGTCGATTTCTTTTGATTAATTATTGTTTGTTGATTAAGAACTAATTATATCTCTCATTGTGACGAATTTTGAGATGAACCGAGCAAATAAAAGAATTCCACAATATGATATTTAAGTGTTACATCTGGTCTTGGCCCCTTTCGGTGCCACCGGACGAAGTTCACGGTCCTGTTCGACATCTCCGCTCCTCTCCTCAGATGTTCTCACTCCCGTAGAATCAATCAATGGTTGCCGGCCGCTCTGACTGCCTCAGACCAAAGATCCTCCTAGTCGTCAGTTCAGCCGATCGACCGTCCAACTAACCGTTGTAACGTTATTGTATTTATAATTATGTATGTATTTTGTGCAAGTCGAAAAACTGTGTGCTGTGCAGGCCCCGGGTAGACCGTAATGGGGAAAAGCGTTAATGCAACGCTGCAGCAGAGCGAATCACTGAAACACATGAGTCAGCGCTAGTCTGCTAATGACGCTAGTAAAACTCGTACGGACAAAGAAATACATTCAGTGGAACAAAAAAAAAAAAAAAAATGCGAATGTGTCCAAACAGTTTTAACTTTTTCGCATCACAGTATTGCAATCTGGAATTTTAATTCACCTCCTTTCTCTTGACTGTAAATATGGAAATATTTCCCATACATTGATTTACTTGTCAGTCTCCGCAATGTTAGCATTGCCCGCCTCCTTTAATTGATTTTTTTTTTTTTTTTTCCTCTTTTAAGTAATTTAGAACCGATAAATTGTACTTTATGTAAGGGTATTGATCCATCCTGCCCCTCTATTTCTCCGGCATAAATAAAAGGACTGCTGACAGCGCTGCTCCATTATTATCGTCATTAGTCTCTGTGATTAGGCATGAAGCATCGCACCTGCATGATACAAGGATCCTCAAGCAGGAAATCATCCGCAGCCTGGATTTACAAATTAATTCATTTATTTCTCGCTTTAAGAAGCTGACCAATCAAATCATTTTATTGCATTCTGCTACGCTGGGCGCTGGAGTTCAGCCTCAGTCTGGAGCTTAGAATGGTTTCCTTCTGTTTGTTTTGCTTCCGTATTTGATTTTCTCCCAATCAGTCTTGGCAGTTGTGGTTATTTGGCAGCGAACACTTAAAGTTTTTTGAAGCGTAAACTTCCATAAATTACATTAGAGCGCAAAACTCTTATTGAAAGCTGTTTTTAATTTATAAACTTTTTTTTTTTTTTGATCAATTACAGTCAATTTAAATAAACAAAGTTAGTTTGTATATTTTCTCAAGTTTAAGTGGTCCTGAATGGTAATTGGCAGGAAAGGAGTTATTGTAGGATGAGATGTAATCCACAGAAAGGATTCTGGCTTTGATTTTGTATCGGCTTTTTCTCTCTAAGCCGGGCAAAAACTAATCGTGAGTGAAACCATGTTTTAAAGATACGAGGGGGGGGAAAAAAAAAACGAGAATGCCGCAAGACATTTCTGAGAAATTACTTCAGAGGCTGGCAGCGAGAGCCTGACATTTAGCAAGAACTTAGCTGTAATGTAGAGAATTATCTCTAAATTAGAAGGAAATTGCGTCGACAATGAGCTGAATCGACCGAGACCCGAAATGAACTGAAAGGTGTCAGAATAAGAACACAGAAGTCAAACCGAACATTTGACAGTTTTCACAAGAGTTTAAACGAGGCGGGAGTTAAACTACTTGTCAATATTTTGGGCACACATGCTATTTTGTATTAGACAAAATACAAATATGCTCGCGAATTGTCACAGGTTCATTGAGATTCATTTGAAGAGCGCTGACATTGATTTTGAAGTTACTGTGAAGCTGCGGTCTGACAAGTGTGCTGTTTTCCTACTCAATACGCACCTTTTCGGGAAAAATACTATATTTTCATTTGACGTGGCGCGTCCTCCTGCGAGAGTGTGTCTCTTCTTTTTTCTTCTCCCTAATTAGGGGTCGTCACAGCGGATCATCCGTTTCAATCTTGTCCTCCTTGGCCGCATATATCCTCTTTGGAAGCCCTCCTGCCCGGCAGCTCCGTCCCCGCCATCCTTCTTCCAATATGTACTCTTTTTCCACACGCTCTCGGTTTCGGCCTCTCCGACTTTGTCTCCGAGTCACGTGACCCGGGCCGTCCCTCCGCTGCGCTCGCTCGTTTTTTTCGAGAGCGTATCTGCCGGCCTTAAAATCATTTGGCTAACTTTGAGAGTTGCGCTCTGCTCCTCGGCACAGACGTCCCGGTGACAGCTGCTGTCTCAGCAGGGAGACGCCAGCGATTCGCCCCCAAGTCAAAACTGACACTGCAGGCTAGAGTCCAGTTACAGGGCCTCCCTTCCTCCCTTAACGGCAGTTCACTCTTTTGCTCCGATTCGTGGAGGAATTTCTGCTCCACCGTGGCACAAAGTATGGCATTATCGCATTATGTTAAAACGTTCATTAATACGCGGTTCGTTCTGTCGTCACTGTCGAAATGGCACAAAAACACACGTGAAAAGTTACTAAGATATGTTTTGATATATGAAATAATGAAGTATTAGATTAGGACTTTACAGGACCCATTTCTGCTATGAAAACTTTTTTTTTTTTTCCCTCTGGCATCTCGGATTATGTTGGAGAGCAGTAGAAGAGCTGTGTCGTCGTGTGACATAATCATACAAAGTGATAACGTTGCCTGTCTCTAATCGATTTCCAGTATGAAACCAGACATGCACATCCTGTGAACACGATGTTTACCTTTCAATTTGCAAATCCTGTTAATGCTGTTTACGTTTCTTTGCACGATTTGCATCTCGTCGCAATGATACGCTCGTTTGTTTTAGCAAAATAACAATTTGACTGTCCAGGGAAGCACATTTCCGGACCGCACACGCGACCGTAAACATTCTTGAACACGAAGCGGCGGCTGCGATGAACAAGAACGGGTTGCCTGTCCGTCTTTACTGCTCAAAAAAGGAAAAGAAAAGAAGCAGGTGAATGGTTGGAGGTCAGTTTAGTTTCTTGCCAAGATAATGGATTTCATCGTGGACCTAAAGAAGAGAGGAACGAGGGTTCAGCGGGTGTCAAACTGGGATGATATGGGATGAAAAATGATGAGTCTGTCTTTAAACACACGCCTAACTGACAGCGGTGCGTGGAGGCCCCAATGTAGAACCTGCTGAAATGAGGGTTATGTTTTACCTTGCCGAAGTTGTTTTTGAACAAGCGCGGCTCATCGCCGGAGCCGGCGGTGAATTGATAGCAACAAGGTAACACCCGCAGGCAGAGAGTGACAGCGTCAGCAGAGGGAGCAGGGCGGCGGGAAGGACTCGCACTCATTGATGTCTGTCTCTTTCAGTCCGTCTAAACCTCCCGCTATCTGATTGGCTTCTAATGAGATATTGAGTTTAAATAGTGACTTTACTCCCGTGTCTTGATAAACACAATTAAACAGAATAGTCTTCGGATCAATTTGACTTTGCTTCAAAAGTTTTTATATCGGGGATGACACCGGTGGTTCGGGGCTAATTGCTTTGCAAATAAAATTAATGGCCACTGCTGTCATTGAATTTTGGGCTTTTTTTTTTTTTTTTTTGAATCCTCCGCGGTCTCCTCGGGTCAGTATGACCGCGTTGCTACTGTGAAGTACAATTTCTAGTTTTCCCGGCACCGCTAGATGGCAGCCAACTGCTCACGGTTCATCCATGATGGGTTAAATGCAGAGAAGGAATTTCCCCGCAAGGGATTAATAAAGTATAAATTATTATTAAAACAAAACATCAATTTCCTCCCTCTCATATTCGGACAGGCAGCTTCATTTTTAAAACTGATGTGATGTGAAATATGTATCAGTGGTGATGCAAAGGAAAGGTTAGAGATCCGTCTCTCAAAAATATGCTACCCAAGGACAAACCTTGGACAAATGGAATATTAAACTGCAACAAATGCAGATATTTCCATTCATTTCTCGCAGAAAACATGAGAATCAATTTATTATCTTGCGCGAGCTTCACTTCTTTATTTCAGCGAGATTCTGCATGTTTTCTTCAGAGAGGTTGGGCACCATGTCAGCCTAAATTTAAATAAACAGAATTTGCACTAAATCGGGATCACTTCAGGCCACGTTCACAGTCTGCACAGTGAAAGAGCAGCAAGAACCGCCTCACAACTGACCATTAAGATTGTGTACCTCTCAAAGAGAGTCCGTATTAACCAAACATTATAAATCTCACGCGGGGAGGATTTATATCTAGCCTGTTATTACACCACTGTAAGTCCCCCCCCCCCCCCGAGCACAACTCATAAAATAAGTGCATCCTCCTTTTTATGGACCTGCCCGTGCGTTTTTGTCCCACCTGGATGTCCTTAAAACACCTGCACGGTCATGCGACCCGGAGGGACTAGAATCCCCACCCGCCTTCCCTTATATAGAACAGGGCCGGTTTTTCTGCACGGAGCTGGAAGATACGGAGGAAAAAGAACATCACAACATTCATTAGCTATCCTGCTTATTCTGCACTCAGGGTTGCAGGGAAGCGGGAGCAGTTGCCAGCGGATGACAGGGCCACATCGAGACAAATAACGATTCACACGTCATACACCGACCCGCAGACGTCAACTCTTATTTTCAGTTTTTTAAAAATGCCTCTTGTTTTGTTTTGTTTAATCATTCATCTCTAATTAGTGAATTCCTTCCAATTTTCTTGAAATGTTTTGGTACAGGAAAAGAGTCCCAACTTTTTGCATAGCCGTGCTAATTTTTGGTAATATTCGAAGAATTATTTATACGGCGCTTTTATCGAACGCAAGGAAAATGAATTTTAAAAAAATCTCGGGAGAAAAAAATCGGCGTCCGCATGCTAATCCGTGATAAGATAGAGGAGCCCGAACGCGGCCTGAGCAACGCGTGTTCACCCGAACGGACGGCGTGGAGGCACACTCTTGTCCATGTTCATTCTCCGGAGCCATCGCCGGCGTCACCCCAATGTTTACATTATCGTCTGGCTCTTCCCGTAAGCCCCGGTCCTGCGCGTCACAAATCAGAAGTCCTCCGAGTCTTATTCTGAGAGAGTCAAGCACCATCTGCGGGCGATTTGTTATTCAGTAGGTTTTTCGCCGCTCCATTTCTTTATTTCTTTATTTTAATAATCTCAAGTCTGCAGGGAATTGTTTCACTTTGCTTCAAGTAAATTTTGACAGTCGAGAATGTGTCATGCTAGTAGAACAAGTGTCCAATATTGCTTTAACCGTATCTCCAGTCAGCCAGATATTTTTCTCTTTCGTCAAACCCATCCTGTTATCCATTCAATCATTCACACATTTCTGCAAGCCCTCTGTGTGTTAACACCCCTGCAGCCTTTTGTCATAATGAAAAATAGTTGGAATCATTACCCACTGTGTGCTGCATGGGCTTCGGCTTTCTTGTGGCTCCCCCACTGTCCTCCCCAAATATACTCCCATTTGTGCTTTTCCCCTCTTTTGATGAGAAGCGAGGAGGGGTGGAGGGGGGAAAAAAAAAAACAAAACCGGAATAGAGGATTGAAGGCGTTCCAGTGAGAACAGGAGAACAAACATGTCACAGATAAGAAAGAAGATCGATGTGAAAGACAGATGCAGGATATAAAGTGGGAAGCAGGTGCTTAGTCAGCGAAAGGGCTTCCCGTCGGGAGCGGCCTTGAGCTCCATCACCGTGCCAGACCGGGATCTTTCAAGCTCCTTCATCTCCCAGCAGAGGTTTAGCTGGAGGAACGCCGCTGTATTTGTCTGGCTTTGTTTTCTACACCTCGGCAGATGATTGAGACCGGGAGCCGCGGTCCGAAATGTTTGAAAACGAATCCCGTTTCTCCTCACAGACCAGGCGGTATCGCACTAAACCGAGGATCGTTCTGTCGTCTGTATTTACACCGTATGTCTCTGTCGTCGCAGACACATCGCGACAATTTCCAGTCGTTGATTCATCACGTCAACCTAAATACCTGGATCCGCCAGCAATTGTCACTAATAAATTGTCGATCGGGCGGAGAGCGTTTCTCCCTCGGAAAGTCAAAATATTTGTATGAAATACTTAAGCGATCCCAGATTCACAAGTGTGATATGGCGAGTGTTAATTGTCATATGTATGTTGTGGAAACTTGTTTCCCTGCACGATGAAATTCCGATGTTGCTGTCTGCAGTGAAGCCGGTTAGGTAGAGAAAAGAAACTGAACAATAAATAATGAGCATATTAACCCAAAGACATGTAAACGGTCGTAACAGGATGTGCAAATTGAAAGGTAAACATTTGTGTTCACAGGATGTGCAAGTTGAGAATGTGCAGATTGACATCTTGAAAGCTGAGTGCAGCTTTGAGTGTCAACACTCACAAATACAAAAGTTATCCATGGATCTATCCCACTGTGCTTTTATCGTGCGTCAATTAAGAATATATCTTACAATAACAACAACAACAACAACAACAGCGGTATGTAAATGAATAGAGAGGCTGTAATGCTGTAATGAGTCGTTTTACCCGGGTTTATTGACGCCACAGTCTAATTAGAAACCTCTGAAAGACGGAGCTGAGACGTTTTTGGGCAGGCGAGTCTTCTCCGTGGAAGCGTTGCTCGGAACCAGCGTGCTTTTTTTTTTTTTTTTGAAGCGCGTTCGAGTCTTCGTCTGTAATGATGTGACACGCTGATACACATTACGAGGGTAAAATACCGCTTTTATTCGAGCTCTCAAAGACAGCCAGTCAACTTGCATCACTGATTGCTATTCTTTCACCCGGTTGTTTACATCGGACGGATTCGGTGTCAAACGGCGTTGCGCGTCTTATGTAGGTACGGATTCACGGTGCTGGCGACCGGCTAACCCCCGACTCCCTCGTATTTCAGGTGAGGAGTATGTTCCAGAGAAGCTACGGGGAGGTAGTAACGCTGTGTCCGGCAGGGGAAGAAGACAGGAGGAGCTTTTTCTCGGACCTGCTGCTGGTCCAAGCAGCTCGACCTCCACCGCGCCTCAGGAACGCAGGTACCCTCCATCGCTCGGCCCCGAGCTGCAACTGGTTCTTGCCCTGAGTCGTGGACAGCGGCACTCTCTGTTCTCCTCTCCCCGCTTTTTTGCCAAAAATTCGTTGCGTGGGAGGATTCTGTTTCAAGCGGAGAGCAGAAATGTGTTGGACCGTCACGCATATGTTTACAAGATCGGTCCAAAGTATATACATATATCGACACAGTAGAGCCTTGGCTGAACAAATCGGCCCGTGAACCGTTTCCTATCAAACTTACATCGTTCATCGTTGTGCTCTACTGTTACAACTCTTTTTTTGTGCTTTTCAAGTCAGTTAGCCCTCATTATAAGATAAACTTTATTGATCCCCATTGGGGAAATTCTTTTGTCACACCAACATAACAGTTTTAATCCTCCCAAAAAAAGTACAATACATTTGAATATAAATAGAGGGACAGAAGATAGCAAGACATCCACGAATGAATAGACAGCAGACAACAACAGCAATAACATCAGGGATAACAACGGACAACATCAAGCAACAGTACGTGGGAAGTTAAAAGTGCTCATGGTGTCAAGAAGTGAAGAATTACCGTCCAACTGAAGAAGGAAAGAATAGCTCCATGTGAAAGCGGTGTTCTTGTCTGAGACGCGGCTAAGTCAACCGTTTTAAATGATCCTTTTTGGAAATGTCTCCAGCAAAGAACGAGACGAATTACTCTGGATTGTTTTCTCGCTCCCAACCAGCCATCCAACCAAAGAAGAGCAAGAACACCAGAAACACAGTGATAATGAAGGTTATCTTAGTTCCTTTTTAGAAGACAGTCATTTGGCAGACGCTTTTCTCCAAAGCGACCTGCAGTGGAGATGCTGGGGATGGAACCCAGGACCTCATACATGCGAAGCATACGCTCCACCACTGAGCTACATGTTCACACATTTTCTGTTTGCCACAAATAAACCCATATCGCACAAAAACTGAACCATTTGACACACTCTTTACATAGGCAACTTCCATTTAAGGGGTAGAATGGCACAATCTGTTTAACTGAGGTTGTAGGCAATTGGCCAGAGATGGTCAGCATCATGAGATGATGATTTTGGCAAAAAAAAAACATTTTTTTTTTTAAATGACCTAGGCGATCATTTTAAGAGGGTGACGATATGATAAGTACACGAAGTTTTCGGGGCTGAAGAAAGGATCAGTGGGATTTTTGTGATTTCAATGGGGGAAAAAAATGGAACATTTCAAGTCAAAGAACAGATTGAATTCTTTAGCTGAATTTCTACTGTATTTTACAGCATTTCTATTCCTCGTGTCCCCACTCGCACCGCTATTCACGTGCCCGTCCACCCTTCAAGCCGCCCCCTGCCAGCTCCACAGTCCCGAGCACTGCCCTGGCCTTCCCCTCTGATATAACGCGAGCCAACCGTCCACCTAGGCTTTCAAATGGAAATGATCCCCGTCGTTCATCCCCGGACTCGTCATCGATGCCAAGCGGGGGTCCCCGGCTCCGCTCGCCAGGCGCTCTTCGGGGCTCTTCGGGGCTCTCGCCTGGTCAACGTGCACGGGTCTGACTTTGAGAAAGGCCAGCGGAAAAAAAACAACAACAAAAAAAAAAAAAAAACGTGGGGAGGAATTGTTATAAGCAGGCCCGGCCGCTGCGGCCCATAATTAGAATCAGGGGTGCTTGAGAGCGAAGAGCCCGGGGTGCTGTGGAGACTTCTTAACGATTTTGGCAGATGTCTTAAGCTACAAATGGTGCCGAGGTAGAGGAGGGGAGGATATTGGCTTGCCTTGCTTCATTGCCTTTCTTCACTCTGTCATTGGGCTCGAGGCTATCTGTTAGTGTATTTCAAAAGGTGTTTGTGAAGGAGCTTAGCCGTATTATTTTTCTTGAGCAGCAAGAGTCTCAGTTTTCTTCCCCGGGTAAGCGTTTTTTTTTTTTTGGTCTGTGTACACAATGCAGCTTTAAAGGAGATTCGGTGTGTGTGTGTGTGTGTGTGTGTGTGTGTGGTGTCTTGTTTCTCATTTCAAACTGTTGCTCTTGCTGTGTGTTGTTTTTTTTTTTTTTTCTTCATTGTTTTCATGGGTTGTTGCAAACCAACAGAGGTTTTTTTTTTTTTTTTTTTGTTGTTTTTTTTTTTCCCCTCCCGCAAAAGTCTCCGTGTTAGATGTGTGGGCCTCGTGCACGGATGCGATCTGCCTTCATTTGTCTAGTTAACCGATGTCTTTGTCCTTTCCGCTGCCCTGCCAGAGAGGTTTGAAGAGGTGCTGCCTGAGGCGGAGGCTCCGGGCCCCAGAGTATTGTCTGCAGAGGAACAGCGCCGCTTGGCAGAACAAGAGGAAAACACACTACGGGAGCTGAGGCTCTTTCTCAGGGATGTGACCAAGCGCCTGGCCACTGATAAACGTTTTAACATTTTTAGCAAACCCGTTGATATCGAGGAGGTAAGGAGACGAAAGCCTCTTCTTCGAGAAGCCACTTGAGATGTTAGAGACCCGTCGTCACTGTATGTGGGTTTGTGCGGCAGGTTTCCGACTACCTCGAGGTAATTCGACAGCCGATGGACCTGTCCACGATTATGACTAAGATTGACACACACAAGTACCTCACGGCCAAGGATTTCCTGGTGGACATCGACCTTATCTGCAGTAATGCTCTGGAATACAATCCCGACAAAGACCCCGGAGGTGAGATCAAGAGGGACATTCGTCCAGTGAACACATTCTCCGGCACGCGGGGTAGAAATGCAGCCAGGCGCTGTATTTCACATGCCGTGGTATTTCACTGCAGTCTTTGTGCAATTATTTCACATTATGCGCAGGGATATTTCACCCTAAACTGGAATGACATTTGGTACAAGAAACCATCATTTTAAGCAAAGCATCATGATTTTCTGAATTTAAACCGTTCATTTTTGTTTGAGTAATTGAATTTATAAAATATCATTTTTATATATATATATATTTGTGTGTGTGTGTGTGTGTGTGCGTGTGTATATAGATATATTTTTATAACATTTGAAACATTGGTAACTATAAATAATAAATATCTTTTTTGGGGGGGAAAAAAATACACCCCAAATGAAATTTAAATGAATTCAGTCTCTTAAGTGAGTCTAAACCTGCAGCCCAACAAGCGCGGAATATAAATAATTGAACTCTTCTCTGTAAGAAATAAAACATAAAAAAATAAAACCAACCCCCACTGTCGGAGTGGTATGACTAGGAATATTAGTGGTTGAGGAACCAGTACTTTTTCAGATCATAATATACCCAGTAAATTAACTTTTTTTTTTTTTTTTCCCCCCTCTTTCTCCCACTGGAACTTTTATGAAAAAGCTGCCAGCCAAAAAACCCCGTATTCAGCAAAACATCATTAGGAGGCTACAAAGCATATGGACCTCCAAAAAAGCCCCGAAAGCAGATCCTGTTCCAGACACTGTCTCGAATATCATTTCAGTCATCAACTAAATATTCATTTATCTTTCCATTGAGAGTATCCACTTCACAGCTTTATTTTGACCTTGCTCACAGTATGGACAGGATCTGTTTCTCACCTGGCGCAGGTTTTTTTTTTGTTTTTTTTTTTGTGCAAAGCGTCCCGCGCTGCATCCAAAGCAGCGAGTGTGTGTCCTGTGATATTCAGACGATCCATAACGCTGCTCCGCCAGACTGCCGAGTCTCAGGAGGAGCGTCTAGAACGACGTTGATACATTTATTTGGCTCCAAATGGGAACAAAAACTTTTCTTTATCGTGACAACAGTTGGGAATAATCTCAGCGAGTCAGTTATCAAGATTTTTCAAAAATTATGTTCTTTTTTTTTTTTTTTTTTTCCCCCCTCTCTCCCCTCATGACTAATTGTTTTGCTTCATTATGCTGATGTCAAATAAATGAAAAGCCGTCCGATTTAAAACTAATGACAGATGACGAGGGCCTCTCGGCATTATAATTACAGAATGTCTTTCTTTAGCTTGGAAATGCAGATGCTCCGAACGAAAATAGCGCTTTCCCCGTGTTGACTCGCGCCGCGGAGATAAGGAACGCTGCATATGCATAAAAATTTAATTGTCTATTGTCTTGCAATATGAGCTTATTTTTACCTCTGCCTCCACCCTGTCTCAGCATCTTTCCCTCAACCGAACGCGGCCTCCCATCGCACATAAGGCGACGTGTGTACACACTAACAATCAAATGGGCCTGCTCATTTGCGTACAAATGAATTTGAATTATTTATACTGTTTAAATGGAGCAATTGCTCGCATGACGGAGAAAATCCCAAGTGCGGATATGGAGATATTTATGTACGCATTTAAAAATAAAAGATTAGCGCGCAAAGATGACAAAAGTTGGAACAGAGGGAACAATAGTTTCTACTGGCATCAAATCCGTAACGGCCGTACCGCGATTTTAATTGAAAGCTACGTACAGTAGGTTTGGTCCAGACTATTCGCTTGATATAACTATTTTAATTCCAGCCTTGCCTGATACTAATGGGAAGCAATTCCCTGCTAGCCCAAATGAATAAATCATATCTCTGTCTTTGCAGGCAAGGGCCTGGTCATTTGTTGAAATGCAGGGTCCACAAATGACGCACTAAAGGGAAAAATGCAATTAAGCAGTTTAATAAAGAAGACAAACGAAGCCTCTTCCCTGTGCACCCGCCATTTGGCCCAGGGAATATGTCCTAGACCCTACACAATTATGCTGCTAGGGAAGTTATACACCGGTTCACAAAGTGCCGTGAAACAATCTCATTATCCTGCGGCGGTGTGTTTGTCCTCGTCCTTCATGCTATCTTTATGCCTCCATGCGCTATCATGATGGCTCACCTGGCTTTTCGTCCTCACCTCCCTTAATAGTCGCTTAATAATGCTAAAAGCGGCCCATTATGCTTTTCTGTCATGCCTATACGCTCATGTTAAACACGGCCCTTTTCGAACGCGTATCCTATGTATGGTTTTACGTGCCAAACAGATTTTCATATGTTTGTTCCTCGCTGGTAACGATCTTCCGAGCGAGGAGGACGCCGGCTGCTCCGGTCGAGATGGTCGGTTTCAGACGGACCTCGTGACGGCTCTCTCGCCAACGTTGCCTCGGACGCCTCTTCAACCGACAGAAGTTTTTGCCCTTATAATGCACTTGCATGTACATTTGCACTTTACTGTCACGGCAAAGGGCACACACACACACACACACACACACCGGGAAAACTGCCTCTATCACAATTAGCCAGCCATCCTCCCAGCTGGCAGATTGTGACCCTTCTGCCACTCTCTGCCTCAACAGTTCTCCCTCCGCCTGCCATAATGAGAGACAGCATGTTTACAGTGGACATGCTTTTGAGCGACTCTCTCTCGTGCGCGGCCCTCCTCTCCGAAACGGGACGCGAACGCCACAAGCTTGCGGCGTGAGATTGCACAAGCTTATTCCACATCGTGTTCATCGCCACGAACCGGCGTAGACGTGCTATTAAGGCGGCGATATCATTTCTCATCAAAGGCAATCTCAATGTGGGAAAACTTAAAAATCCCACTTCTCACAGATACTGTTAAATGGGCGGGGCCGCTCATCCGCTCCCAGCACACACACACACACACACACACACACACACCAGAGAGTGGAGAACATGCAACATTAAAATGCAAAGTGCTGCAGTGCAGCTCAAGCCTTCGTGTCGGGAGAAAAACATAAATGGCGCGTCTCCGGAAAACAATGGAAAACTCCCATTTTGCAGAGGACGTGCCCTGAGAACATACATGCTGGCACGCGTTATCTGTGCAGGAACCATTGTGTTGTGACACGAATGTTGTGCGTCTGTCCTTGGTTCGCAGACAAGGTGATCAGGCACCGAGCCTGCAGCTTGAAAGACACCGCTCACGCCATGTTTGCCGCCGAGCTGGATCCCGAGTTCGACCGCATGTGCGAAGAGATCAAGGAGGCGCGCAGGAAGAGGGGTGAGAAAACGATTTGAACCGGGCCCCAAAAACGCTGTTAATAATTCACCACCAACACATTTTATACAACCTATTCATTTCAGCTTTGTTTGATACTGTTGTTTCTTCAGGGATCTAATAAAAAACAATCACATAGCCCATTACTGAAATGCACGATTGCCTAAAATTTGGATGAAAAATCACTTGATCATTCATCTATTCTTCTTTTAGGAGGGAGGAGAAAATGATTTTAACCGGGCTCAAAAATGTTTTTAATTATTCACTAAGAACAGATTTTTTACAACCTATACATTTTCAGCTTTGTTTGATACTGTCGTTTTTTTCAGGGATCTAATAAAAACATCACATGTCCACAATTTTTCTAAATTTTGTGTGAAAACTCACTCGCTCATTCCTTCATTTTTCTTTTTGGAGGGGGAAAAAAAAGCTTCCATTTTTTTTTTTTTTTTTTTTTTTCTTTCTCCATTCCAAAGAATAGAAACCCGATTCGCGCTCAGTTTGTGGCGTGCGTGCCGTAGAATGGAGCGATTTCTGAAGCTCCGGTGTTTCAGACAGCACTTTGTCGGCCCGGTGCTCGGCATCACGCTCGCCAGCCCGAAGCAGTTGTCTGAGTAGATTAAGGGTAAATCTAAATTAGGGTTATGCACATTAAAAGCGGCACATAGATAGGTCTAATTTCCAGTCTCCATCAGAGGCGGTCGCCATTTTCCTGCCCAGAGCCCACTTTTAATGAACCGAAAGCACTCGCACCCATCTGTGTGTTTGCGTTGTCTCCAAATGAGGTGTGCTAAGGTCCGTGTCCGTGCGTTCCCGTCTCATAAACGGATGCCTATCTCCAATTTAAAAAGTGCATTATCAAGCGTGTACAACCGTCACGTGTGGAAGGCATCGTCTTGTACAAGACTATTTTGGTTCCACGCCGGTTAAGGAGAATTAAATCCCGGCCCTCGCTCGGAATTGAGAAACCACATTTTCGCGTCCTTGACGTCGGACTAGAATCAGATTCCGGGTCTGGAAGCAGGAACGTCGGCACGTTTCCCCACACAGGGGTTTTGGCGGCAGCGGAGACGTGGGCTGGGATGGCGAGATCAAAACACGACCGTGTCAGAGATGACCTTTTCCATTATGCTCGCGCGACCTCGGAGAGCTCCGGTCGAGCCTCGGCGCGGTCGGAGGTAATCTGCTTTCAGCTCCGTCACGTCGCGCTCGGCTCGGCCGAAGGCAGGATAAATATATTTACAGCGCGTTTACACCCAATGCATCGCAGCACTTCCCGTCTCAAATAGGATCAGTGTTTCGGTAGCTCTCAAAACAGTTTTTCTAATTTAGCGCAGATCTGATATTTTGCCGTGTCTTGCGCTTTGCTTTTAAGTATAAAAACTGGAGGTTTTCAGTAATTGCAAGTGCAACCTGCACAGTAATAATCCTGCATCCAGCAGAGTGCGGCACATGTAAGGAGCAACATTAAAAAGTGGCAGCGAATGTGACAGAAGGCATATATTTCCTCTCCTGGAGGAAATATGTGCATTTATTTTTTCATGTCCTTTTGAAAAGTTTTTCCAGCAAGAAAATGGTTTCGTTTTTTTTTTTTTTTTTTTTTTTCCCGAACACAAAAATCTCATTTTCGCAGAGCTCTTAGGCGCACCTGGCTGTCAAAGGGAATGTAAGGTGACACTTCATTTGTGTTAAGCTCCAAACGCACCGCTTCTCCATTAAGAGACGACCGCATTGTCTAATTATCTTTCTCTCTGAGCCCAGATTACGAATTGTTCGACTCATTTGGCGGGATTGGGGACGGCCCGAAAGCCTGGAGCGCAAATTCGCTCCGCGGACGACGCGCGGTCGATCATTTCAACGAAGCCCACTACATAGCTCAATGATACACTTAAGGTCTTAAGTATTGGTTTTAAGGAAGCTGTCAAATATTAAAGCACAAAGGCATGTAATCGTATGCAAATATTCCTGTTGCTGTGCTCGCCCACTCGGGAATAAGCTAATTAACACACTGTGTTACAGTGAACACTGGGCTCCCACTTAGCCATGTAAAACTCTGTGTACTCATACCAGAGACGAAATGGATATATTTAATAATTAATGCATCTCTGAAGTCGCTTCAAAAAGTAGTGCAAATATGTAATATGTTGACTTTCGTGACCCAACCCTCGATTCATCCACCAGACGAGGCTTTCACAAGTGGAACCGTTTTGTTCTCGCCTGTCCTTCAGTTTGTTTTTGGCCGGCAATTTCAGACTTCTCTTGAAACACTATCTGCAGACACAAAGTCTTCGCTCCAGACTGCAGACAGACTTGAGCCGCAAAGGCCTCCGACTCTTCTGTGTCAAGCCGGAGCCACTTTTTTTTTTCTTTTTTTTTTTTCCACAAAGTTCTTCTGTTGCGTTTGATTTCCTCTTTTAGAAACCGAAAGGAGTTGATGCTAAATGAATTTTGCAAGAGCAGATGTCAACGGCACAAGTGGAGGAATACAGCGCAGTAAATATTTCATCCTCTAGTCAAGGTCTTGCTATGAAGCCATCAATTAGCCTGGCCCTGCATGGTGTCCAACTCCAATGTTAAAAACCGCTGTGTAATCTCCCCCTTGGCAAGATGAAGGGAGCCACGGATACATTTGTGTCGGGGGGGGGGGATCTCAAACATCATTTAATTTTTATTATATTTTTTTTTTTTTGACTTAAAAACATCTCATCAACCTCAAGGACTTGAGTGCCTTTACTCGTGACCTCTTGTTTTTTTTTTTCTTTTGTTCTTATCAGACAGTCGCTGCACTAAACTTATAGAGAATAAAGAGATAAGAACACTCGTGTGTGTGTGTGTGTGTGATGCTTATTGCTCCTCGCGAGGAGGAGCTGACATTTAGGGACGTCCTCGGTCGTCGCTGCGAGCCACATTCTTTTATTAAATGAAATAACATTAAGCCCGTCAGCTAACATTCATATATTGGCAGGCAAAGTGACCCGTCGTGCCTGTCTTTTTTTTTTTTTTTTGAAATAAAATCAACATTCACTACTTTCTGTCAATTGTTCTATAGTTTGAAAGTAATCCTCTGTGGGAATTGCAGACAGCCAGATGCCGGCGGAGGTGACGGCAGCACAAAGTTCCTTGGTAACCGGGAGGCACCAGGCAGCGGGAGAGGAGCCGGCCAAGAGCAGCACTCAGGGCGAGGCCACTGACAAACAGTGCACCACCACAAGTGAGTACAATACGCTATACGTTTCATAGCTGGACTCTTGTTGCCATGGCGACCGGAAACATCGGCGAAAGTTGTCCGGCGACAAATTTGACGCGGATTCCTTGTTGCGGTTTATGCAAATTCCGCCGAAACGTAGCGATACAGTCCCATACCTGTATATTTAAAAATTTATCGTGAAGCGAAGCCTCTTTGGAAATGCCTGGTTAATAAGAAATAAGGCATTGAAGGTTGCCGTTATATCTTATTATTTACAGGAGAGATGTTTGCTTTGTGTTGAACCGTGCTTCTGCAGGCTCTGCTATTAATCTGAAGGTTGAAAAGGTTGTACGCGCCGAAAAATTAGTATTCTAACTGAATACATACAAACATTGTAGGTTGCAATTATTGTTACGACGGAAAACATCTGTTTTGCAAAAATGTCTCTTTGCAAGCAGAACAAAACAATGAAAAGCAAGCAGGAGCTACGATAAGTACGATTTCCAATGCCGCTCCGAAACGATTGGCTGGTGGAAAAATTTGAAAATGATTGTGGTCACCGCTTAATAATCTCACACACACACACGTAAATGTGTCCGCATATTTCTTTGGGGAAAAAAAAAAAGAGAAATTGATGCAGATCCAACGTTTTTAAAAAAAATCACTTATTCTCAGTATTTCACCTTGACATTTACTCAAACACAGACTTTGACATTATCTCTTCCTCCTGTTTTTTTTTTTTGTTTTTTTTTCCCCGTCCGACACGAGCAAACAGCTGTGTTGTATTACAGTAACATAACCGATGCGATGACACACACCTGCCCGTTCATACTTTCTGTACAAACACACACACACACACACTGAAACACCCCTCTCAGCGGTGGAGAAGCAACACAGTGAGAAGCCTCATTAGCGGAGCTGCTCAATCCTAACCACTCTGTACATGACCACGCCACAGAGCAATTACATGCCCACCTGTGGCAAATAACAGGTGCCTCAGGGTGAAAGGAGGGCCAGGTATGGGCAGGGGGGCAGACTAATGAGGAGGTTACCTGAACGAATTGGACGTAAGCGGATTTCGCGCGTGATCTTGAGAAACGCCCGAACCGCGTCCGCCCGGTCGTTGCCGCAATAAACGCCCGACGCGAGGTGTCAAAAACCGAAGCCTGAGATAGTTGAGAACAAAATGAACATTAAAGATACAATATCAGATATCTATGGCAGGATACGTATGGAAACACTGGATGTGAAAGCAAAGTGGGAACTGGAATCTAATGCCGTGATTGCTGATGGAGAATGGGAGAGTTCTTGGTGGCCCTGGCAAAAATGTTTAAGCAGCCCAACATGGAGGGAGTTCAGCTAAGAATAAGGTATTTTAAAACTCCCTTGATAATAGCTTCTTATGATTATAACTGTTCTCCCCTGTGTTGGAGGGGCTGTGGCATAACGGGGGGCTTTTCCCACATTTTTTGAGACTGCCCTAAACTGAAGAAATTCTGGGAAGAGGTACAGAAACAAATAAGTGAGATTTTAAAATTAAACAGACCAATTGATCCACAGCAATTTATTATGGGTACGGCATCAACAAGCGATTTAAGGAAAAAACAGTTTTTTTTTGCTTAGAGTTCTTTTATTAATTGCACATAAAATGATCCCAGTAAACTGGCTCAAACCCCAAAAACCCACCCTGGACCAGCGGCGTCAGAGGCTTCAGGATGGAAACTGCATGGAACGCATAACAGCAAACTTACCACTTCAGACAGACCTATATCTTGACAAATGGGCACCCATTAAAAAATATTTGGAGAGTTGAAGATATTATCTCTATTTGACCGAGTTAGATGTTTTTTTTTTTTTTGTTTTAATTTTATTTTTCGCTTGCTAGTGAGGAAATAAGTGACCTATAAAGAATATTGTATAATGTGTATCTTGTTATGAGGTTTTGTAAGAATGTGTGTGACTCTGTTAAGGAACCCGGTCTGATAAATGTTCAAAAAAAAAAAAAAAAACAAAGCCTGCGAGGGGGGGGGGGCGGCGGCGGCGGCAAGATGCACCGTCGACGAATTGCACGCGACTCAAACGGCGATTGCAGTTGCGTCTCCTCGACGGGGAAAAGAGGAGGCGCCGTTAGAAGTTTCTTGATAGTAAACTTGTTGCCGTTGGGTTGGAGCCACGCCGGCTTGTAGTTCCTCTGTCCGGCACATGGGGGTGCTTGGCTCTCGTGAGAACGCCCCCGTCACAACCCCTACGGGCCGGGCCAACCCGCCTTCTCTCCAAACCGGAGTTCCCTCTCAAGAGATGAGGGTCTGCGTCGGCCGCCGTTAATTCTGCTAATTCTGTCGTCCCCATTCATCTTGAACTTGTTGCTGGGGAAGAAGCTAATGCATCGGGAGAGGGTAATTTACACCTAATTGTATGGTTTTTAGCCCCTGATGGTAAAATCTGCCGCGCACTTCGAGGTCTTTAATGGCACGCCTTAAATTCAGGTTTGAACCCGAGTTTGAGAGATGTATCCTGTAAAGGATGGAAATTTGGAAAATATCCCTCACCTCGTCTAATGCTGGGAAAAAAAAAAAAAAAAAAAAAAGCCAGTCACTTATTTCAGCCAGAAAAGGCCCTTCTCAAGGCTGATGTTTTGACTCGCCGAGGCAGGAAAAGCAAAGACGGATTTAATTATGTTAATAATGACCGCATTCACGCCTGGCGAGGAAGGCCTCCGATGCAGAGTTCACGCTCGACGACTCGGGCTTACCTGCATCGACGAAATAAATTTAGTTGATTATCGTGCCTCCCCTCCCGTGGAGAGTTTAGGCATCTGCCATGAAAAGAGCACGTGGCCGTTTTTTTTAAAACGTTTTTAACTTTGCTGTCAAATGGAAACCGAACTGAACAAATCCATAACTGACCACTGTGTTGTTTTATGTCTCGCATGGTTCTGCGTCTCCTCACCCGAGTAAGTCGTGTCTTCGAATATCAACCGTAGCTAGATTTCTCTAACTGACAAAGAAAGAAAGAAAGAAAGAACCCCAGTAAGTCGCTGATTGTTTTGGAGAAAACCTCTCCCCTCGCCTTCTCGGGGCAAAACAACCAGTTGGCGTTAATGTGTCACTTGAGTTGCAGTGCCTTCCTACAATTCCAAATGCCAGGTTCAGGACCGCCAGTTTAGAGGCTCCCGGGAAAGTCATGATTAGGCGCCACCAGGGGCCTCATTAATTAGCCTAACTCAGGTGATTAATTTGTGTCACTGGCAGCCAGTTCTCACCTTGAGCATCCCAGCAAGGCAGCTATTAGGCTAAGTGATCGGAGTCGGTCCCGTCTTGAGATTTTCCCTCCGCCGTGTAACTGACGGAAGGGACGCCATTTGATGAAATTGCACTCAACGCAGCCAGGTGATTTCAGGGGATGTTGACTTCCCCTCCCTTCTTCCGTAAGATCGGGACACTCGAAGGTTAACGTTATCCTCCATCGCTACCTGCAGCTGTCCGCGGCTGCTTTGGGTATCTGGAGCTCTACGGGGATCGGGTCTACTCGCCGAGAGCCGAGAGCCGAGAGCCGAGAGGGGCGTGTGACATTGGGATACGACGGCGAGGGGCTCCGCCGTGGAGATGCGCCACTTTAACCGGGGTTGAACGTCGCGCACGATGCCTTTTGAAGGGTAAGGATATGTCGGCGTCGGGCGACAGTCGCTCGCCGAGGTGTAAACGGCTCGGGCGGCGGCCGCCGCCGCCGGGTCGACCCGAGACGGCGAGATGAGAGACCTTGTTGTTGTGCGTTCACCGGGGATGGAGAAAGAGGGATGCGGCGTTCCCTGTCTTTTCAAGCTCTCACAAAGGGGGGTGGAAGGGGCTGAAAACCCAAGGGCCATTAGCCCGGCCCCGGCCCCGGGTTCATCTGCGGTGCAACGCCACATGGATCCGGTTCACATGGAGTGCCTTCCTTTCATTCATAATTTAGTCCCTTCGGTTTCCCGGTCGAGCCGTGACGTCTTGCTTTCTCGCATCGCCTGGCTTTTTTTGTGATAGCCGGGACGCAATCGACCGCTTGAGCGTGTATTAATGTCCGATTAATCTGGCGTCACCGTCCTTAGACTAATTTGCCGTGCTTCTTCTCGGTCTGTTATTCACTCGGGCCGAATGAGACCGGCCTCATTCAACTGTTGAACTGTTTGCGAAAGAAAAGAATAATGATGTAGGCGCTGCATAATGTGTCCTCTGCATCACTCAATAGGATGCCCAAGGCAAAAACCACCAGGCTGCAGTCATGTAGATGGAACACTGCTGCGTCTTGCCTCTCCCCTGCCTGTATCTAACAACACATTAAACAGATAGCTCCTCTCCCTCTCGCCAATGTCAATCCATTGGAAGGCCTTGATGGGATATAATAAACACCCCCTCCCTTCTCCCTTCTCCCCCCATCGCTTCTTTTTTACCTCGGGCTCAAGTAGTCACTGCACAAATGGGTGGCCTGGATTTGATTTTTTTTTTTTTTTTTTTTGTGCTCAGGACAAAAGGACAATAGGCAGACTGCCCGTGACGTTCTGTTACGTCTCTATGCATAAAGAAATAGGTTATTAAAAGGACACTTTTGTGTAAAACAACAAAAAAAAAGAACGACACAAAGCACCGTTGGACACTGTTAACTTGACTTTTCGATGTATCTTGTTTCTGTTTACAAGGACATAAGGCTTCCTCTGATTATCGAGGAAGTCGCCTTGGTTTTGCAGATAGAATTTCCGAGCTTCTTTATACAAGGAGACATTGGACGTTGCGGCGAGACGAAGGTAAACCGACGGATTGATGCGGTTGGTCACGTCTCTCCGAACAATCCGCGAAAAACCTTGAAATCGCTCAAAATTCAAGAGGATTTAATTTCCTTATTTGCATTCTCCGTAATAACTACCGCGTCCACTTATTTGTGTGAAATGTTCCAATTTTCCGCCGTTGTCGTCGCACGTCCGCTCTCCCCGGCGACGCGCCGAAAGCACCATGTCCGCTTTTTTGAACTGATAAGACCGGCTTCGGCCACTTGCACCGCGGTCAAAGATTACAAGACTAGAAATCTGTGTCAACAGATTTTCAATTTTTTTTTTTTTCCCTCCCTTTTGCCCTTGACAGTTTTGCCCGCGAGCGAACTTTCCGCGGCTCCATCGTTCCGTCTCTTGAAATAGCTCCGCGGATACGTGAACCCTCTCTTTTCAGACCGAAGAAGGTGAGGATAATTAATGTTACTCGGTGAGCGGGTACTTTTGCACCGTTAGCCGATCATAATAAAGAAGAGGACGCCGACTTTGCGAAATGTGCCGGACCTGTGCAGCCCCTCAGATGCCAGACTATAAAGATAATATAGCTGTGAATTCACCTCCGTTCCTATGTTTGCACACTTGCTGGCAACCCCCTCGCTGTGGAAAGACTGGCGATACGGCCTTCACATTGCGGAACTTGCCGGTTGAAGTATGTCCGGTGTCTGATCTAGCTCGCTCTGACATTTGCTTTAAGGCATAGCTCCAGCTGGCTCGAGCCCTCGGCCAAGTTTGCAGCGCATGTGTGAAGGAGGCTCTTATGTGCGCGGCATCGGGCCGGGTTAGACTTACCGAGCCGGTCTCTAGACGCCGGAGTCGACGGACACACATCCCCTGTGCTTTCCTCGCCGGGAACCCCGTGTGGAAACGGTTTTGCGGCATGGACACAAGGCGGGCGTTGTTGCCGCGTATGGCAATTACATAGAATTACACAGAGCCGTCGCTTTACGTTGCTCTCGTCGCGGGCTTTCAATGTCATAAAAGCCCCCGCGGAGGGACCGGCCAGACGTCCGTTATGTATTATGGATGAGAAAAGGCGCAGAGCTTCCGCTCCGGCTCTCGTGTGACATTAAGGCTTGTAACTTTGTTACTGCCGGTTCTCACCGGCAGGTGAAGTCGCCACGTTGAATTGGAATTCTCCAGACGATCGGCCGGTCCTAAGAGCTCTCTTCTGTATTTGTTTATTTATGTTTTGCCATTTTACACGTCACGCTGTTAGCGGTTGAGGAAAACCGTCCCGTATCGGAAAGATAACCCCGCCTTGTTCTCATTTGGGAAACCAAATTCCACGTCATTTTCTTTCCTACGCTAAAAACAATACATAAATACATTGATAAATAAATAAACCATTTCCACCTCATCATTTGTTGCACGGTTCAATTTAGAGATGATTTATCACAAGCACTAGCTATTAGCTGAAAAAGATAACCGATAACATTCTCGGCGAACGCGATATTTCTGACGTCCGCTATAATTAGAACACGACATCGGTCACCAGCAGGCGGCGATGAAGCGGCGATGTCGGTTATTATTTATCAACCGACGAAATCCTGTCCAAAAGCAATCTCGAGTTACACTCTGTATGACACCTTGCAGCATTCACTAATAAAATCTATGTAAAGCCCTTGGGGAGTTAAGTGCTGAGCATAAGCTGCCATTTTGTGGGCACAGATGCCTCTTGGATCATTGTGGCGCCAAGCGTGAAATGAATGTAGAATCATCCACGATGCCTCTTGCTTCCATTCATTGTTTAAGGGTGCAGATGAGCTGACATCAGTATCTCTGAATATTCATTCTTACTCCGTGCGCCTTTTTCACTCGAGCCGTCTTCGCCGCCGCAAAGTTGTTCCCCCCGTGTTGGTACACAATCGAGGGGTTCGCACGGCGAGCTCCATGGCGTGCTTTTAATGTCCGTTCTTTATTACCGCGTGAGCGAGATAACTATATATTACTATAAATGGCTTACATTTCTGCTTAAAAGAAACGAGCACGGGGAGTTCGGCCCCGGAAGATCGAGCGTCGCCGCTGGTGGCTTCTGTGCACGCCCGATAACCACAAGCCGCGCTTCCCGAGAACGTCGGAAAGGTGATGTATCTCAAAGGCAGCGAGTGGGTGAGGCGGAAATTGTTACCAAGGTAATTCTCAGTCAATTCTCATCTGTGGATTATCCGTCCTCCTGAGCAAAGCCGGGTGTGAAACGCCAGCATATGCCAGAGCCGGATTCATATGAAAATCAAGAATTTCACCATCGTGTCCCCGCCGCCTGTTTTTCTGTTGAAACGCACCGAGATACGGAATCTGAAAAAGTAACTGTCCCCGGTTTGAGGCCCACGACTGAGATATTTACAGCCTGACGTATAAATCGGTGCGTTGACCTATTCGTGCGCAACGATGTAAAAGATATCAAACGGGTTGAATGAAATATTTAGACGGCGAGTCAAGTATTTATTGTTTTCAAGCCGTCCGTGGCTCTGTTTTTCTAGAATGGATGCGTGCGCGGTATTGTGCGCAGGCGTCCGAGACTAATTTACAGGACACAATACGGAGTGCATTGTCGGAACGGGAGCGGCCAAAGAGGAACCGAGGCGATCAATGCGCCGCGCGCAGTTTTACAATGAAATAAGATTTAATTGTACCTGTTTTAAACTCTGTAAAAATAGAAAATCAATGTGCGGCAGTTCCTCTTGAACCCGGTTTACTGGAGGGAAACCGGCTTCTGTCCTCAGACTATTTTCAATGCCTCCACCGCCAAACCAACTTCCCAACAGTCGGCGGTCGACAGGTTTGGGGTTTTCAAAGAGGATTGACTCGCCAGCCTTTGTAATTAGATGGGAGCTGCCGGTGTGTTTTCAATGATAAATCTTTTTTATCACCTTTTTGTGTGTTTGTGTGTGTGTGCGAGCGCGCACGTGTGTGTGTGTGTGTGTGTGTGTCTCCCACAGTAAAATGGCAACGCAGCATTCTGGCTGCACAACAGGCAGAAAATAATACGAGGCCCCTGGGATTTCACGCTCCTGGTTTTAACCATACTGCAGTCGATTAGTCAATGTTGGTAAAAATCAGAAGCTAGTAAACGAAGCCGCCTAATGGGGCCTAGTTCTAGTAAGTTGTAATTGACTGGAACAATTGCACAAACATGATGGATTAGGGGCTGATTAGTTGGAATGACTTACGGATTTGTCGGCGAGATCCGAATGATCCTTGTTCTCGACTAAACCCAGACTTGAAAATGAGAGCGAGCGGAGTGTGAGCCTGCCTGGGTCCCGAGCAGAACCACCTTTTTTTTAATCAGACGCCTCGTAGATGTTTTGCTGTTGAAAGCTTCCAACTAAGAAGGATGAGCTTCTACCCCGAAAATAAAAATTTCACCCCGCCTGGTCATCCCCGTGCCAGGTTTGGTTTCTCAAACTTGGTTTATACGTCAACGCCGTTTTAAAGCTGAACCCACTCCGAAGACACAGTGTGTGTGTGTGTGTGTGTGTGTGTGTGTGTGTGTGGTGCCATGGATGTATTAGGACACTGAGTCAAAACACATAATAAAAATGCAGCTTTAGAAGTGGAACACATCAAGTCAGGAGGACAAACCCAACAAAGTAATGACCCATTAAAGGCATGAATTCACCGGCCTGAGTGGAAGTTCTGCGGCTTTGTGTTGCGTAAACGCACAAAGCCGCCACACAGTGGTTTTATTGTTACGACCCGCGTTATGAAAAGGGGCCTCTGGGTCAAGTTCAGGTCTCAGGAAGCCCAGCTTACGCTCCATATGAGGCCCATGAATGTCGTCCTCAAGACGCCGCTTTTCTCCTCCGCTTTAAAACGACGGCTCACCGGAGAATAACATTTCCCGTCAACAACATCTGTGCAGTTCAGGGAGACCTCAGTGACACGTTGGACCGCCGTGAAAATAGAAGTGTGCACGGACGGGCTTTTTTTAACCACACCAGATGACGTGTAGAATCCAACTTATCTTGCATAACCCCCCCCCCCCCCCCTCCCCTTTCCAGCTAATCACTCATTACGCCATGTCATGAGAGCCAAGGGCAGTTAATGCAACTCATTAGCTCTTCAGCGTCGATCCCATCTCATTGTTATTCCCTCCGGTCGGCCCGCGCTCGGCCACTTCTCAACGCCCTCCTCTAACGTGGCAAATTTGAGCCAAAGCTTTAAATAGTTCCACGCCCTCCACTCTTTGTGTTGCGGCGTCATTGCGCCGCTGGCGATTCCATTTAAGGACGCCAAGAAACGTGACGGCGCCGTGGTCACTTTTCAGTCATTCTCAGTAAAGCAGGATCGTGCCATCGCTACACCGTTCGCCTCCGGAGCTGCCGGCGCCGTCATCCTCGCGTTTTGAACTTAGAAGCTGAATTTCGTCCAACGCGCGTGAGATGTTTTGGAGATGAGATCCGAGAGGTCAGACTTAGATGGTTTGGACATGTGCCGGAGGAGGGATGGTGAATATATGGGGAGAAGGATGCTGAGTCCGGAACTGCCGGCCTGGAGGCCTAGAGGAAGACCGTAGAGGAGATTAATGGATGGAGGGAAAAGAGGACAGGGTTCGACGCAGAGAGAAAAGAAATGATCAACGGCCGATTATTAAAACATTGTCGTCGTAAGTCTTTTAGATGAAACCAGAAGTCCAGCTTCAGTGTTTTATTTTGAGGGGAAAAAAAAAAATGATTCCATCTTTTTACATTTTAGATTTTAATGAATACAATGTGGGATTCTCATCATCATTATTTACGATATGCAGATTTTTATCTGCGTCATTCGTCTAATATTTAGACGCTATAAGGATACTGAGGGGGGCACCAGCTTAAATCATCTCACCATCTTTTGAAGATACAAGTATAAAATACAAAAGCAGAACAACCTTTTTACTCGCAGTAACTCTCTCGACAATAATCGAAGTTAGTGTTTTATTGTTATGATGGCCTTTAAATACAAGATTCCCCGTATAAAGGCTCCATTGTTAATGCTTTTAGGCACGGACAGAAAAAGAAGACATTGTGATATAAAAAAAAAAAAATTGAATCCAATATTTCTCTATATACAGCTGTGAGCTATTGTACAATGTTTTGAGAAGAATGAGTAAAAAAACAGCTAGTGATGTACCGTGCGCTAGGTTTGCAGTCTTTTTTTTCTGCAATGCAAACGCAATTGAAGTTGTTTCGTCCTGTCGAATATTGACACTCTCAATTTGACCAATTTGGCATTATTACGTCGTACGTTTGACCGACGGAGCTCATTTCTCCAGTTAATTTTCCACGACCGGAAAAGTCGGCGAATATTAAAGGCGCCGGTCCGGCGAGGTGTCTGCATTGGGTAAAGAATCCCTGTGTAAACAGTGTTTAATTTAATATCCCTTTCTGCCAGGTTCTATTATGATACAGCTGTGACGACTTAAATCCCCTCGCGGGCTCACAGGGGATCTAATTGGGCTCCAATCGAATCAGTTTGCCTGGTTTTGGAGTTCTGAGGAAGTAGAGCAGCCTTCCATCTCTGCGAATGTGATACGTCGCCATATTCAGCCTCCAGATGTTTTGCCCGGCACTTTGTTGGGAATGTGTCGACCGTCAGCGGCAAAATCCAATTAAGTAATTCCGGAAGTGAGCTTATAGCGCATCTGATGCTCCTATTTTACACAACTAAATGATTTCGGTTTTAATTTGTTCTCTCGGTTCCGTAATTCCGGGATATTACGAGATCATAACTGGGGTAAAATGAAAAGAAAAGTGTTGACGAAGCGTTAAAGAGGCAATGAGCAATTCCTGCGGTTGCTAACAAACGTAAAATGTACGAGCAAAATGGCACCTTTTGGCTGTAATTTTCCGTTCCGGGGTCAGGCCGACATCTGCAAAAGCACTCCGAGGCGCTAATGCGGTAGCATGACACAGATGGTGTCAAATGATAATAATAATAATAATATATGAAAAAAAAAAAAAAGGGCCAGTTGACGTCCTGTTTCAGACTGAAACGAAAATTCAAAACGTGCTTCGATTTGGAATATAAATCAGGACGTAGTGGCCCGTTTAGGGTTTGCGTTGTGTCGTAAGTCACCGCGCGTCGCCTCAATTCGGGCACCTCGGAGCCGAGATGGTCCGAAAAAACTCCCACGGGCCGTTTGCTGCGAGGCAAAGAAAAGGATTGATGTCGTAACTGAATTATGTTTCCAGCAGAAAAAGCCGCGCGGCCGTTAAAATCTGCAACTTGCAGTATTTTCTCGCCTCGGCTACTCTGAAAGACACTCGCGGGAGTACGCGCACATTCAGTCTATTCAGACCGGAGATTTATATCAAGACACGATAGAATGAGGAGAAAATATACGACAAAGCCGCGACGTTATATGTCATTAGCGGCGACGTGGAGAAGTGACCCGATAAGTTGTTAAATGTCGTCACGGTTTTGTCAAAGTCTCTCAAAACGGGCACGCGTGGCGGAGGCGTGGACTTTAAACACCCAAACCAAATGGAAATATATCCCGACTCCAACAACGCGTCGACATTACCGCGCGCTGTTTTATATGTCTCTCAAATCCTTTGTGACGGAAGGAAGAAGAAAAGGAGGAGGAAGGAAATGGGAAAGCGGCGCGAATTGACTGATCTCCTTCATTTCCAGAAGCAAGGATGAAATCATTTATTGATCTGGACATTTCATTAAGTTTCCATTCGACGTGTCACACCCGTTGACAAATGACTGTCTTCCTTTGGAGAGCGGGAGAGCGTGCAGCTCGGTGTCAGCGCGACAGCCTTTGAGGCTTTCCCTGTCTCCTGTAGCGCTTTTAATATCTGATACTTACTCTTCACCTCCTCACACACCACGTCTCATAATCTCCCAAAGAAAATGTATTCCATCTATGAATATAATTCACCGGTACGCCGGTAATCACCATCGACGTCACCTTTCTCATTCATTCGTTATCTTTATCGCTTATCTGCGCTTTGGGTCGCGGGGGTGCCGTAGCCATGCGACCATTCATGCCTTATCCACGAGTTATATAGCGAGGCAGGAACGTTCACCCCGTCACTCACGCCTCACATAGACGTACAACCGTTCACTCGTCATAACTGTATTCGCTTCTAATATGGAGACATACAAGGGCTCGCCGTCTCATTCACACAGCATATAGATGTATACTACCGTGCACACTCATTCACAAGTCACCGCAAGACGTACAAGAATTCAAGTTTTCCAATTCACGCCGTATAAGAGGCATAAAACCGTTCGTGCCCTGATCCACGACTTGTATGGCGAGGTAGGAACCCTGTCGTTCACCGCACGGCATCTAGACCGGGGGTCGGCCGCCCGTAACACCCAAAGAGGCATTCGGACCCGGTTTCCTCGGAAAAGAAAACACTGGGAGCCGCAATTACTTTTTGACGTCTAAAATTAAGGTACCGCTGTATATATTGCTTTTTATTACCTTTACACTTTGTATAAACAAGCGTGTCGTGTGTTGCTTCTGAAATTCACAAAGTATTTCACAGAAAATTGAATTTTTTTTATGTAAGGAACGCATTTTTGAGCTTTGAGCTTTCAGAGCCTTTAGCTGAGCCTTCACCTGAATTTTAAAAATAAATTGGGAAAAAATCTCTGTGTCTGTAAACAATAAAAAAATAAATATTTGCAAAATATCTTCATAAATATTTATTTTACCTGGTTTATGGGACTTCTGCTCCTGAACTTCTGCGCACAGCATCTGCAAATCGGGACTTTACCGGCTTCCGCAAGTGTGACGTTATTTTGAGGCTTATTTAATATTTCAAGATCACAATAATCTTCCGACTTAGAACTAAAAGTTAAAAAAAGGAATTAACACAAATGAAATACACTTCAATTCAATATTTATAATTTATTTTCCCACTCGGAGCCGCGGTGTAAAGACGGACATGAGCCGCGGGTTGCCGACCCCTGATCTAGAAGCACACAACCAATCACTCTCATTTATTTGACACAAGAGATTCTTGTGAGATCATCGGAGAAGCCGGAGGAAACCCAGGCAGACGCTAGGAAAACATGCAAATTCCACACAGGAAGCCTCCATGTCAGGATCCATCCGGGGAGCGTCTTTGCGGGAGGGGAAGCGCTAACCACCGCGCCGCTCGCCGCCCCATTACGCTCCAAACTATCGTAATCGCTCGACAATCCCAGCTGGACGCCAGAGTCTTTTATCCGTGGGTGCTGTAAGTCGTTGAGCTCGACTCAGGAAATGTAACCCCGATCGTTAGATTCGCAAGCGTGATAATTCCAAGCGTCGAACTCTTAACATCCTCGCGACCTGATATCTCCAGCCGGGTTCCCACAGCTGCCTGACGTCTCCCCGGCTTTGAATGGATCCCTGCATTCACCTGTATCATGAGTTGAAATCGGCTGTTATCGGAACGGTCTAAAACGCTCTCAAACGTTCTGCAAGTCCATGTATATCAGGAGTAAGTAGTTCAGCGCTTGGACGATACAAGCAGAAGTTGGAAGGTCACGCGTTTCTGTTTGTCATGATTTTATATAATTGTCGGATTAAGCGTCAAGCGGAATACGGTGATCCCTCGCTATACTTTTCACGGTTTTGCTACTTCACGGATTTGCATGGTGCATCGTGTTCTGCATTCTGATTGGCTAAAAAGTCACTCCGCTTCTTCTCTACCTGTGCGTCGATAACGTCGCAGTTTAATATGTACACGTACGTCAAACAGCTTGCCGAATTTACATGACGTACGTGCAAATTCTCTTTTTCTAAAACCCATAATGTTGACAAAACGCTCTGGAGCGACAAAAGCACCTTGCAGGGCCCAAAAGGCAGCGGAAGATGCTATCTATGGCAGATAAAGTGAAACTTCTGGACATGCTAAGGGAAGGTAAAAGCTATGCGGCTGTAGGTCGGCATTACGGAATCAATAAATCTTCCGTTCCTTCCATAAAGAAGGAAGAAAAAAACATAAGGACGACAGCGGCGATGTATAATAGAGTATTTCATTGTATAATAATTGTAAAAAAAATAAAGGTTTCTACCTCACGGATTTTGCCTTTCACGGGTTCTTTTTGGAATGTAACCCCCGCGCAAAAACAAGGGTTTACTGTACCTCATCCTGGAATTAAATTAATTGATATACTCCGACGACATTTAGCCCCACTTTGCAGTTCATCTCCCTTCCGATGTCTGTTACAGTCTTCATTTTACCTCAAGCTATGTTTACAATTGTATAAGGAGGATGCCTGTGGTGGTTCCTGTTATTAGAGCAAAAGCTTCATTTAGAAACGATCATTAATGCATGTTATCGCTCGCTTTATTAATCTGGCAGAGGAGCGCTTCTTTTGCGGGGGGAGGGGAAGAAAAAAAAAAAAGATTGAAACTTAAGAAAAAAAAAAAATTATAAATCATTCATTAAGTTTGAGTTGGTTAATTCGCCCCCCACATTTCTAAAGACAACATTTTAAATAGCGATTTAGTCGAAGTTATTAGAAACCATTGAATTGGAATTTGTTAAGCAGTCATGGCACTGAATACACAACCCCTTTTGTGCTCCGTTAATTGGATTCAGTGACAAATAGCTGAAATCCCCCGGGAGGTAAAGCCAGTTCATATTTCTTGTGCTCACAACAGCAGAACCAAACGGGGTCAAAATTTAGATTCTTTCACTTTATTTACACTTGGCGAATGTTTAGCCTTAATTTCTCAATCCATCTCGGGGAGTTACAAACACGTCTATAAAGAATAATCTGCGCAGGCCCTTTCATTTGCTTTTCAGCCGGCGAAATTATCAACGATACATGTTGGACGTCTGCGTTTGATGATACTGGCGAGCACAAGTAGACCCTCGATATTGATATTTTTAGTAAATTAATACTGAAGCTTCACTGGTCCCAAAAGACTCAATTAAGTCAGTTAATTAACCTCTGATTTAGAAAAAAAAAAAACAACAAAAACCTCAGCTTTTAAGAAATCGCTCATTCCTTTTAACACCCTCTATCTTTTATTAAACGTGGTGGCTAACTATCAGAATAAACTTTATTTATCCCCGAGGGGCAACTGGGGAACTATTGACCCGCCGTCCATTCGCTCAAAACGCATTTGAAAGCCGACGGATACTTTAAAAATGACACGGTCTCATGTTTGGGTTTGGGAATGGTGTCACACACACACACACACACACACACACACACACGCAAAACAGGCTGGCACAACTCCAGCCAAATTGTTGTTTGCAACACCATCGACGCCCAAGACGCGGTTCATTCTTGTGTTTATGTGCATCCATAAATCATTGGATGTTGGTCATTAAAGAGACCACTTGATTTTTATACTTGCTTTATGGAAGTTTGGCACCAGTGACCCCCCCCCAACCCACCGTCTGGGAAACTTTTGCACGCTTGTGCATTCTTGCAGACACCCCCACACACACACACACACACACACTGTTCTGGCAATTAGATTCAATGGCAGCTCGAGATGCCTCTGTGAATCTTGTATGGTTTAGGCACTCTTAATTATTACAAAGTGCTCTGGTTCCACTCTCTTTCTCCCCCCCCCCGTCCCCGTCCTCGGCCGGCAGATCTCCCCTCTCTGGTTGGCTGTTCAAGCTCTTAACGGTTTTCATGAATTATTGAAGGCCTGTCTATGATGAGTCATTTGCTGCCATTCCTTCTCACCTCTCCCTCCCCCAGGAGCTCGTTTCATATTTCTGATGGTTCCAGCCGACCCCGGCAGGACCCGCTTTCTCTGGGTTGCGGATGGTTTGTTTGGGTTTCTGCCAGTGAAAAACCGGCCCGCCGCTATGGGGAGGATGTTAAAAGTAAAACGAGAAGGGGGAGGGAGCGGTCAAGAGTCAATACGCTCCATTATGTATGTTTGCAGAATAACAGTGTCAGGAGTTTGCTCTCCACCGAGTGCGGAACGCAAAACGGCGAGCGATGTCTTCATTTTTGAAACCGAAAAAAAGGGGCGTGGCGGTGATCAATCTCCGGCTCGCCTCACGTGCAGGTCCTGCCTAAAGATCAGTGAAGCTTCCCGCCCCCCCCCGGTGGTTTAGCGTTCCTATAATGATTAGCCGTGGTAAAACGTACGCGCTCGTTGTCGCCGCTGCGTTTTTATTTCCACGCGGGGAACGTAAAGAATACGGAGAGAAACGTCCGATGTTCCCTATTCTCTGGGCACGTGTTTTTGCATTTTGGATGGTTTCATTAATAATAATAATAATAATACATACGATTTGTAGAGCGCTTTTCAAGGCACACAAAGACGCTTTACAAGTTGACGAAGGAAAACATAGAACATACACATTGTTAATGGGAAGAGCTGTAGGTGTAGAGCGATTTGTCTTTGGTTGGTTAGTTGGCATGCGTTTGTGGAGAACAACGGGCAGCATCGGGATGGGATTTGAAGCGAATAAACCGTCCGTCCGTCCGTCCGTGACTCGGTCTTCTCACTCGGCCTCCCCGAGAAATTGAAGTCGCCACATCTGCACCGTGAACACGGAGCGAGCGGCGCGCCAGCCAGCGGAGACGCCGCTCATTACTGCAGCGTGGAGCTCATCGACTCGTAGGCCCATCTGTTCTCCCTCAACACCTCCCTGATTTTTTTGTTGTTTTTATTTTTTTACACCTCTCAATCCCAGTCTGTTTAGTTTGGAATATTTGCGGCGGACCGCTTATCATTTCTGCCGATACGCTCCGACCGCCATGACAGGAATTCTTATTGCATTCAAGTACCTCCGCTTTTGAAAGGTATCCATCATTTCCCCCCGATGGAGAAAGCGTGGCTTCCAGCTTGAGTAATGCTCCAACACCCGGTGAATCCTGAAATGCTTTATTTCAAGGCATCGCTCTCCGCCGTGTATTTGAACTGTCACACCGCAGATATGTAGATAAAGATAACCTAGATGAATGACAAGAGATTCCACGGTGAGAGCGGGTGTAAAAGTTTCCCAGACGAGAGGCAAGCTGGAAACTCAAGAAGCTCGCGGATTGATTACTGCTTCGACACGCCGCTCTTTCAAAGGCTTGACACATTTTGCTTGGTTATTTTCAAAAGGCATCCTTTACGGCGCAAATATCACACGTCAGTTACAGAAATGCACAAAACCGGCGCTCGCCGACCGGATGCCGACAAATCAAGCGGCGCTTCAGGTTGTCTCTGTAGTTTGGACGTGTCTTTTAAAAGTATGCGGTTTGAAAGCCACCGCAGAAGGAGAGTGACTAAAGAGGACGGGCTTTAGCCCGCCGCCAAGCGGTTTGTCTCGTCGTCCGACCCCCTCCTTTTGTCGCGAGCGACAAAACGTAATTTTCTCCCTACGTCGGGCGTGCTGCTCGTACAGTATACATACATATTCGCATCTTCAGAGAGAAGAGATAAGCCCTGGCTAAAAGCTTTGGGGAGAGAAAAGAGCTTTGACAGGCATTATGCCGGGGTAATGCAGGGATATCCTGAGTTCTTGTCAGTTTTCCTTGTGGGTAATGTGCACAGATACCAGGGAGACAATGGAAATATATTGCAGCTGCAAGATATAGTTTCCAGAATGCACACAGGGAAAACGAGTGTCATCTCAGCGCCAGAGTTTGCCTCCGTCCTGGACATTTTCAGGGGACGGGATGGCGCGGATTAGCATTTTTCAGCACATCGGCAAATTAAAATCATACAGACTCTGGATAAATGTCTTCATTCGAGAAAAAGAAAGGAACAAACGGATACCTTTGGAAAATGTTGATAAACCGCTCGCGCGTATCGCGTTAAATGATGTACGGAAAAGAGCCATCGGATGGCATCTGTTCGACACGAAACCAAATGGAAACACTTGGCGACGTGCGCGTTCATATCCCGTATGATGGAACAATAAAACAGGCCCCCGACTGCAGACCACATAAATATAGACAATATAATTTAGGTCTCGTGATAAAGACGAGGCATTCACTGTGATGGCTTATTTCAGCGCAACATTTTGTCATTCCTTCTCCCCCCCCCCCCCAGAAACTTCACCATGGTGGTCCTAATGTCTTTTCCACGTTTGCAGTGTTTTTTCTGGGCCCCTCTGTCAGAGAGTCCTGGCCTGTATCTCCGTGTCTGCTAGACAAATGCAATAAATGAGGGCACCCACATTCAATTCCCACCGCCTTAAGTGTTTTTGCTTGCTGGCTGTGTCACTCGCTGTACTCTTAGAGCAGGCATAAGTTTTCCCTCTCCTCTTAAAACCCCGAGCACCATCTGTTGCCGTTGGTTTCCGGCTCGGGCGGCTGAGTAACGCCGCTATCTCCGTGTGCCTTTATTTCAAACTTTTCATCTTTAGGCTCTGGCTGTTTGAACAGTTCCGTGTAACCAGCTCAAAGGTGAAAATCCGGCCCGCGCGCCTCGAAACTCGAGGGATCCGAAGTGGCGAGAATTACATTTCATCTGCAATTAAGGGCCGAAGAAAATAAACGATTCTATCGTTTGCCCTGAGGTGCCGTCTTCTTTGTTTTTGCACAGCTAATAGTTATCTTTGTACTTTGTCCCTCCCAGTACCGTGGGCTCGTAAAATTATATGTTGTTTTCTACTTTGAGAAGTACATAATTATTTAGAAAAAATTGGCATAAGTGGCCGCGTCTCATATATTTTGCATTAATTCTTTTAAAACGTGATTTTTTTTTTTTTTTTTTACTTTGCCGAAGTAGTCAAAAAAACTTTTGATCCCATTAATCTCCCTTTCGTCTTCTTAATAGATCACATAAAGAGGAAATTTCGCCGCCGGCCATCGTGGGGACGGGGCATCATCCGCAAGAAGAAGATCTACAAGAAAGGAAACGAAGAGGAGGAAGAAGAGCCGGAGGCCGAGGCCGAGGCGGCGGGACCCAGCGACTCGTGTTTAACGCAGGATGAAGAATCCTCGTGCGATACCACCGGACCCCAGCCCAACGGCCATCATCCCCACGTGTCCTCCACGGAGGAGGAGAGCTCCAACGAGCCCCCCGTCGACCCCCCCGTCGAGCCCCCCGACGAGCCCCCGGACGCCGGTGACCCCAGAGAGGAGCCAGCGCCCGACGATAAGGAGTCCTCCGCCAAAGGGACAAAGGCCGTGGACGCCGAGAAGCATACCGAGCGCCATTGCCTCGGAGACCATCCTCAGTCCAAGGCAGACGGGGATAGCCGGTCCAAGCGGGCCGACTTCCAGGCGGTGATTGAAAGGCCCGAGTCGTCGGACGCCGAGGCCCATTCTAAGCACACAGAGGGTCTCCTAGGATCACAAGTGGACTGTGTGAATGGGAATGAGTCAATGGACAGCTTGGACTCGCAGAGCCTTAAGAGGGGCAGTGAGGCTGATAAAAGGACTCCTCAGAGAATAGCGGAGAGCTCTGCTGCGCCAGAACCGGACGAGCACAAAGACAAATGTGAGGGGAAACTAACTCAGGAGCACCCTCCCCTGGACGGGAGGACCGTAACGGAAAGCATCGAGGAAGAGCAAGAGAAAGAAGGTACAAACCGTTGGCGCAGGACCTCTCATCGTATGTTTGGTTCAAAAAATTGGTATTGTTTTTTTCTCACGTCACTTCTTACATAAACACGCGGTGGATTTAGTACATTCGTGCAACGCTTTTGATGCATCTCGGACTTTTAACCAAGTACCTTTTTCCCCGTCGGTCCACAAGCGACTGTTAACAACGGCGGAGAAATATACAGTCGGGTTGTAGAACCGCCCTGAACAGCCTGTTTGAAAGACCGTATTCATTATCACCTGATGCAAAGTTGTTTAGAAAACGACTCCAACTGAGGTCAACGGAACGAGGCGATGGGAAATCATTTCTTGTGGTTGTTATTTGTAACGACGCTCTCGGTATCGGCTGTCTTATACGACGCCTCGGCCCTGTCTGGTTCTCAAGGAAGTGGTAGAAGAGTCCAGCTGATTCTTAAAAACAGTGCTTGGAGTACGGATGGGGATACTTAAAAAAACAAACAAGACATTTCTCATGCTCTTTTTTCAGAATGCGGACCATTTGTCGAGAAATGTCCGTTTTTTCCCCCCACGAGGCCATCGGTCCTTGAGTCACTCCTACAACTTGAAGGTCCACTTGTGTTATCCGGGAAAAGCCGCACGGCCCCGTCCTTGTAAAATTATAATTCCCGTGGCTTCGGAGTGGCCAGGGGTCATGGGGTTCGCGGTTGCCCACCTGACCAAGACCCTCTTTCGCTTGTGGATGCTTTGGATATCATTCCCGTAGCGGTTGGAGAAACTTACAGGGGGAAAGGAATCGGTTCCGCGGAAATAGAAGTATTCATTCGCTTACATACTGTTATACAGTCAAAAGTTAATTAAGTTTCTGTAGTCAGTGGGTAATCACGCTGTGTAATCGTGTTTTTATCTCCCCCCTCCCCCCACCGAGTCGCCTAAAAAGCGAAAGCCGATGCAAAATAACAAGAGTAATCCTCGAAGAATGTCAGGCTCAGGTGATATTTTCCCATTTCGACATGACGATAAATAGAAGCTTACCCTGAGAAAACACTTAAGTAGCTTTGTGCAAACTGAGAATTTATTGCACGGCCCAAAGTCTGGACTTAAATCCTCCAGCCTCTCAGGATGCACCAGATGAGGTTTTTTTTGAAGCTACCCCAAGCTGCTTCCACACAGCAGTAAAAATAGCAGGTTGCTACCGGCTCGAGAGCAAGCAATTTTCAAGATCCCTGTCCCGGGATCCTTCTTATTTCTGCCTAATTTGATAATTCAATCTAATCGCTTTTTTTTTCGCGGGCATTTCCCGGAATTGTCAACGCCTTCCTCGATCTAGCCGAGGGATCGGTGTTTCGCTGCAGAGCTATCGTATCTCGCCCGCACTCTTCCTCACCGCGGCCCTTTAAAATGCTTTTGGGGGCGCCGCCGCTATGCAACAGAATGCCAAGTATAAAACCCCGGTTTTAGTGGTGATTCTAGTCGTAGAAAAAGAAACACAACTCTCCAAAAGCTGTTCAAACTTTGGGGTTACGGAGTATTTCATATTGATGAATGAGGGGGGGGGATGAATCCATTTCAGACGGGTGTCTGTGTGGACTCCAAATAATACAATTCATGGTTGAACTTGTCAGCAAAATGAACAAAAATTGCTTTCTGCTAGATGCATTCCCGTCGCTGCCGGGACAACCTTTCAGTCGGATAGATTTTTCGCCGGTTTAATGATAATTTCTTGCAATAACTTGGTCCTCTGATGTAGGCATTGGCCTGAAAAGGAGTTCAAATTTAGAGAAAGTGTCCATTTCCTTTTAAGGGTTTGGCGCCTCTTCTGATCACATGCAGATGTTTTATGCATTCTATCAGCGCTCCACCAACTAGTTAAGAAGTTGAAAAGCTTGATTTATTAATGCTCAGTTTAACTTATCAGGCAGTACAGAGGACACGGGGAATCCGGCGTAAATCACAGATATAAAAGTGTCCCAGAGCTGCTCTGACAATATTTAAAAGGTATACGCCGAAAGGTCGTGTCGCTCTGACACGCCGCTAACTTTCAATTCTCGGATAAGCCAATGATCCGTGCGTTTCCAGCACGAGCCTGCGGTCGCGAGCGGAGGTCGGCTACAGGCGCCGCCGCGATACGGGGGTCAGACAAACAGCGTAAACCAACCCCGGCGTCTTAAACCACCGACGGCTCGGCCGCTTTGCTCCCCCTTTGCGACGACGTGCCGAGGCGGATCTTTTGTTTCCGTCGGAGCGGCTCCGGATAGACCTCTTCTTCGACTTTAACGTACCGTCACATTTTCTAGCCGGTGCCGATTGACTTTATTTCCTGTGGAAATCTACATTTTCTGTCTCAAAAGGTTGTTTTTCCAATTGCACTAACGCATTCTTTTTTTGTTTGTTTCCCCCCCGCTGCTACCCCGCCCCTTCACCCATCCCTTCATTTGTCTCTTAATAGGGGATTCCAAGTTGAGGAAATGCAAGAAGAGCCTGCCGGAGCAGTTAAAGGGACCTGCTGAAAGAACAGATGAAGAGCCAAAACCTCTCCCTCCACCACCACCGCCTCCTCCTCCTCCAGTAGTTGTTGACCGTGAGCGACTTTCGGTAATTAAAATACCAGTCACTTGTTTTTCCCCTCTCTCTGTGCTCGGAAGTCCCAACATTTGCATATAGTCAATAGGCAATCCAAAAGAAGCCGACGCGCTACATCTCACGAGTTGTTTGTCGTCCCCCTCTTTTAAGGAGACATATGAGAATGTGAAATAAGGGAAACTCGCAGATGCTAAAGTTAATGGTGTTTGAATTGCGCTTAGTTGTATCACTTTCAGGGTTCTTTATGTTTTTTCATTGAACATTCCACCCTGTCGCGGATTTCTGACAATCCTCAACTCTCTCCGCGCCACCTGTGCCTTCCCCAGCTGCGACGGATTCAGACGGAAAGTAAATTCAGCGGCGGCAGTGTAAATATTTGCCCGCGTTTGTTAGATTTAGTCAAAGACCCCGTCGCCTTTCACACGTGGACACGTGGACTGTTTTGAAAGTTGCGTCCCGGTCGCTCTTCACTCCTCATGAACCCATCCGTCCCCGAGATTCATCGCCGTCATCTTATCCTACGAGGGATTTAACAGCCGGGATTGTGCGCCGGCCTCGGATATACGAGGTTTAACACGTAGTGTGGTCTTCATTAAAGCAATGACATGGCGACAGGAAGAGACGCATTCTTAAAGATCCGCTGTGATATGTTTTACGACGCTGCAAAAACACCGTAAAAACTTTAATAACTGTATTAAAACCCCTCCGTTTGCCCCCACACTCTGCTTCCCTTCATAAAAACAAAAACAACAAGCCAAAATAATCCAGGGTGTATTATTATTTTAATATTTTTCATTTAACGCATGGACAGGTGATACATTTTACAACACCTTCAAGTCCTTCTCTGCCCGAGGCCTGCAGGCATCACTTTCCCACACCTGCTTAATGAGCCCGCCTCTTAAAATCTAAAAAAAATTTAACACTTGTTTTTTTTTTTTTTTGTCATCAATAACAACGGCAAATAAAATTCACCTGTGAGCAGCAGTGCACACTGGAGCGAGATTAAAAATGCATTTTGGACCGTCGGCCGATTGTTTGGCTATCTCCTCTCTTAGGAATTTACTTTGACACCCTGCTCTGTAATCAAGCCAGAAACTGCCTGACACATTTTAGAGGAAAAAACAAATCCAAAACAAAAACAGCTGTTACTTAGTCGTTAATTTAAATAACGATTGATGCCTTTCATATGTGGTGTTAGGCATGGATTAATGGCGCGTCGGCTCATTTGTTGCGGAAGAAGACGCAGAGCGGTGTCGCGTTTTGCAGCTATAATTTTGACAAACCATTATCTAAATGATCTTTTTCAAATATTTTCTTTTCATCCGCCAGTTGGAACGGCGGAACACGAGTGACCTCCTACATCAGGGACGGGTAAAGGAGAGGTTTCGGTCCAAACCGAATACCCGAGTAATTTTTGTCCACTTTGCGGGCGTAGGGGCTCGCGCGGACATTTATTTCCTACCTTGGAAAAAATGTTTTCCGTTTCTATAGCAAATTGGTTTCTTACCTGGTTTTTGACGGAAGAGCAGCGAATCGAAGGCGCCTGTTTTATCTTTTTCGTCAGAAATAAGCCGCTAATATCCCCGGGGACCACGCACCGTTTGGGTTTTGCTTCCTTTTCAAGGCGACATGTTGGCCTCCTCTCAGGCTAACCGGCGCAGGTAGCCACTCCCGCTCTTCCACGGCTTTGCTGGCGGCATCTGAGAAACGTCAGAATCCCTTCCCAGGAGCCTCCCGGCCCGGGCACTGTGCCATCCGGCCGGCCGAGTAAGGCTGAGGAGCCAGCGGAGACACGCAAGTGTCTTCCTCTTCTTATTTTTTTTTCCTCTTCTTTTGGAATAAGATTTAAGTTATGTGGGATGGGCAAAGTCATTCATGGGTGACTGGTCTTAAGCTTTTGCCGGATCCATCTGGATCTATAGGTCTGTTGTGAAACTGATGTCACATTGTCCTTCTCAGATGGATAACTCTGACTTCTGAGGCTTATCTTTCTTTTTCACCCTCTGGTAATGTCACTATCCCCCTCTTGTTATTTTGTTCCTTAAACTAACCCCCGCTGCCCAGGCGGGAAATTAGCCAATTACCTATCAGCGTGGTTTTTAAGCTTTCCCATTCAACAGGTGTTGCCGTCTTTGTTTTTATTTTATTCTTTTCGATCGGTTAACGGGGTCACGCCTCGAACTCGACCCGCCGCCGCGACGTGTTCAAACGAGGGAACGTATGAATTAGCCCCGGCGGTAGCGCGGTCACGGTGGGGCGCCGCCTAATTCCCCGAGTGTAAATTGGTGCCTCGGCTCAGCGGTCTTCCCCTGACAGCGCTTCTCACTGATCTGTGTTGTGTAATTGGTGTAAAAGGAAGTGCTCCTGCGACACGCGCCCACCCATCCGGCCGTCGTTTCCAAGTGACAAAGTCCTATCGAGCCATTATCTAGTCGCTTTTTTACCAAGAAGCCATATGGATGACAGGAAGTGAGGGGGGGGTGAATGTATCGTGCCTTCCAGTCGCTGACTCCCATCATTCAAATTGATTGACAGGCTTTTTAGCCGGCCTGATCTGAGAGCTTTAACTGGCCGCCCCTATGAACAGCGGCACGCAACACTAATCTGGAGGATTGGGGGAGGCGGCGGGGTGCGGCAGGGGAAGAAGGGAGATATCTTAAAGAAACAGATCGTGAAAAGAGGAGAGTGTGAATAATTGCTTTTTCATCCCTGGCTTACGGAACAAATTGAATTTCCGGTGCGCAGGATGAGAGTCACCATTTAAGCAGATTTTTGCTGGCAGGGCCGGGCCTGGCGCGCAGCCTGATGTGTATTAGGACGCCGAGTGAATGGTGCACGGTTCCTTCTGTCTCCAACCCCCCTCCCCCCCTTCTGTCATATTCATTGATTGCACTCGGCTCATTATTTGCGACTTTTTAACTCGACGTGGAGGGAAGGGGCTCCCGAAAGCTCCGAAGAATGAAATAGCGTCAGCGTGTCACGCATTTGTTCACGCGCCATACACTCGTGGCCTGTAGGACAGAGGCGGCATTATTTCGACATTGGCGTGCTCCTTTTCAGAGACGCGACAGTCACTCACTTCGGGAAATACAAAAAAAAAAAATAAAAAAAAATTAAAAATCCGACTTCGTTATTGCCAGTTTCACTGCAATGATGCTTGATGCTCCGTGGAACAAAAATTAATCCCTCTGCATGAATATATATTTCCTGAGGTTTATAACTCGGCCTACTAAAAAAGAAAAAAGAAAAAAAAACATCTTCTTCTCAGCTGTTTTCGCTCTCCAATAATCACGCTCTTGTCTACGCATGGACCGCAGAAGTGGTACTGACAGTTGCAGATGAGAATTTAGTAGCAGGGAATCCAATCTAGCCAGGCAATTTTTTTCCCCCCCATCTTAGCAGGAATACAACGATTATCTTTCTTTTTTTTTTTCAAGCCTGGACAGTGTACTGTCCTTTTGGCCCGATGCTCGGCTATTACAGCCTGACAGACCCTCCTGTTTTTACGTGAGCCTGTCATCAGAAATGGCCCCATTTCAGTTTGTCACTCATCTTTTAGTACTTTGCGCTGAAGTGGCTGCTCAAAAGGAGGACAGCTGCAATTTGCATTATGCTGTCAATAAAGATAAATTGCATCGAAAGTTGAAAGTGCTTCCTTAATGTCAGGGTGATTTTTTTTTTTTTTTTTCCTTTTAATAAGAATTGCAGAATGCATTAACAATAGACCCCTCATCAATGGGTGGGGTGGGCGAGAGAGAAAAAATCTTCAGTTGAATTAGTTATCATTTGAATAATTAAATGCAAATCTCCATCCAGCGGCTCAAACTCCAAGTGACCTCTCCCTCGCCTTCAATATTTCTCCCGGTGCGACCCTCGCGTTACTCGGTCTCACCGTTGATGTGACGCAGTGCTGCAAACATCACGCGTTGAGAAGAGGCACGCTTACAGTCTAAATGGCGTTTGCAATTTCCTGCAATTTCCTCCCGATTTCACTGTTGGCGTTCGAACTCACAAACAGCCTTGAAAGTGTTGCTATGTGCGTGTAAATGTTCTCACATACGCCACGTTTGTCGCTCCGGCATGTTTAGGGCCAGTGTTTTCAGGAGCTCATAATAAACCGAAACTAAGACTCCCTTAAATTTTTTTCAAATTCATCTCCGAGATATCCCGTAGAAAACAAGTTGCCCTCCATTACTTCAGGGACATTCGGTATTCTTTCGCCGCACTTGTTTACTTGCTCACGTGCCGTCCGTGCACCTCTACTTAAAAACCGAAGGTTATGCCGGCATTTATAGTCACCATCGACTTACTTAGTTGGTGTTTTCAGTTATAACAGTTTCTATAGTAAAGGAAGCTTAGGAAAAGCCTTTTTTTTTTTTTTTTTTTTTTACTTTTAGCTTTAACGTTATGCATCTTTGTATCCATGGTAACGCTGTTAACAGCCTTAGACCTCAGCCTTAGCTGCCCCGGCACTCGGTTTGATGTATTGAGTTTAGCCACGCTAGCACGTGTTTTGTAAACATATTCTCATAACACACTCTAAGACTCTTTGGTTTTTCGCTTGATCAGCATCTCCCAGTGTTTTGGGTCATGCTTTCGATTTCATGTACACACACACACACACACACACACACACACACACACAAAGGGTCTCTCATTGATTATCCTTGATTTCCCCCGGTTTTAACCTTTAACTATTGCTGCTCAATACCTAATTCTTTACATAATCTTGACCCTCTCCTTTATTCCATGTTTCTTTTCCTTGAATTCCCCCCGTAGCATCGGTTGGTTTTGAAGGGGTTATTGCGCGCCCACGCGTTTTGGAGAAACGGCGTCCAAACTTTGAATTTGTAAAATTATTTATTTGACCCTCTTATATGCTCACATGCTCAAATTTTTCAGATGGAGAAATGTGTCCCTCCGTTCCCCCCCTTCTGGATTGACCGTCATCTTAATTACACACCTCTACAGCTATTATTTCAGTGATTTAACCAACATCCTCAATTTACTCACTGTCTAGTAGGCAGTTGTATTTGTGACTGTCATTTTCTCCAGACACGCACACACACACACAAACACCTCACTAAGTATGTTGGCAAATTCTGGGAAGAAGTTAGAACTGAGTGACAATAATTCCTCTCTAATCTGACAGTGATGCATGTTCATTTCACACCCTGGTAAAAAAAAAAAAAAAAAAACGGCAGTTCATGTGACCCAAACTATAATAACGTGAAAAATAATTCCAACCAACATGGAAACATAGCTGAGACAAGATATAAGAGGAAGGACGTTTTGTAAGGAATTGTGCTTTGCATAAGCAGCAACAAAGGTACCACTTGTGTTTTTGCACAAAAAAAAAAAAAGAAATCTCTATGAATAGAGATACTCTGCTTTTTGTGGGTAGCCATGGATCCAAGCGCTGTCAGAATTAATATGTCATTGAGATTTTGCGTTCACATAATCAGTGCCTTGTGCGAGAGCAGGCCTGACCCGCTTCTCATTGTTGCGACGGGGCTGCAGCTACACATCGTGTTCGTAATCGAGTTATACCATTTAAAACGTGGAGGCATCGTGCGATTTTGCGGACGTTACGATAAACACGCCGTTCTTTGTCTCTTTCCTCGATTAAGCTCGCGGCCCCGCGCTTCGGACACTTGTCGTCGTCCTCGGCGCGCCGCCTCTGCCAGCCATCCTTCCTGCGGTGGTATGTCTCTGCACGGATGTGAATAACAAAGTGAACGCTCGGATGTGCAGGATAACCGGTGTAGAGGACGTTTTCCAGCCCTAATTAGTCAGGGTAGATCAAAATCACAGGTAGATTAACGACGCCGTCCTTTCACAAAAATCAGCAGCTGTAAATCTTGTTTGACTGCATGAAGACGCGCAGCGCGGCTCTTGTGCCCCCCCCCCCCCCCTTTCTACTGAAAGAGGTATATTCACAGCCGCCGAGCGCCGTGGGATTTTCTAGCGATTTTGATGTTCTACGCGAAGCAAGTCATTGCATATTTAAGATGAGCTGTCAACCCCAGCAGGGGTTTTATAGGCCTCGCGGAAGAGAGGACCATTTCATTTTAATGTGCCGGGACCGTGGTAATGTGATTTGTCATGATTGTCCCTGACCCTTACGACGCTATCTATATTGCATTACCTGTGTGATAGTGTCACAAAATTGGCCACGGCGACCGGAGTATTTTTTTTTTTTTCTTAACTCTTTGGCCACAAATCACCATTCCGCCGGCGCCACATCCACCCTCTGCCTAACCTTCGCCATTGATGGCATTCACAGTAACAAGCAAACCGCCGCCATTTATAATTTATTGTTTTTGCAGTGTTAGAGAAGGAAAATCTCCAGCTGCAATGAGAAGAAGGGGCTGAATTGTTCTTTTTAGAGTCAGATATTTGATGCCTAATGGTGTCCCTGATGACAGTGACTATCAGGCTTCAAATCCTTGTGATTTCCCCCTCCTCACGCTGCCTGGTTAACCCCGCTCGGCGCCAAGGAAGGCTTTTCATGCTCAATCCCATCGACTCTCGTGCAGCCAATCAGGAAGCTCCCAGCGATCAAAAATGAAGACCTGTGATTGCGCGGTAACCTGCGACCTACATGCCGCCTGCCTCCATACGAACGACGGCGGTTTCAGCCTCGCCGTTCCTCTGCGACATTCTTCCCGTGGAAAGATACAGCGCGCGCTTATTTATAGCCGGCCGGCAATCTCGCCATCTCCGTGTCACGGCGGCGCGGGAAATGACAGGTTGAAGTGGAGAACCTCCGGCGGCTGCCTGCGCCCAAATAGATTCTCAAAGGTGCTCAAAGTGGGGTCACGGAATCCTCATTAGGACCTTCACCGAGTCTTCATTTGATCACGGATTTGAATATACTCTTTAAAAATTTGAATTCATAATTCATGATCCGTAGCGCTCGGGGTCCCGGGGGCGCCAGAGCCCATCTCGGCCGGGTGAACCCTGCCGCTCGCCCCATGGCGGAGGCGCGTATGCTGGCGTACGACTATTTCTCATTCATGCGTCACATAGAGACGGCGTTCTCTCGGTGGAGATTCAAGATTCGAAGCGTTTATTGTCACCTGCGCCGTGTAGAAACGTGTTTCCAGTGACGCGCGGTGAGGTTCACGGCTGGTGAGGCGCTGACGTCATCGCCGCACGCCTCGTCTTCATTTTTTAACGGTACATGTGATTTTTTTTTTTTTTTAGCGATTTTGGAAAAAAAAACAAACTAAAAGTGGTGAAGCTACGTGGAAAATAACTTTATAGTTATTTATTTATTATTGATCACTGAATAAATATAACCATTTAATTTATTTTTGCTAATTTTTAATGTCAGTTTTTTTTATTTGTTTTTTTTTAATTTATTTTGCATTTTTTTCTTTTCGTGATGACGTCATCACCGCACGCCTCGTCTTCATATTTTAACGGTAAATGTGATTTTTTTTTTTTTTTTAGCGATTTTAGAAAAAAAAAAAACTAAAAGTGGTGAAGCTACGTGGAAAATAACTTTATAGTTATTTATTTATTATTTATCACTGAATAAATATAACCATTTAATTTATTTTTGCTAATTTTTAATTTTTTTTTTCAATTTATCTATTTATTTATTTTTAATTTATTTTGCATTTTTTTCTTTTCGTGACGACGAGTGAGGCTCATACAGGGAAATTCCTGCTGTGCTGTCCGCCGTACATTTGGATATGCACTTATAGGAAGAATGTAAACATTACTATAAATATGATTATGAATATGAACATTGCAATAAAACAGTGGCACTGCAAGAAGATATTTGAGTGCAGCCTGTTGTGCTACTCACAAACATCTCATTGCGTCATGTAAAACTGATCTACCCTAAAAATGCAGAATATATATATTTATGAGTATATAACATACATATAATATATTTTTCGGACAGTAAGCCGCACTTTTTATCACAGTTTGATTGGTCCAGCGACTTTTACTCAGGTGTGACTTGTATATTAAAATGTATACTGTAATTTCACGTTTGTTATTTTCACACTGACAGCCGCGAGCGTGTGCCAGTATCTGCTACTCCTATTCCTTATAAATTAAAATTTAAACATCACCATATAAAGACAACGGAGAACCACTGAAGACAAATACCCCTTAAAAGGAAAATGATATTCTGTAGGAGTGAAATATTCTGTAGCAGCAGAAAACGTTAATTGAGCAGCAGGAGGAAAGTTTGGAGTGAGTGAGGCCAAAAGCGGAGGATACTGTCACTGCAATGGAGAAAACAAAAATTCATGTTGTCGCTTTTATGAACCCTCCGAAAGCGTGGCTCCACATTTCCCTTCCTCGGAAGAGCAACGGTCACGCGAATGCGCTTTTGAATGTGATATCGTGAAGGGAAAAAAAAAAGATTAGTTTTCCTCCCGCTGCGCGTGGAAGTGGTCGGTTTTCGGTTTCTTACTTGATTCGTCTCCCGCACTGGTGTTTCCCCTCTTTCTTTAGAAGAACCAATTTGAGAGGCCAACTTGCTGGTTCGGGTTCGCTCGCTGGAACTTGCGGTCGCTTGCCCGCGGTCGACTGCACATGCGTGGTGGGAAGAAAAAAGATCTCAGACTGGCTGATGTGTATTTCAGTCTGCTTGGAAGTGGATGACAGATTTTTGATGGGCGTGCCGTCTCCTACCTTTACCTTCGATCGCGATCGACGCTTTGGGAACCCCCCGGTGTCGAGACATGCAGTCATTCCCCCTCTTATTTTACATTACATTACATTTGGCAGACGCTTTTATCCAAAGCGACTTACAATAGAGGACATAAGCGTTATTTATCATAAGCATTATTTACACGTCTGGTCATTTTAGGGTCTGTTGTGACTGTTTTTCCTGCACATCACATGTTTACGTCCCAATTTTGAATGACTTCTTGGCTAAAAATGGATTTGTATAAACGCCAAGTTCTAAAAGTAGTGTTTTGTTGATCAATACTGGATGATACATTCTAAAAAGGAACAGAATTGTATTTATATCATATGAAAGTTTATTTTGGATCAGCGATTTGGCTTCTTGTGTCCCAGTAGTTCTTTTAACAAACACTAAAATATCCGGTTCTCGATATCCATATTGGATACAAGTGACGTCGAAGGGTCGTCGGCCCTTTGGGCAACTCCCACGTCCAAAACATGAAAGACTTTGGGGAAACCTCGCATTAAGACGTTAACTTTGTCTTGACTTCTGTAATATATTCATTGTGATAAAGAAAAAAAAAAAACATTGTCACACCCCGGTGCTCTTTAAACATCCGTCGGAGCTAAATCCATAGATTTTCCGGTTATTAACATGCGCCGGCATGTTCCGAAACCGAGTCGCCCGATGTTGCTATTTCTCTTCATTACCGCCAGACCCAAACCCGGGGATCCGTTGTCCGGGGCGGCATGATGAAATTTCAAAATTACTTTGCTTTATTGCCTCCTAATGACTGTAACCTGGCCCGGACGGCGCCAGGAACAGGGACAATGTCATGCATCCCCGCTTATCGGGGTTGATGCGATTAGAATTGGCGTATTATTTGGTTCACTACCGAGGCTGCGACGCCGCTCGGTGAGGTTGTCTGGACGCCCGGGCGTTAGCCTGCGACCACTGCCATGTATCACTGCCGCTTTGTCGCACTTGGTATTTTCTCACACTTTATTACCGTGCTTTGCCTCCCTGGTTTCGCATCTTGGCTCTACTTTTAAATCAAACTAGCGACTGCCTACCTGTTATGCGCCGGCGGAGCGGGCTCATATTGTTATTCTCCGAAACAGTTCGCGTAAACCCCAACCGTTTGCATATTTAAATACGTGGGGAATATGTATATATATGCATGTAATGGCTTTTTTTTTTTTTTTCCCCCTACGTGTAGCCATGGCAACAACAACAAAAAAATAAAAAATAAAATCCCGCCATAACGGTGTGCAAACACCGGTTTCTTTTTAATCCCGGTCACAGCCAGGACCAAACCCGCCTTTGCCATCAAATCCTCTTTCACAGGTATAAAGTTTTAAACCGCCGAAATGACCTCGGATCGCTTTCTTCCCACCCGGAGTCTTGGTTGTCGTCCATCGGCGTCCGTCGTGACGACTAGAGAAGCGTGTGGATAAAGATAGAGGCGGCGAGTAAGAGAAGGGATGGTAGTAAAGATGGGGAGAGGTAAATGGAGCAGGGAGTTTAGAGGGGGGGAGGTTAAATGGTCCATGTCAGTAGCAGTCTTTAACGCATGGGATTACTGGCCTTTTGTGCTCGGTGAGCTCACTCAATCACTGAGCCGGTGTAAGACACGCTCACACCATTTACCCCACACTGTCACCGGCCTCCCGATCCAGCCCACAAAAGCCCGGAACTACACCGCCGCAATCAGCCGGCTAACAGTAAGAGCAGAATAAATTAAAGGGGACGAAGGGAAGACGGGAAAAAGGAAAAAGACGGGCACCGGGGGAGAGTGATTGCAGGAAGTGAATGCGAGGGGAGAAAAAAGTTGTTTTTTTTTTTTTTTTGAAGATGTGCAGCGAAGGAAAGCGTCTTGTTAGACATTAAGATAGTCGGGAGGAGGCGCACGATGAGTCAATGAAAAGCACTTAAAACTGAAAACATGATGAAAAATGGAAAGAAATGCAGCGCCGTCTGCATGAAAGGAAAGTTCTGCTCCGACGGAGAACTTTAATATATTACCTACATTTTCGACGGGTCATAATGATTGCAATTACGGATTTTATGCTCCTTTTTTCCCCCCTTTATTTTTTTCTAAATTGGCACCTCAATATAATGCTCTTCTCAAAAAAAAAATCTCTTGATGTCAGACCAGAGGGTTAAAAAAAAAAAAAAAAAAAAAAAAAAGGATTTAATAAATTTTGCCGATATAGACGAGTGATTAGGGCTTCTGATATTCATTATCATTCTGCGTGAATGTGGAATATCAGAGAAGGTCTAAGCGATCTTGGCTTCTGTGTGCACCTTTCATTCAACGAGGGACGCGCCGTTATAAGACCGGCCGGGTGGAATTTATTATTTCTTTTTATGTCAAAGGCATTTTAGCAGCGAATCCTCCCACACTGTCAGATTAAGTAATGGAAGCATGAATATCTAAAACTTTATTATCTACTTAAACCCGTGTTTCCAGGCGATTGACTTCAGTCGGACGAACGCCCAATGGGAGAAGGGCTCGTGAACTGTGGAAAATGAAACGCTTTCGGTGACAGAATTATAAGAAGATTCGCGAAAGGCTTTCTTGTTTGTCCTCACTTGAAATGTTTCTGCTTTATTTTCTCCCTGTTGGCAGTTCAAGTGTGAAGCGAAGTTGCTCTTCAAAATGGAAAACTGGATATTAGTGTTTCTGCACGACTGAGGAAAAAAAAAAAAAAAAAAAAATTTTTTTCTAGTGTTGCTCTAACAAGAGGAGGGGAAAAAATAAACGCAAAAAGAAAACACTCTTTATGAAGGCTTCCAGAAAGCCCATAATCCCCAGTTGGTTTTTATTCTGGCTGCCAGTGCTGTAAGCGGGTAACTGAATAGCTGCGCGTCGAGTAGAGGAGTTGTGATCTCATGGTGGGGAAATTTCCGGTGAACCCCGTATCGCCGTGCCTCGGTAACATTTTCGGAAGTCGTCGGATCTCTTAACTCCCTTCAGATTCAGTCCAGAGAATTTTGCCGCCGCCCGCGGCCGCTATTAAGGCTACATCATCAGCGGCGGCCCCGCCGGCGCCCTCAGGTGCTCCATCCTCGCCGCGGGTTCCCCGATCCGACGGGTCTATATTTCCCCGTCGAATCCGTCGGACCGGACCGGGCTGCTTTCGCGCTGCGCTGTCAAGTGACCCAGTTTTTTGTTTTATTTTGGATTTTTTTTTTTTTTTCCTCCCATGTGGCTAAGATGGGATGTGTTTAATGAATGTGTGGCCAGTGGGGGGTGAAAAAAAAAAGCACACAGAACAGTTATTCTTAGATATGTGGAAATAAATTTGATAAAAGCGTCCGCACATACGTCATCCCAGTGTGTTTGGAACAATTGTTCTTATGCAGTCAAGGACAAAGTACTTTGAGATCACTTTTTTGGATCATCGGTTTTAATTGTAATTGCAAATCTGCTTATTTTTTTACTTCCCTATATGATTTAGTACCGTGATATTCGCATGCATACTAACATTCCCATTTCATATAAATATTCCTCGAGAATGGGAACAATTAAAAAAAAAAAGTAGGCTAATTGTAGGATTTTATAGTTAATCAAAATTAATCTTAGTCATCTCGTTTGTATATTCAACATGAGAATTTTGATGATGAATGATTCTCCGTTGATGAGCGTAGACTTCAGAGTCTATCCCGTCGGTCTACGAAGCTGACCAACCGATGAGCGCAGAAAACACATTAATATCTCCTCAACACGACCGGTTCGGATTTCGTAATTAATCAAAATTAATCACATATTAATCGCATTTGAATATTCGACACGAATATTTTTGTTTGACGAATGATTTGCTATTCATTCACTAGATGAGTGCAGAAAACATATTAGTATCTTTTCAACGCGACCGGCTCTCGTTCCCTTCCATCCTCACACAGCCGCTGGATTTGTTTTGACATCGGTTTTCCGGACAGCAGTTGTTTTTTTTCCCCTCATCCGTTGAGTCGATCTCTTGTCACCCCTCATCTTCTCCAACGGTCCACAGCCATCCATCGATTCATCCGACGTGGACTCGGACGTTTTGTTTCTGAATTTGGCAGCAGAAATGCGGTCGAGCGTTGACCGACGACACTTCGCCCGCTCGTATTAGCATTGCCGCTAGCTGCCGCGGCAGTGCTAACGTTACTGACTGTGCTAGCGCTAGCTAACAGTGAGGCGGAGACACTGGAACTCATGCGCGGAGAAAATTAGAGTACGATTAAAATGCACAATTTTCCCCAAAGAGTTATTTTTCCGCAATTAATGAAGTGAAATGAACACGGTAAAGCCACCGCCCTGGTAAATACACATTTATTACTAGGAGCTCTTTTTAAAAGATTTCAATAGAAAATGTGCACGTGAATAAGAATGGGGGCATCAGAACCCGCCGTGCAAACGGCAGAAAAACACGGCGACTTCTCACCACGCTCCTCTGCTGCGAAGCCTCATCACAGCCAGAGTTTATGATGTTCCTGGATACTATCCTGTTTTCTCATCTTAAGATCATGTTTTCTATCTTCTTCAGCTTTTTGCTCAGATGGCCCCCCGCACCGAACCCTGGCAGGTTTCTGGCTGGTTGGGCGGATTCGGAGGGGGAGTTGGGGGTTTCCCGTTGATACCCTGTGAACTTTGGTTTGGCTCCAGTTGCCGCACTTCACTCGATTGACTTCTTAAAAGTACCGATCAATGCGAGATCTCTGTTCTCGCTCCCCACAGCCGGTGGTCTGTTTCTTGGAAAAGGCCGGCTCGGTCAACATCGTGCATGAACTCGCCGCACGCCGCCCCGAATCTGAATTCCACTTTGTGTTTAGTCCTTTGAAAATCATTTCAATTTATATGAAAAGCTCTCCTCCGGTCTGAACGGGCCGTTTCTCCCCCCCGAGCTCCGATGTTGCACGTGAACGTTTCACGCCGATTAGGAATCCGATTTAAAGGCCGGGCTTTCGGGACTGAGCGCGACAATCACGGTCGAAAATCCCGAGACGGGTCGAGTGCGTTTATGGTCAATGAATGGACTTTACGGGCGGCGGCAACGTTTTCCTCACTCCCGTTTATCCGGACGAGCAACTCCTCAGGTGAGAATCTCCGATGTCTATCTTCGGATATGAAGTCCTCATTTAGATCCCAATCGTGGTTGGATGTAGCACACCGATTTGACGTCGGGGCTTTTGCTTCCCCCGTCGGGGCAATTATCTCCGGCGACGTTCGCCGATGAGACGCGGCGACAAACGCCGGCTTCTGATTAATCTCGACGTTGCATCGGATATGTGCGTTGTAACGCGCGGTCACTGTCTTTCACGCGCACGCCGTCTGCTCTCTGTGAGGTTTCTGTTTGCCTTGTGCCGCTGATTGTATCTTCAATTATCCAGCCCATGCATTCTGATGAGCTCCTTAGTGTCACACACACACACACACACACACACACACACACAAAGACACAGGCTTGCTTTGGTAAAATGCGGGGAACAGGTCAATTAAAGGGGTCTTTGCCTGTCCAGAATGTTTTAATTAAAGTAGCGGTGAAATGTAAACTAGGTTCTAATTATGATTAGCCTTAATTAACTGTCACTCTGATCTTCATTGGTTTTGAGCACAGCTGACCTCCAAACCTCTCGTCTTCAGGCGCCCACGTCGGCGCTCAGCTCGCGTGACCGGCGATCGCGTCCGCCGGCTTGGTGTTTGTCTCGTCTTTGTAACCGGTACATATGTTCAGACGTCAGCACCGGCTGATATTATTAGGTATGGGGAGTCACGTGGCAGATATCCAACACACGTTTCATTTCAGCGATATTTTTTTTATCGGACAAATGCCACGAGCTTAGATGAAACAACATAAAAACCACCAACGCTGTTTGGATTTTTCCTTTTTTTTTTTTTTTTTAATGTATAAAATCAATGGCCGGCGCGTTGTTCTTAAAGGCCAGTTTATTCAGTGCTTGATTTTATCTCGTAAATGATTTTGAAAACAAAGAAGTGAGTTTAATAGAAATGTTCAACATTTGCAAAGGATTTTCATCATCCTCAATAAATCCAAAATTTATCAGCCAGTGATCCTGGCTCGGAATGTTAGATTATGAAATTGTGGAGCGCGGCTTTCATTTTCAGGTTCATGAAATGTTTTTAAAGAAAAGTCTTGTATATTCCCCTCAGGCTCTTCTGGATATGGTGGTGAAGAAGAGCGAGGGCTTCAGCGTGGAGCAGTTGGAGCGACTGTACTCCCTCCTCAGCCAGTGCATCTTTAAGCACCGCAGAGAGTACGACAAGACCCAGCTACTGGAGGTCAGATACTCCTTTCTTCGCTTTCTGCGACTCTTAATAACCCCTTTCGCACTGTAGGAACTTTTTTAGCCGTTGCTAGAACCTTCTCAGGAACCACGCCGTTTCTTTGTGCATTCAAACCGCACAGCAACAAGGAACCGTGGACCTCAGAGCGAATTTTAGCACCGACTCTCAGGCAGGGAAGTCCAGATACTTTTTTTTATGACAGAATGGACAGAAGCGGCAGGTAGTGGACCGACGAAGAGGTCCGAGCTCTTCTGGCCCGCTACGCCACAGAGGGGTTTCCGGGCGCAAACATTTGGCCCCGGCTAAGTTTGGAGTTAGCTAACGGCGACATTTTAACACCCTGGAGAAAAACAACCCCTCTGATTGTCCACGGTTATTATTCCTGCCATGCAAAGGATGTAGCAGCTTCGCGCTCCATGTTGTTGTTTTTTTTGTGTGTGTGTGTGTGTGTGTGTGTGTGTGTGTGTGTGGCACTAAAGGTGCACATCACAGATGCTTGCGTCACACCGGTCCCTACGGTGGTCCCTCACTGCCAGCGGGAATGTGAAACTAAATGGTTCCCCCGGAGGAGGCTACTTCCTGGAAAAAGATTTGAGCCAAACGGTTCTTCGAACTGTATTCTTAGAGCCTGTTTGTCCGAAAGCAGCAAAAAAAAAAAAAAGAAATTTCAATCCGCTCTATCACTGTCAGTATTGCTGTACACTCCTGCAAATAGACAAGTCGTCATCCTTAACCTGCTGGTTTTTAGATTAAAAGTTAACCAGCAGTTAACTTAGATAATAAATAAACCTATGAGAAGCTGAAAGAATAAGGTATCTGGTGGATAATTGGACAATAGCTCACTGGCGTCGCCGCTACCAGCACGCTTGTTGCTCGCTAGCCACCGTCTCCGTTAAAGAGGTTGATTTATGCTCAGTCCCCTTCAGCGTTGTGCGTCGGGTCGTATCTCTGTCATGTTGTATAAATGATTGATAGTCGTATTGAATGACCACACTCAAGGGTGGGGGGGGGCGTCCATTGTCATGGAAAAGCAGGCAGGACTTAATGTTATTCCAGTGAAAAGTAACAGAAATAATGGAGAGTGACTGGAGTTAAGTTCTGTCCCCTTCCTCAGCTCTGCACTGCTGAAGGTTATATATAACATATTGTTTGCCGTTTTCAACATCAACATGTAGTTCTGACTGATTAACTTGCTCTATAATTTCAGGTGACCCTGAATCCTCCTTTTTTTTGGAGTTCTGAACACGCACGATAATGTATTTTTGTGCCGGCAATACTCAGATCCGGAGACAAAGGCGACAGAGATACAATAACCTTTCCACTTGATTAAGGTCCACGGTTTGATATGCCCGAACATTTAAAAACCGAATTTCCAAACGTGACAATCAACGAGGGCCCGAAATGCAGAGTGTCGTGGTTGACGCGTCCCCCGGGAGCCCCAATCCAGTCCCCAGATGTCTCGCACCCGATCGCTTGTCATGTAAACGCCAAGAGCAGGTGCGGTGACAGACGACATCCCCTCAAATGACTCGTGGCTCGCCAGCCGCGAATGAATAAATATACAAAAACCCCCGCATTATCTCCAAACCCTGCTCCTTGAGCTGGACGATGAAGCCATCTCAATGTTGTCGAGCCAGATTATAAAGCAGCGGGTTTTGGTCAAGCGTTTTGTTTACGGTTACGGTTGACAAAGGGCTACCTTTATGAAAGTAATATTAGCTATACAATAAAGAAGCCCATTCATGTACTTTGGACATTTACCGTCTAATCTAAAAGTAATAATGTCCAGTTTAGTGGACACAGTTATTAGAGGGGCGGTCAACATGTAGCCAGTTTGACCATTTCCTGTGTTTAGTCAACTGCGACGAGGTAGTTTAAACAACAGCTGTCTTTATGCAAAATCACTTGAACCGAGACCTTTAATAGTCTTAGATATTCCCCGATGAGAAAATGTGCTAAAATGATCAAATATTTAAAGCGAAAACGGCATCGGGTTCATTTTAGAGCTCCAAAATGTTCATAAAGAGGTACTGCCGCACTCATCTACATTATAGAAGTCAATGAGCCTTCATTAAAGTCTGTCACAGGGCTCTGGCTCTCCTTTAAATATTGAATTTTATGTTCTCTGAGCTAAATGAGATCTGGGTCACAGAAGATACAAAATTTGTAAATGAGTTCCCCAGTGTTTCCATTGTACAGAGAAGACCGGATTATATAAGGATCACATTCATTTAGACTTTTTGATGTGATTTAGAGAACGGAGTTCTCTCATATCACTTGTTTTTGGTGTTATGACATAAAACCTACCCAAAAAACCTGTATTCAAACTTTGTCTTAAATAAGGCCTTTAGGAGTTACCCTTCGTAGCAAGATTTAGCCTAGCATGAACCAAACCTTCGATTACCGCACGCGCGTTCGGAATAAGACAAATCCTGAGCTCCTATCGCCGTGCCAATAAATCAGTTTTAATTTGATATCGTGACAGTTTATTCAAGTCGGCCTCAAGGACGCCGTTCTGCCAAGGTGTTGTAAATCTGCGTATTGTACATTGACAGCTTTTCACATCCATCAGTTTTACAGCCCTTCGTAGTAAAGTTGCCATTAAATTCCCGGTTCGAGGCGTTAGCAAAAAAACACATCAAACCCAACTTGGGTTTTTAATCGCTAAAAGACCCTCCGCAGTCTTTTTATACATCCACATCTGATCGGTCTCGACAGTGACAACAATAGGCGGGGAGGAGGGGGCCCTGCATCTTATTTACCCAAAATCCCATCTGGTCATACGCTGCAGCTGCTGTAAGAATGTCAGCGCAGACAGCGAGCCAGGAATGGCAGTGTCCCGGTGCCGGTAGCACAAGCTGGCTGTCAGGATGTCAGGGAGTCGGCGGAGAGAGCAGTCAGCCAGGTGGCGCCGCCTGTCCGACCCGCTGGCCGCGAGCGGAAACTGTGTTGGTTTCATAACACCGGCTTAAATTGGTGTTTCAAGAGCAGGGATGTCAGCTCGTTTGGCATGGATTCTTCCGTTGCCCTGCATTTCCAATGCGGGCCTCTGCGCCACGGTCATCTCTGGCGTGCGCCGCCGCCGCCGCCGCCCCCGTTTCAACCGCTCCGTCTTAATTCCCGGGCTCGGCGGCGGCGGCGGCGCGAGCGTTGTTTATGTCGACGCTGTCGGGATGAGTGAAATGGAGCGTGTCCATGCATTTGTCTCCTTCCCCCTCCCTCCTCTGGGTATGGCTTGTCTCTGGAAGCGTTGACCTTTCAGCAGATGGAGTGGTCTGCACCCTACTTCTAGTTAAAGCCAGAGGGACTGTGTCTACCCGGCACGCTATAACTCGCCAACTATGTTTCTTTCTACAAATTGGCAATCATATTGCTCCGGGGCTCGCGATGCATTTTACCAGCGACTTAGACGGCAATTAAAGACTTTGTGACAGCCTCTGACCTTTGACCCCGATTTGCACATTTGCCAGAGTCGCGCAGGGTGCTTAGCAAAGTAAAGCAACATGAAGAGAGTTGGTTCTTTCCGGCTGAACGTGCAACCCTGAGGCCGTTTACTGTTCTCTTGCAGCGAATACTGAATCGCTCCTTAATCACGCGGCTTGTCGTGGTGTATCAGTCTTACTCTTACACTGAACCACGTACTCGCTTAACGACTCAGTAGTTTCAACGGGGGGTTACGACTTTGACCGATATTCATTTCGTGAAAATATCTCGAAGTTGCGACGTCAATGTATATGCGGCGAGTACAGTGGCGGCGCAGTCGAGTGTAAGTGTACCCGAACGTAGCCGTGTACGATAAGTTGGTAGCAGTCGATAACACTCTTGAGGCAGCGTTAGTACAGTACAGGTACAAGAAAGGAAAAGGTCCACCGGTTTGGGTAATAAGATAATGGTTTATAAAAGATCTGTAGCAATAACACCAACTCTATTGTCAACATTAGGCTAGGCTAACTTGTAACTTTTCACTGCCAGTGGGTTAACGTTTAGGCTACTGTAAGGCTATACGGTATACTACTTATATATGAAGATTTGAGTTGCCATAAAGGGAATCCCAACAACGTGGGCATTGGAAGGGATCGTCGCGGTTAAACGAAAAGTGACCGTATAACGAATAATACGAAATTCATGCGTTCATTATTTATACCGCTTATCTGGTCGTGGGGGTGTCAGAGCCTACGCCGGCTGTCATTGGACCGGTGGATCAGCCGAATACGGAGGCATGCCGTGTCACCGTAGCGTTGACGTAGTCACATGGATGTGCAGCCGTTCACTCTCTCATTTGAGACGTATCACCAACCAGAGAGATGAAAACCTTGGAGAACCCCGGAGGAGGAGAGCCCACACAGGAAAGACCTCCCTGTCGGGAAGCTAACAACACAATCGTAGCAGTGTTATTATTTTAAGGACTTGGGCAAGGGATAGTCTCCAAATGAATAGTAGTAATGCTGGCTTAAGTGAGAGGCTCAGACCTCTGTGGAAACTCCGTCTTGAGACATTGTGTACAGCCGTCAAAGGCAGGCGGGAAAAAAAAAGCAAAAGTTTTTCCCTTGAAAAATAGCTCCGTAGGCCGGATTCCAAAACAACCCTTGCTTTTATCATCACGAATTGTTTTGTCAGCGGCTCATGGAACAGCAGCCTCATCCAAACATATTGTTCCGTCTCAACTCCCTTGTTTTTTTTGTTGTTGTTTTTTTTTTTTTTTTAGTTTTTACCTTGAAAAACAACAAAAATCAAACAACCAAAAACAAAAACCCACAACAATTCTTTTCTCACGCACTTATGTATGTAATGTTATTTATTTATCATTCGGGTGTGAGAAGGCAAGCGCTTCCTAGAATTAACAAAATATAAGACTGGTGTAGCGGGACAGTTTGTACTTCTGTCGAAAATTGGTTGATAACAGTGGAAACCGGAAATTGGAGAAAAAAAGCGAAACAAAACCAGATCGCAAGAAAACTTGTCGTCGGGATAAGCGGGGAGAGAAAGCGGCGTTCCATGTTTGCGACGGACGTACCTGTTTACGAACGTAACGCGAGCATAGACGAGCCCGATTTGTGCGACCGCACAAAAAGGATAAAGCATTCGCCGTTTATCTTTTGACGTCTTCATCGGTCGCGTCGACTTTTTTCATCGTTTTTACAAAAATGACTTTGTCACGGGGCTAATTGAGCTTGTGATAATGTTGATTCGTTTCAGTGCAGTGGCGTCTAAACGGCAAGAGCATTATTCAGGAATGCGGATAATGTGCTGTTAATTTACGGCTATTTGTTTATTTGTTTGATCGGTTTATTTTTACTAAATGAAAAGTCGAGCTCATTGGCGCTCAAGCGTTCTGGTGACAAAGTTCGTGCAAGTCTCGCATGAAGCTGATATGTTTGGTTTAAAATTCCCCCTCGATTGTGCCGATCTAGTAGATTTAAACCAAAAAGGATATTTTAAAACATCGTCACCTTGGGGTTTAATATCTATCAAAACATTTTCCCTTTTTTTTTTGGCTTCCTTCCACATCACTTTAACTTATTTGAAGACATGTTCTTTCTTTTAGTGTTCTACTCATCATTTATTTCTGTATCTTGTTCGGGGTTTTATTTATCAATTGAATTTTTTTTTTCTTCTTTCTTTAATTGTTTTATACTTTTCTTGCCTCTGGTGTTTCCGCACTTTATAGCATTTCCCAAGTTCCCTTTCTCACTGTTTTAATGAGGGATGTTCTTATTTAATTACAGAGTAATTGCTCTGGGTGTGTGTGGATTGAGAGGGGATTTGTTTTACTGTATGAAGCACTTTGTGTTACATTTAACTTGTATGAAATCTGCTGTGCAAATAAAGTCTGATGGGAAGCTGCTGCCAGCCAAGTTATAAAAAATGGGCAGGAAAAAAAAAAAAAACAGATATTAACTTGATCTGCTGTCTTGAAAACTTTTAGGGCCTGAATCATAGGAACACTTATAATATTGGAGTTTGATATCATTTCAACACGCTGGTTACTTTGGATCAGAATGCAAAGAGCAGAGACTTAAACAGCAAAACAGTGCATTGCCCTCAGTCTGCACAGGTCAACCCCCAACTGTACACCGACATCTGGGCTTTGACTGCAGTGGAAGTGTTTATATGTGTGTGTGTGTGTGTGTGTGTGTGTGTCTGTAAGCACTGAGCTCAGAGAGACAGGAAAGGATGTAAAATATTGAACCCCGGTGCTTTCCACACTTATTCCAGTAGCTGCCTGGTTTTGCATGGTGCATGATCTGCAGGCGCCGCACAAACTCAGACATGGTCTCAAGGTGATCAATTAGCAAACTCCCCAAAACCGCCGTTAGCCTGTATTGCGAGAGGCGTGGTCAATTGTTTGGACGGTTAATGGCTAGCGATCGCAGTTGGTTCATTGCGAAAGTGGAGACGCCGCTTTCCAAATGGTCCAAATCTACTGCACGCTGAGGCTGCAGCTAATGGCTATTTTCATCAGTTATTTCCCACCTATTCAGTTTGTTTATTTATTCTTTTTAAAAAAAGGAGAAAGTGGTGAACGATTTCTGTCTCTTTTTGTCACGACATCTCTGTTTTCACCAAGATATCCCGCAGAAAATATTTCCTCGACCTCCGTAATATTTGACTCACACTAACCGTTAATAGAATTGCGGAAAAGTTATCAACGAATCGGCCGGCGAAGCCTCTTGACATTATGCAGACTCAAATGCTTTATTGTGCGTATCAGCGGGCGTGAGCGCGGATCAGATACGTCTGCGAGAGGCCGAAATGAGTTTTCGTTCTCGCCGCGGCGGGAGCGGGTCGGGGGGGACGGAGAGCGCCGCGGCCCTAATTCAACATTAGCGAGAGTAAGACGGTGACACGAGGGGCTCGGCGCCGCCGACGGCTTATTAGATTGTCTGCCGCGCTTCCAGGACGACGAGGCGACGGGCCCTCGGGCGGACGGAGGCGCGGGGGAAGCAGTCGAGTGTCGAGGTGGCAAAGAGCTCGCTCGTGTGTGTGTGTGTGTGTTTGTGTTTAGCCAAACGCCGCTAACAGACAGGTGTCAAAAGCATAGTTTTGTCTAAATATGGGCCGCGTGTGATGAGCCGTAGCTTCCAGGGAATTTCTAAATCGGACTCGGCGACGCAGCCGCGCGGAAACTCCCCGCCTTCCCCGGCCCGACTGCCGTACGGAGCTTATTTGGCTGCGGGGAGACGAAGTGCTAAGTGCTTAATTGATGTTATAAATGGAGTTGGAAGTCGGAATCACACGCGGCATCGGTCCCCTTGACCTTTTTAAACGGAGTCAGAATAAATTGCGAGCGGCGTTGGGTAAAGTTCGCCTTTCATCAAAATTGATGAGCAAATAGCTGAAGCTCTTTTTAGTTTAACAGGCTGGGGTGTTGATTTTTTCGGTTGTTGTTGTTGTTTTTTTCACCCCCCTTTTCACGGGCTTGACATAACAATTGCTCGTCGTCGTCTGGATGACCTATCAGAATGTGATATCTCGCCGTGGTAATTTCTTTCAGATGTTCAAAAAGAACAGAAAAAAAATGAAGAAAAGAAAAAAAAAAAAAGCATTAAAAAGACACCTCGCAGAACAAGCTGTTATTCCACATCTTCAACAATGTCAGTGTCAGTTATAACGTCCTCAATCTTTTTGAAACTTATTATAAAACGACGTAGAAGGCAAAGGAAAACAAATCCGTAAATGTACAACATTTAGCGTTTTAACCTCCCGCGGAACCCGCCGCCAACTGAAATAGTGAAATGTTTACTTTCCGCTGGACGTGGCGGCGGCGGCGGCGTGTTCATCATTTGGCAGAGGCGGCGGGAGCCGAACGGCAGTAACATAAACAAACACTGGCAGCTGGTACATACTCTTTAGAACGAACGCGTCGGCCTGATGGGAGCTGATAAGCGGCCGTTACCATGGATACCCCTCGGCGGTCCACAGAGAGGGCGGGACAGCTCAGGAATATTAAAATTAGATTATGATTTAGCGGCGATCTGGTTTGTGATAAAGTTGCCGGCATCTGGGTGAATACAATCCTTGATTTTGCTTTTTTGTCATTCACATTTTACCGCCATAAAAACCATTTTGTACGTCGTGGTTCATTTCTTATTTTATCGCGTTAGCTGGGTTTCAACCGTGGAGGACGTTTTTTTTTTTTTAGAACGGAAAAAAATGGCACTTGAATCGATATTTTTGCACAAATAAACAACTCCACCACAAAATACCCCAACTTGTTTATGTTTAGGTTAATCATGAAATTATCCGGACCTTTAGTTATTTGTTGTGAATCGCAGCTGCGGCCAAATTAGCGGTTGTCACGTGAACCCGATGCGGCGACGGGCGGTTTCGACCGCGTGTGCGGCGGCGGTCCGATTCCACGCCGCCGACTCGGTGCCTCAGCGGGAGGCGGTGATCGGAGTCGCTGAGCCGGCTGAGAAGTCGGACGTGTTCAGGCTGTCGCCCGCAGCTTTCCATCTAACCGCTCGCCGCGGCCGCTCCTTCCTCTTCCATTACTCGCCGCAATATTTCACACCAATCTGTTGTCCAAAAGAGCGGAAAGGGACCTTTGACTTGTTTTCGCAGTGCTCAGTCTGGGAGCTTAGTGGCAAACACACTGTGTTTCCTGTGACTACTTCATGATAACGTGACATTCAAGGTCCACTTAAATGCTAGTAATAGGTCTCTGTATTTATTTCATATTTACTCACAGCCAGCCCTTCGCTCTAATTTATTGTTATGGTCTTTATTTTCAAGCCATACTGCAGGGGTGTCGAACTCATTTTCACCGAGGGTCACACGGAACGCTAACAGTAGGAATGGAAGTAGATCGACCAAATGTAAACAAATGTAACGACTCCTTAATGTTAAATAACTCTGATGTTATAACTCATTCAAATCTAAAATGCCACGTTTGCATTCCCAACTTTCTTGAAACTTTCTTGCATCAACGTTTCTCTTCCTGGATATTTAGCGGTCATTTGCATTTCTCAACTCCACTCGTTGAAAATGTGATTGACGTGGATCCGCCGCGATCGCGTGGCGTCAGTCGGCGGGTCACGTGATCGGCAGGAATTGTGGGAAATGTAGTTTATTTTCAGACCATCAGAACTTTTAAGACGTTCTCGCGAGCCTCGAGTTTGACACGTGCCATGCTGAATTTTTGTAGTGTGATTTCTAATGTCAAATAATTTGATATTATTTATAAATGAGGTTGATATTTACTGTGATTAAGATGTATTGACGATCACGGCGGATCCATTCAAAGTAGCTGCTTTCGGACAGAAAAACTCCCAAGATATGTCCAACTGGACTTCGGATCCAGGAAGTAGCCTCCTCCAGGGGAACCTTTTCATGTTTACATTCTGGCAGGACAACAGTAGGGTCTGCACACACTCCCAAACAAAACACCGGAGAAGATGAAGAGGAAGACGAAAGGGACGGCGTGGAGGTGGAAGCTGCCGCGGCGTTCATGATCTGCCCGGCGGGGATAATAACCACGGACCATCAGATGGGTTGAAGGGGGTTTATCTTCTCCCTGCACGTGGGAAGAACCCCGTCGGCTGTTAGCTAACCGCACACTTATTTTAGCCCAAACGTTGACGTTCCCCCCGCGAGCCCCGGAAACCTCTCTGAAGCCTCGCAGGCCAGAAGAGCCCGGACCTCGTCATGGCTCCGGCTCTCGACCATTTTGTCGCAAACGTGAAGAGCCCGGCTCCCGTCGAGGGTCTCGGAACTGCATAAAGGTGTTTTCGTTATCTCAGAACTCAATTTAAAGCCCAATAACATTGTAATGTGAGGACAATGTTGCTTGGACTTTGCCAGACCACTCACCTTCTCCGACATCCAGGGCGAGCAGCGACTTATTTAAATCTAAAGGTTGGCTTCAGTTGTCCTCTCCGGCGACATTCAACCTGAATATTAGCATCTAAACAACCTCGGTGTCCACATGGAAATGCAGATCCAACAAAGCGATCGGCTCGTAAGCAAATGGAATATCGATCCGGCGAACCGTCATATAATTTGGGTTGTTCAGCCGGCGCCGGGTAATCAGGCCTGGCGGCTCCCGATCGTTCGTCCGCGACGTTCGAAATGCGAAAGCCGTCTTAAGTAAGCGGAAATCACCGAGAACCACCGTTCTCAGCGTTGAAGACCATCAGTGTCAGCGTTAACCGACGAAAATCACACCGACGTACAGAAACGCATCCTCCCCCGGAAAGGAATTAAAAAATAAAAAGTTCCCTTTTTGACGTGAAGGATTGCGTTTCACCGTAAAAACGGATGGTTTTTAAATGTTGCCGTAGATGTCGGGATCGGCGTCTCGCCGCCGCGCGTCGCCCTGACTCAGCCGTTTAGATGAGGAGGCGCGCGGTGGAACATCTTCCAGGCATTAATCACCGTCTTTTGCCGGCTGACATCCGTCTCCCCCTCCCAAACCCGAACCCCCGGCTCGCCGCCGATGCGGTCGGTGTCAAGCCGGCGTTTTCACGCGGAGAACGATCGCCCGTGTCACACACACACACACACACACACACACACACACACACACACGCCGCCGCTTTGCGTCATTTTGCATCATTTATCACAGCGAAAGCTGTTGTTTGCCGTCTGAAATATTCCCGGCAATATCGAAAAAAATTGCGGCGCGAGGAGACTTCCAAATGCACCCCGGTCGTTTGTGTTTACACGTGTGTGTTTGTGTGTGTGTGTGTGTGTGTGTGTGTGTTTGCGTTGCAGGAGATGGAGGACAGAATCCAGCATTTTGATACATTCCTGTGAGACGGAGAGAATACTTATCAGGTAGATCCTGAACAGCCCGGGACCACAAAGACACACACACACACACACACACACACACACAAAACTGAACGAGAGAGAGTGAAGGAGCTTCTGAGTCCAGCCCTCGACACACTAACACACTCACTCGCACCACACAGACACACACACGCAAAATAATAATAAAAAAAAAAACTAAAACACACACACAGCGCCCTCCTCCTGCCAGGGAGGTTCAGCGGAGGAAGAGGACAGAGACATTCAATGGTGCTATCGTCTCAGGAACCTGGACACATCCAGACCCCTTCTACTCAACCAAACCCCTGAAGGTGTGTCAGCTCCATGCACTGACACACACACACACACACACACCAACGGTGATGGGCAACCCTGGTGCCACTCGGGTGCTATCCTATCTTTTATCCATGCTGCTCTCTGGATTACTTCTTAAACTTGGAATGACTAGCAAAACCAACAGACGGACCGGGTGAGCGGGGCGTGAATACACACCTGCACACCCCTGCCACTTGGGTTTGCATGTATCTCTACACACACACACACACACACACACACACACTCACACACACAGAGTCAGATCCTCACCAGCAGAAGTGTGAATGCAGAGTGCCGCCAGGAGATGAGGACAGATAATGTTCTGAATCACTGAACTACATTGCTGAAGCAATCTTGCCCTTGAGTGGAACGCCTGGTAATAAGGGCCGTCTCCACGCGATTACGCGGCCCGTTCTTTTTCTTTTTTTTCTTTTTTTAAAAACTTTCTGCCATCTTAGTCCCTCCCCCCGCCCCCCCCCGATTAGTCCGCCGTCGAGGAGACTCGCCCAGAACGATGGTTTACAGAGAAGTTTCAGTGCGAACACAAAGTTGATGAGATTAGCACCGCGGGACTCGAAAATCATTATTTTCTGTCCGATCCAGCGGTCGGCGGCGGGAGGAGGGGGTGCGGGGGGGAGGTTGGGCCGCCCGAGGGAAACGTTACACTGCACGCTTTGGATACAAGTTCTACGCGCGTCGCCGTCGTCTACCTTCTGTTTCCTGGAAAGTACAGATGATTTGGCCAAAAAAAAAAAAAAACAAGCTGAAAAAAATGGGGATAATTGTCGAAATTACACAAATTTCGAACAGGGATTTTTAAAAAAACAAATCAAAAATTGTTCAATTAAATGGGAATTAAAAAAAAAAATTGACCTAAATTCAAATGACCTTAAATTTCACAAGTCATTATCTGAATATTAAGCATTTGTTTTTCTAAATTTCAAATTTCAGTAATTGTAAAAAAACAAACAAAAAAAAACATCAGCTTAAAAGATAAATCAGCAATGTGAAATTCAGGAAAGAAATTGACATCTTTTTTTTTTTTTTTTTTTTTTAAATTGTCAATTAAAACAACCGTTTCATTATATTTAAAACCAATCCGGCGCAGATGTTCAGGTAATCGGAGGCGTTCTGCACGGGGTCACCGGATTCCTCCGGGCAGCAGCCGTTCAGTGCCATCAAGCTTCTCCAACACAAGGCATTTAAACAGATTCTATACATTTCCACGAGTCGCTCAGCTCTTCCGTCTCACTCACTCCAAGATGGAATCCACTGAATGTTTCCCGGTGCTCGCGTTTGTTTTTGGGTTGTTTTTTTTTTAAGTTTTCCCCTCCCGTCGAGCGACTGGAAAGCGGCGCAGCTCGGAAAGCGTCCGTACTTTGCACTGCCTAGTGTGTGCCTTATTTAAATCTCATAAGAAAAAAACGGATATATTTAGCAAGAAGTTTTTTTTTTTTTTTTTTGTTTTTTTTGGAGTCTTATTGTTATTTATAGCTGCCGTCGCAGCTCTTTCGGGTGAGGTCGCGGTGACCTTAAAGGAAAAAAAAAAAACCAAAACCATTCGATCCATTCAACGCGAAACATATCTAAGCATCCCGTCGCCAGGATGGCGTCCACCAACCCCAAGCCCAGTCGGAAACGTCACGCCAGCTGTTTCCTGCCCCTCCGTCCCCGAACCCCCGCCCTGGTATGCAAACATCTGGAGGCGAGCCGAGCGTCCGGCGGCGCCGAGCGTCCCCGGGCTCCCGCCGCTCCGCCGTGAAGGTGCCCGTTCACGCCCGACTCATCAAATGTCGTAGCGGCGCTCAAACTGTACGACTTCCATGTGCTCTGTTGTTGTTGTTTTGTACTTGTTTTTTTTTTTTTTTTTTTTTTTTTTCGCGGCGATGAAGAAGGCCACTCTAGGCAGTGCCACTCCTCCCCCACCCGTTTACCGGTTCAGATGTTGTTTTTGGAAGGGGGAGGGGGGGCGGGATTCTCATCCGCGACCGAAACGGTCTGTTTAAAAACAAAAAAACAAAAAAAAACAAAAAAAAAAAATACCTGTTGGTGCTTCGAGTTTATTATTTTTTTTTCATATTCCCTTTGTTTACTTCCACGTGATTTATATAACAAACAAATAACAGAAAAAAAAAAAACAAAAAAAAAAAAACAACCGAGGAGACGGCGTCCTCTTTTTTTCGCGTCCGATCCTCAAAAGCTCTTGGTGCGACTCCGAACCCCCGAACCTCCGCCTCCACCTCCACCTCCCTCCTCAGCTCACACCTCTGCCTTTTTCTCTGTGATTTAAAAGAAAAGAAAGAGAGAGAGAGAGAAAAAAAAAAAAAAAGAGCATATGCAAACTGGCGACGACAGGTTAGCGCTTGGACTACTGCAGAGCGACAAACCAAAGCTACCTCAGCTTAATTTATTTTGATGCGAAGAACCTGTTTACTTGGTACAAGAACAGTATTTCTATTTTTTTTTTCTTTCTTTTTTGTTTTCTCCCTTTCTCCGTCTTTCCTTCTCCCTCCTCTCTGTCGTCCTTCCTCTTCTGGAAATACTGTTCGGAACGCCGCGGTAGGTCCGGGACGGGCGCGGCGGCTGCAGTAATCCAAGATCCGTTGGCGTCTCCCGCTGTCAGTGTGCGTTTGCATTTGAGCCAGAAGACAAAACCGCGTACGTTTTAACGGACATTTCATGGACTGTCTTTTTTTTTTTTTTTTTTATGCTTTAGTTTCAGGTCTTTCTTCCTTTTTTTTTTTTTTTCTTTCTTTTTTTGAAAGTAGTTCAAAGAGCCCGACCAGAGACCGACGACGAATCGGACGATATCGGTTTGTTTAGTTTGAGTTCTTTCGACGTCCGGGTTTCTGTTTTATGACGCCGGAACCCGAATGCATCGCGCCGTCAGTTGACCTTGCGGGTCCGTCTTCTTCTAACCGGCCACATCTCTGGTATTGATCGGGGATGGGTTTCTTATCAGCCCTCGCGCGGACACCGATACAGACGGACGTGAAAGATCCATCGATCGATCGGTCGATCGATCGGTCGGGCTCTTCCTCCGCCCCTCGCCTTCCTCAGGGGTTCCACTGAGCCTTCTCCTCTGACTCCTCATCGCCTTCCTCTTTCGGATTTTCATCTCGTAATTCTGATAATTATTTATTATTATTATTATTGTTAAAAAAAAAAGGTTTAAAATCCAATAGTCAGTAAATTGTGGGGATTTTTTTTTTTTTTTGTACTTTTTGAAAATAATAATTAGAAAAAAAAAAATCAGGAAGGATTGCGCTATTGTTTTTAACGTTTGTGTTGATTTGCGTAGCATTTGTGTAGCAGGTTTATTTGGCGTAAAACAAGGGGAAACGGGGGGTTTACAGGTCTCTCAGGTTCAACGCGTGGCAACACCCTTACGTTTTATTTTTCTTTCCTATTTATTGAAATGTTCTGGTGTTTTTTTTGTGTGTGTGTGTGTGAGCGGTTACGGACTGTGGCGCATACTGGAACACTTAAAAAAAAAAAAAAAGGACAAAAAAAAAAAAAAAACACGAGCGACTCGGAATCACAATCCGAGGAAGTAGAAGAGGAGGGGGATAAATATGAAATGGATAAAACACATCAGACGTCAGATGAAATAAAACACTTTGCCTCCACGTCCTGCCAAAAGTTATTTTTTAAATAAGAAAACGTGGGTAGTGTGATTGATATTCCTGTTATCATCCGTAGCCAGTTTGGACTAACAACCAATTTTTGTCTGGTAGTTGCGAGGTCTTAGTCCAGTATGCAGAAAGAAGGGTTTCTTCTATCCTCAATATTCTTCCCTGTTTGGTTCCACTGTTAATATTTTTTTAGTTTTTTTTTTTTTTTTTTTTTTTCATTTTCATAGCTTTGTCAATTCCTATCATTTTTTAAATTTTTTTTTATTTGTTTTGAGGTTACATGTATTTAACACACCTGTTAATAATTGTTACTTGAGTGTAAGTTATATTTGGAATGAAACATTTACTGTATTTCGCAAATAAACTGCTGTGATATACTTGAATAAAAAGGTGCAAAACTGTAAAAAAAAAAAAAAAAAAAAATGCAGCCGTTTTTATTTCCGTTCCGTCGGACCTGCACATCTAAGGGACTTTTTCACCTCAAAGAAGTTCCCGAAAACAACACACACATTTACACAAAAACACCAGCAGTTACACAACGTGGTGTGTTAGTTCGCTCGGACGAGAGGAGGGACGTCCTCGCGGAGAAATCGAGTCCAGTTGCCATGACAACTATTGATAACGTCCCGGTTTAGATTTAAACATTGAATTCTTGACTTTCTAACTTTTCAAACTCGAAGCCTGAATTCCAGGGACGAAAAACTGAAGTTTGAATGAAAAGATGGATTTTTTTTTCTTTAAGAAATAAATCAGTATTGATATCCATAGCTTTGACTTCATTCTTCATCTACAATCCCAACGCGGTTCCTCTGGAGCCGCCAATCAATCACGGGGCTTCACATGGAGACGTCCAACCGTTTGCAGAATCGTTTCTGCTCGCGCTGTACGTAAAAAAAAACAAGGGTTGATGACGCCGTTGCTTCAACCCATCAGATTTTGAGGCGGCGACATCCAAAGCCTTCTAGCAGGCCACAGCGTATTCACACCCTCTGATTGAAGAAGCGTACTAGCGAGTACTAGCGAGCTGCGAACAGAGATATAATTGTGTTTGTTAAATATCGGCTTTGTCGACCCACAACAGCTACAGGAGGAGAAGAAACGGATTTAGTTGCTGATATATTGCTAACGTCATTTCCTAGATGGAGTTTTGAAGATAAGCTGGACATAGTAAAGAAAGGTCGGGCAACTCCTAAGCTAGCGAACCCGTCACAACCGGGAAAAGGATTTGTCTGACATTTTCAAGCCACGAACGACAACCGTCTCCCCGCAGATTGTATCGCCGGGAGCCGAAGACCAAGAATAATCTGGACCACAGAATAATTGAGTTGGGCGTCCCTTTGTCGTCACGTGATGCGTTACCGTGGGTGAATTTTAACACTGCACGACTTATCTATCTGCGATGCACCTCACTATATACTGCATTTCTTTATAATAAGATGTTTTTTTTAATAATAAAAATAATAATTAGCCATTAACTTATTATTTGGGGGTGGGTTGATTCAGAGCACGACTGAAGGTCCAGGTGTAAAATGCACGACCTGCCACTGATTTGTATATAGATACACACATGTGTACACAGTGATCCCTCGCTAGAACGCGGTTTACTTTTCACGGTTTCGCTACTTCCTGGATTTGCATGGTGCATTGTGTTCTGCATTCTGACTAAAAAGTCACTCCGCTTCTTCTCCACCTGTGCGTCAATAACGTTGCAGTTTAATATGTACACGTATGTAAAACAGCTTGCCGAATTTACATGACGTACGTGCAAATTCTCTTGCAATTTCCAGTTTCTCTAAAACCCATAATGTTGACAAAACGCTCTGGAGCGACAAAAGGGCCCAAAAGGCAGCGGAAGATGCTATCTATGGCAGATAAAGTTAAACTTCTGGACATGCTAAGGGAAGGTAAAAGTTATACGGCTGTAGGTCGGCATTACGGAATGAATGAATCTTCCGTTCGTTCCGTAAAGAAGGAAGAAAAAAACATAAGGACGACAGCAGGAATAAGTTTTAACAAGGACGCAAAAAGGGTTGCAACTGTAAATAAATGTTTCTACTTCACGGATTTTGCCTATCACAGGTTCTTTTTGGAACGTATCCCCCGCGAAAAACAAGGGTTTACTGTATATGTGTATATATTAAAGTATACATGTATATATGTACATATATATACATGTATTCTACCCCGTTCACCCATCATTTAGACACAAACGCATTCAACTTACTAAGTTATTCACTTGTCGTGAAGATACAAGCCTTCATTCAGTCCTACGTCATGTAGACGCAGCCTTTCACACGTTATAAACATACAAGCGTTAAAACATTCACTCACTCATGTAAAGACACAACCAGTTATTTGGAGACAAACAATCATTCAGTCATTCATTCATTCATTCATTCACGCATCTTCGAGAAAAATCCAGCCATTCACACGTCATTAGATCAGGGGTGGGCAATCATTACTTCATTTTTATGCGTGGAAATTGAACAGAATGAAAATTGCGGTTTAAATAATCCAATTTTTTTGGCATTTTATTTCAATAAAAAATCATGAACGATCATATCCACGTACCGACAATATTTTCCATCTAAAATTAACCAAATGGAAGAAATAAGGATTTTTCTGAACTCAATACTGATTGAAAATACTTGTTAAAATATTAAAAGAAAATAGTTTAAATCGCAGACCGGATGTGGTAAAATGGTAAAATGCCCAGGTCTGATATAGAGACGCAACCAGTCGGGTCTCCAGTCTGTTTTTGGACTGTGTGAGGAAGTCGATGGTGGAACGAAGGAGGACCAGAAGAAAGACAAGTGACAAGAAAGATCTTTGTTATGTGTATTAGGCTTCAATTATAACAGCTGTTTCCTCTTTCCGAGTACAGATTTACACACACGCCGTTCCAATCCGACCTAGCAGTTCGTCTAAAAACATTTATACAGAATCGCCTTCAGGTTTGTTTTGTTTTGTTTGTTTGTTTTTTTAAAATATACATATTTCCTTCCTGTATTTACACGGCGCAACGCGTGGGTTGCTCTCGGAACACGTCGTATAAAACCAAAAAGGAGGAGGGCGGTGAAGACGGGAGGAAAAAAAAAAACAAAAACAAAACAATCCTGACAATTTATGGTAACAGTCAATGTGATCATTGTGCTTTTTTTTTTTTTTTTTCTTTTTTTTTATATTCCCCGCCTCCGGAGAAACGGACAAACACAGCGGGGAGGAGGGGGGGGGCAAAGGAAAAATCAGAATTTTGTCTTTTTTTTGAAGAAATCCTCGCTTTTGCTCTTAAAGAGCGGCCGGTAGGCGTCGCTCTCCAGAACTTCCACCTCAGCTGACAAAGATGACGCCTACCTCGGAAACAATTTTTTTATTTTATTTTTTTTGTTTAAAAAAAAAAAAAAAAAAAAAAAGGGGGGGGCTTTAAATTTAAAAATCTTTTCCGCTGAGTCGAAAGTGGGAAAAAAAAAAAAAAAAAAAAAAAAAAGTGACGTCTGGAAAAGAGAGAGAGAGCCGTCGGAATTGGAGGGAAAATGGGAGGAGGTTGTTACTGAGAGGGTCCCCGTGCCGGACGGCTGGATGGACGGATGAACCGCGACCCCGGCGCTCGCGGCGGCGGCGGCCTGACGTGGCGGCGAGGAGGACATGAGTACATTCTGCACAGGGGGCTACTTTTCAAATGTTTCTTTTTTTTAGTTTTCTATCCAGAGGATGGATGGATGGATGGATGGATGGATGGATGGATGGATGGATGGATGCTGGCGTCGAGTCCCCTGAAGCTGCCGCGGCCCGTCCCGTCCCGCGACCTCCTCGCCCCCTCGTCCCCCCGGAGCTCAGCTGGTGTTTCGGCGTGGACGCGGTGGCGCCCGCCGCCGTCAGCCGCTCTGGATGTACTTCTTGATGACCACGCAGCCGTGCCTGAAGAGCGGGCAGGGCAGCGACTGCAGCAGCGTCCAGGCGTTGCTGCACGGGTCGAACGTCTCCATGTTGCCCAGCGCCGGACCTTCGCTGCTCACGATGCCCCCCGTGGCGTAGATCTTCCCGTCCAGAGTCACGGCGCTGCAAACACACACACACACACACATACACACACACACACACACACATACAGGTTACTCTTTTTAAAAGATGTGAAAACAGAAGATCAGAAGCTGATTTTTCAGAAAAATGACAACAATATGAAGAAAATATTAAAATATTAAATATTAATAATACTAATAATAAATAAATAAATAAATAAATGATATAAAATACATAAAATAAAAATAAAAAAATAATAAAAATATTAATAATATTAAATAATAATAATAATATTAAAATTAAAAAATACGACAACCAAGACTTTCCTCACTGATGTTTTATATATTCTTTCATTCATTCAAGTTTAAATTGTATTTTGCAATGTTTTTTTATGGTCTGGTTCTCCAAAAAAATGTATTATATATGTGTATATTTTTTGGACTTGTTTTTTAGGGGGATATCTTAACAATTTACAGTTAATTTAATATTTGGATTATTAAACTTTTATTTTTTTCATATTTAAATGACTAATAAACATTTTTGAACAGACCCATATTATAATATTTAATTTAATATTTGATTATCATTTATTGTTACTGTTGTAATACTACAACCACCACTCCTAATGATTATAATGATGACAATAATGATAATTATTGTTGTTATTAATTATTATTATTATTATTGTTGTTGTTGTTGTTGTTACTTTCAGTTTAAGAAAATCCTGGGCTGATCGAAGCCTGCATTTTACTACCCAGGTATTTTTATTTTATTTTATTAACCTAATTCGTGCTGTAATATAACTCGGACTGATTTCATTCCAGTACTTTACATTAATTCGCATATTAAATACCTCCCGGCTGTTTCTTTTTCTTTTTCAATCGAGTTTGTCAATTATACAGTTTCTTTCAGGCAATTTTCATGTCCAAAAGGTAATTTCAGGTATTTCTCTCCATTTATACTAATATGTCGTGCACTTTGGGATTATGGCAGTGAGTTTTCAATATGAAAATCCAACATTGTCTTCCGTTTGAAATGTTTAGATTTCATTCATTCATTTATTCATTCATTCATTCATTAATCATAGGAAGTATTACAGGATTCCTTGAGAAGTGATGTTCAACCTGCATCACTGGGCCACAAACAATCAGTCATTCACTCATTCATCCAAACATCATAAAGAAACATACAAGCATTCACCCATTCATTCTCACGTCACACATAACAATTATTTAAAGACCTACCAGAATTCACTCACTCATTTACAGACATGCAACCATTCAATCATTCATTCAAACATAAAGACATACAAGCATTCACCCTCTCATTCTCATGTCATATAGAAACACTCATTCATAGAGATAAACAACCGTTCATTCATAAATCTTATATAAAAATTGCTTCGCCCTCTCATTCAAACATCACATGGACACACAAGCATTCACCCTTTCATCCACAGGTAGTGAGCAACAGCGCCCCCTGGTGGACGGAGGACTCACCGCACCTGCTCGGGCTCATTTTGATGGTGCACGGAGTGAAAACATACACACACACACACACATTTTATTCCCCTCTTGAGGGCAAAGGAGGTAAAAAAAAAAAAAAAAACCTAATGAAAAAGCAAATATCTCTACAAATGTGCTTATTTGATACGAGAACCAGAAACAGGAGTTTGTGTGCGGAGAGGATTAAAACTTGGGCTGTAAGCTGATTAGGGCTTTGTACTCCTATTGGGGGTTTGGAAAGATCTGCATTTACATAAGGTGTATGCTCGACACACACCAACACACACACACACACACGCGCGTGCACGTCCTTATTCCACAAACTCGCAACACTGCCGGGACTGAAAAAAGATTATTACATAAAACCTAAATCTACTCAGAGAAAGAGAGAGAGACGGGAGGGGAAACACAGCTGACCAGGATGGAGGGAACTGCTGCTCCTCCTGATAAACCAAGAGGTGTGTGTGTGTGTGTGTGTGTATGTGTGTGTGTGTGTGAATAGCTACTCTTGTGCAATGATGACCTGCACGACTTCAACGCTTCCATGCTGGAAGATGTTGTTTCTCTGAATGTGCCTCTCTCGTCTGTGTTTGTGTGTGTGTGTGTGTGTGTGTGTGTGTGTGTGTCGGACTTAGTTAAATGTAGCTGAACAGCTGGCCGCCGCCAGTCGCTGCGTCTTATCAATAACTCTGACAAGGTGATTTATGTTGTACGTTCTGCACATTAGATCAATGTCTGCGCTCGTTTCTCGCCGGATGCTGTTCTTTGTTTTTTTTCCAGCTTTTTTGTGAGAAAAAAAAAAAAGGAAAAGGTAAAAAAGAGAAAGAAAAGCGAGTTTATAATCCAGCAGCCGGGGTTTATGAAGACGTTTGTTTTTACATGTCTCACTTCATCAGCTTTTATGCTGTATTAAATGATAAATAAGGCGGCGGCGAGGCTGCGGGTTCCTGCGTCTTTTATTTTTTCTGAAACACCCGAATACAGAACAAATAAACAAACTTAAAAGAAAACTCAGAATTTGTTTTGCAGCAATAAAATCAGTGGAAAATCACCTTTATAAAGTTATAAATACAACATAAAAGTTCAAATTAAATTACTCGCTTTAAATCTGAGAAAGAAATAATCCCTCGGATATTCAGAAGATTTTTTTTTTTTTAATTTATTATTTGTGTATTTATTAAAAAATAAATTGAAATAAAAAGTGACGAGATTAATTAAGTTTTATCTAATCATGATTTGCCTTCTTGCATTACATAAACTTGAAGAATTGTTTCTATGAATTTATTATAATTGTTTATTTTATTAGTGATTGATGTGAAACTCGTCAAGCTTTTTTTTGATGTTATATATTTTATACATTTTTTATATTTTATACCTTACACATGAAAAACACATTTTTGTAAATTTATTATCAATTATTTTGTCAATCATGTATATCAATCATATATATATATGAATATTGAATATTTATTTATTTAGAGCATGAATATTTATTCATGAATATTTATATATATATATATATATATATGAACATGGACATATATATATATATTTGTAAATATTCATAATTTTAAATTATTTTAAATTATTGAATTACATTGACGATATATTTTATGTGAAAAAAATACTTTTGCACAGAAACGTATATAATATGTGATAATAACACTTGTAAATTGTCAAGAATGTTTCATTTTTAAATTTTTCACATTTTAATTTTTTCGAACATGATTTAATATCTTTCATATAATGGACATTCATTTGATATATATATATAAATATATGTTATTAGACATGAAATTACATCATAACAGAAAGAGACCTTATGTTTTTTCTTTTTTATTTAAAAACATGACGACTTAATTTTTGATCTAAAATTTGTCTTCTTGAACATGGACATTAAAAAATGTTTCTATGAATTTGTTCTGAACAATTATTTAATCAGGTGAGAGATATTTTCACCTGATTAAAAAAACATTGAGATTAATTAAAATAGTTTTGCTTTTCACATTTTTTCTATTTACTAACGATATGTTTTCGTAGATTTTATGACAATTTTATGAGAATGGATTTACTGTTTATTCATCATTAGTAAAAATACATAAATCATTTTATTTCTATTATTGCATGACATGAAGAAGCAAAAAAAAAAAAAAATTATTTATTTTTATTTTAAATTGATTATTAATTTAGCATAACATCACATTAAAATTAACAAGAATTAATTTTGATGTAATTTTGTTTTATCTTTTCGGAATGAAATGACCGTAAACATTTTTTTTCAGTGAATTTTCTGCTATTGGTATTTCTGTAAATGGGTAAAGAAAACTTTTTAAACCATTTTTTTTTTACATTTTTACATTAAGAAACACAACTACTATTTACAAAAAATTACAAAATAAATGTTATATGTTTATTTAATAATTATTTAATAACATGGCATTACATTACCATCGACATGAAGTTATAAACATATTATTTTGATTTCTACCATTTTGCTTGACGTGAGCATGAAAAATTTAATTTATTGATATCGATTATCTCATCAATGTCAAGAATTTTTCATCATTGTTTCATATTTAATTACATTTATTTTTCAATTTTATTACATATCTGCCTACTGTAGACAAGAATTAGAAGTATATAAATATAAATTTAGTATTTAAGAACAGGAAATGCCGTTTAGAATATTCATTACAAGACAAGATTTTTTTTTCAAATTATTTATCATCTTTGTATGACAAACATTAAAGAAATGTTTATCATGAATCATTATTAATTATTATATAGATGAATAGTGATTTTTTTTTCTTCACATATTTAGTCTATTTATTGAACATGATTACATTTTCACAAAAAATCATACAGTAATTTAATATAAACAAATGTATTTATTAATTATCGAAAAAGATGAAATGGCACTAAAATGGACAGGAATTACATTTTTTGTGATAAAATCATTTTTGAATGATGTGAAAAATGTCAAGAATTTAAAAGAAAATCGGATACTTTTTTCATCTTTATTTTCTATTCAAACACGTGATTGCATGACATTTTTTGGATCTAATTATGATTTATCTTCTGTCAGAATATGAACAAGAAAAAAATGTTTTCATGAATTTGTCATTTATGATTATATTGAGCAATTTCTCGGTGAACATTCTCAAGATTTGTGTTTTATCTTTTTTACATTTGTATTTAATTAAGATTTATCTTCTTGCTTTACATGAACATTTGTTTTTCTATGAATTCTCTATTATTGACATGATTTATCAATGAATCCTGGGAAATTGATCAACATTTTTTACATTTTTCACGTGTTCACTTTTTAATTTAATAACATGATTTCATATTTGACCAATAGAGATAAAAATGTGATCAATCATATCAATGTATTAATGACTTAAACATAAAATGAAATTTAGAATACATAATACATTAAAATATTTTTAATTAAATTATGATTTAATAATTTAAATCATAATGTTCTATCAATAAATCAAATGAAAATTGTCAAGCAAATTTTAAAAATACATGTTTTAATAAATGTTATAAATAATAAGTAATTGAATTATTTTGAATTATTAAATAATACATTTTAAAATAAATAGTCAGTTTTTATTTAAAAAATTATACTCAAAATTAATTATACTTAAAATTAAATTATATATATATTTTTTTTGTGTAACAAATAATTCATCTTGCATTTTGGAGAAAATGTCAATAAAAATTCATCTTCCGTCCGACCAGCGGCGTCTCACCTGCAGAATTGTCGTGAGTGGTTCATGTTGGGTCCGGCCTTGATGTTGCCTTTGTCGGGGTCGTAGATGGTGGTGGCGCGGGCGTAGGCCCCGCCCAGGATGAAGATGAAGCCATTCAGACTCACCGCCGGTGCGTATTTGTTATCTGGAATAAACCAGAGGAAGGATATTTATTCCACGAAAGAGGAAAAGAAAACACACGGGTGCTGTTGTTTGGATGTGATTCTCGCGCACAGGATGAATTTCCATTAAAGATAATGGCATCAATTTGTTTTCCTGTCCGTCCGTCCCCCCCTCCTCCTCCCGTCGGCGTGCAGAAATCATCATCTGCATTCCCCTTATCACGTAACGGATGCGCCGTCCGCCGGGCCGCTTCGGGCCAAAACCACGGAATAAATGGCCAAAGTGGCGGAAATGAAAGCGGGGTCCGTGTATCACGCCGTCTTTTATTCCCCGGCGTCTCGGCCACGCTCCCGGACCTCTTTTCCAGGTGGACTCCCGCCGACTTGTAGCGCGGCGCTTCGGGCGAAAAGTCGATAGCCCGGGATTAGGTTGTGAAGCATGAGCGTTGCCGTGGCGACGGTTAACCGTTTTCTTAAAAAACAAAGACGGGCTCCGCGGCGCTTCCTCGAACTCGGCGGTTTTTGTTCATTTGGAGAGCAGCGGGGTGGAGTGGTTGGCTAATTGCTAATTGCTAATTGCTAATGGCTAATTAAAGCAAAACAAATGGTTCGTGCAGTGAAGAAAAAAAAAATCGGCTGTAAAATCTGGAGGTGTCGGGAGGAGACATCGAGATGAGAAGCGACTCCAAGAGCCGACGTTTATTTTCCGACACGAGATATTTGCTCGGACTTCGCCGTTTCCGTGGCGCCAAATCAAAACATCCGGTGACACATGACACGTGAAATAATACAAGAATAGTTTCAATATTCATAAAAAAAAATACAAAAACAACGGTGGAAGCCATGCCCATGGGGAACCTGCGATAAATAAGTAAAGATGAAAAAAAATGATAAAAGAAAATCTACTTCTTAAATGAATAATATGCTAAAATAATAACTAGCTTCAGAATTTGCAGGATACATTTGTTGCAGGTTACATTTGAAAAAAGAAAAAAGGGGATTATTATGTTTTGAAAATATTGAAGCACAAA